>NC_045618.1:34929896-35232926 GCF_009829155.1 Mustela erminea | reverse complement strand
GAGCCCTCTGCTCAGGGGGCACAAGGGATGAAGACAGAGTCCCAGGATTTCCTGGAGAAGTCTTGGTGGTCTTGACGTAAAAACACATTTGTTTGTAGAGGAAACAAACCTGTCCAGGCTTGGCGACACAGAGCCGAGTGAGAAATTCATCTGGAGCCCCTGAAGCAATGCCCTGCTCCCAGCTCAGCAGGCTGTGGTTATGTAAGTTCTCATTTAATCTGATCCTTCCATTTGATTCTGTGCCCTGGACCGATCATCCATACCTTGGACTCAGTTCCTGCATCTGTAGAATGGGAACACTGCGCAGGGACACCCAACCACGCCCACCTGGGCCAGCCACACTATGGGATGGAGGCAGTCCCCGTGGGAAACTGAGCTTTGGGGAAGAGAGAAGTAACAGGACTGAGTCTCCTTATTTAATATTTTGCAATGGGGTTAAGCTCCACACTAGGTTGCAAATCCTTAAAGAGATGAATCTGTTCACTAGATGTTGAAATATATCCTGAGGCTCTTCTTTACTAATTACTTAGAATGACACTACTTCAAGTGCCAGGAAAGAAACTGCTTTTACAGGAATCATTTACACTTTCCGGAATACCCTCCAGCAGGGACGATGTTCTCCCTCAAATAATCTTTCCTTTTCGAAATCTCTAACTCTCCAGGGAAAGACAAACAGAGAGGTATAATTCCTATGTGCGCCCTTCCTACATTCTCCCTACTCTTCAGAAAGAAAGAGAGAGAGAGAGAGAGAGAGAGAGAGAGAGAAACACAGCATGGACGCGAGGAGTAGCCATGTTCCACACACACACAATCCTAGCCCAGTGACCCAGACTGTGGAGACTGGGGGTGGCGGGAAGAGTCATTGCTAACCCTTCACTTCTCCCTGAGACCATCCCCGACACTGGACACAGTGGGGTGGGAAGGGCACCACGGAACCCCAGCCTCTCTCCCATGCCCCTGTGTAAATGCTCCCCGGTCAACTTGAATCATGACGGCAGAAGGTACAGGAGTAAGGGGGGCCCACACAGTTATAGATCACGCATACATAAGGGGCCTACCTGCAGAAATCTCTAGAAATGTGAACACCACAAGAAGAATGAAAGAGTGATACCCATATGTTATATTCCAATTCCAAAAATCCCTCAAAGGTATTAAGAAGCCCTGTGAGTCTATGGATGAAATGAGAGTTGGCAGCCTGGTGGGTACCCTGACTTGTCACGAATTTCTCTTACAGACCTTGGCTGGGGCCATTCAGGATCCACTCCCACCCCCATTCTTACGGTTCAGCATCTGGATTTCCTTTTTGGGAATTAATCCCCCCCACTACCGCCCATACAGTCTTGGTGGGAATGTCAATCAGGCGACCCACCCCCTCACCCCTCAGGCCAAGAGGATGGCATGTGGCTTACACCAAGCCAACTGAGCTCTTACTTGTTTCCAAGGCTTTGAATCTTGGGTGGAGAAACCTGTTGGAACTTATCCACTGCAGCAGTAGCACGCAAGGAAGACCATCAATTCTGTTCACCTGGACTCCCAGAATTTCCTCAATTTCTGTCCCTCACCAAGCCTGGTTCTGCACACTTCCTGCTGATTTCTCTGACTTCCTGGATATTCTTCCAATAAAATCCTTTTGTTTTGACTTAATCAGAATCAGTGCCTATTGCTTGCAAAAGAAGAAGAGTAACTAATACAGATGCCCAGCTTCTGGACCTGAGGATTTCCGGGCCCAACAAATTTTAGATGATTCTAAAAATGTCTATTCTCCCTAAATTGTCTTGTTCCTCCACAGTCAGGAAGAATAAGAAAAGCAAAAGAGAGAGGGAGGGAGAGAGAAAGGAACATCTCCTGATTCTAGAAACTTCCATCATGTCCCGCTCCAGCTGACCCCTCCTCACTCCCACAGGCGAACACTGTTCTGATTTCCATCACCCCAGCCTAATTCTTCCTGTTCTAGAACATCATATAAATGTAATCAGACAGAATGTACTCTTGCATCTGGCTTATTTTGGTCAACTTAGTATTTCTGAGTTTCATCCAGGTATTTATACATTTCAGTAGGGTGTTCTTTTTTCCTGCTGAGTAATACTCCATTGTATGAATGTACTTCAGTTTGTTTACTCAGTGTCCCGTTGATGGATATCTGGGTTGTTTCCAGCTTTGGGGCTATTACGAAAACAGCTGCTATAAACATTCTTAAACAAATCTTTTTTATGGACATATGACTGTTTTCATTTCTCTTGAATAAATGAATTTTTATTAACCACTGAAGAAGCTTTCTTATTATAATACCTTGCAGAGAAACAATAATACACTCTCAGCAGGGGAAAAGGAAAATGCCTATTTTTCTTTTAGGACAGGAGAGGTTCATAGATACCATTCTATTAAACCCCAACTCCCTCTCCAATAGCTTCATTCTTTCCATCTGCACATACCCTTGTTTCTCAATCATTCTAAATAAACCTTTCTCTCTCCCCTTAAACTAGCAAACAGTCTCAACATGACTTTTTCATGGTAATTTTTTTTAAATTCCCAGTTGTGTTCCCAACAGCCCATCGTGGTTTTATTTTCTCACTTCTCATTCTCTCTTTGACCTCTTGCAGTGTTCAGTTGTGTTGACTGGCGCTCTCTCTCGCTCTCTCTCTCTCTCCTATCTTGCTTCTTAAGAAAAACTAAACTTCAATTACTCAGTTGATTTTTGCCATGAAAACAGGTACCTAAAGACTGGTCTTAAATGCTCACCACTGTACAAATCCTTCTCTTGGCTTCCATCCACATTGATAGGAGAGATTCCATACCCAGGCTCTGGGGTTTGAACATGGCTCTCTCCCTTGCTAGCTGGATGACTCTGACAAGTTATTTAACCTCTTTATGACTCTGTTTCTTCTGTGGCTGATAACGGGATCCACCTCGAAGGGTTATCATGAACATTAAATGAGCTAGCACTTACAACTGTGCTTGGTATGTAGTAAGTGCTCAATTAAGACAAACAGTTCCTACTTTCTCATTTGTTCCTCATTGTGGTGTATGTAATAAGAGAAAATTACAAAGCATGGCAGACTTAATAGAGGAGATGAAACCAGAGCATATGATGCCTTTCCTAGGCAACTCTAACAGTTGAGCCTCTTACCCGTGCTTCCCTAAGGTGGACATACTGCCAAGCTGCTTCCTTGATGTCATTGTCCTTATGATTCTACACTCTCTTGAAGGTCTCATGCATTGTGGTGGCCTTAATGATCACACCAAGGCCAATGACTTCAAATATAGGTCAACGACCATTAAATATCAGTATCTCATCCCCAACTTTCTGCTCGGTATCTGCTACCATTCATTCAAACTCAACACGTACAAAACCAAAATCCTTGTTTTTTTGTTTTTTTGTTGTTCCACAAGGAGATTGCCCTCGGGATTTCTCTTTGTCCTCAGTGTATATGCATACACCAAATATACATGGCCCCATCTTGCCAGTTTCCCTAGGGTGTATAAGAGAGCCCGAGAACGGATCTTGTTAAGGCAACACTGGAACACTCTCTTGTTTCCTGAAGGCCTGTCCAGTCCACTTGGGAAGGTTTATGGTGACTACAGACCCTGCAGGAGGCCTAGGCTGTGGGGGTGAGCATGCCAAGTGCCTGGGAATGAAGCTGCTTCATTAAAACATGAGCATCCTCACCCCGGGTCCAGCGGGACTTGGTCCCAAGCCTTCCCATCTCATGCTCACACTTGTGATAACACTGTGAGTGTTTCTCTCTGGGAGCCCTTGCTCCATGCCTGAACGTGGTGTCCATGAAAGGGCAGTTTGCGGGGCCAGGGGAGGAAGCAGGGGCACAGCTGGGCAGCGGGGCACCTGGGCATCAACATTCCATCTCTGCACCTCCAAGCTTTACTCAAGGGGAAGAACTTGAGCTCAAAGGCTCAGTCAGGTCCTGTGCCCATGGGAGGCTGTGCGGCCCCTTTAATATTCCCTGGAACAAAATCTCCTGGTCTTGCAAGCAGCCTGATCCAAGTACCCTGGATGTCTAAGGGAAACATCTGGGGGATTCCACTGCAGCTTTCTGCCTGTGCTAGTCATGAGGGTGGGTCCATTCCTCCTCCTCTGGGCACACGGTGGGATGGCCCCTCCACCGCCCTTGAAGTTCAGTATGACAAGTGACTTGCTTTGGCCAATGAGATGGGAGCAGCAACAACAGCGATGGCTTCTGGCAGAAGCCTCGAGAATCTGTGCGGGATTCACATACTCCCTGTCCCCGCCTCTATGGGAGCTTAAGGGGACAGGCAGCCTCTGCCAGCCTGGAGGTCCCCGGAGGAGCAGCACACATACCCCATTACACACACAGCACAAGCAACAGACAAACTTGGCTTTGAGAAGGCATTGGGACTGGGTTCTTTGTGGCTGCCGCCTAACCCAGGCAATCCTGACAGATACCATGGCCTGTTCACGACCAGCCAGCAACCTCCGGCTTCTAACTCTTCCTCACCTCTGGCTTTTAGATTTCCCCGCTGTTGAGTTCATCATTCACAGATGAAGACCCACCCCTGCTGCTGGGGAGTCCACAGTGACCCGGCAAACCCTGGCCTCTGGTGCTGCCCAACCCCAGTGCCCTGAGCATGAAAACCGGTACCTTGTTCCCCACAGTCCGCATCTAAGCACGAGTCTTCCTATTAATGCGGCCTATGCTAGCGGGGCTGGCCACGTAATTTATTGTCCAAAATGGTTTGGAGGGTGAACGGCGACTGGGCAACAGGCATAAACCTTTGTTGTCCCGGGCACACAGGGGTGCGTGGGCACCCTAACTCTGACGCCACATCTCTACAGTCTTAGGTCTAGGGGTAGAGATGTTATCTCAGGAGAGATCGCCATATCCAGGAAATGTGATTAAAGGCTGAAGACGGGGCCTGTGGTAAAATTAATGTGTTTATCAGAGTGTCCTCTGCTTTTACTATTCTATGTGGCATTGGACTGAGTGAGTGCAGCAGGCACATGCGGGTAGCAGTAGACATCCAAACAAAACCAAGAACCCAATGCAAAATCCAGCCGGGAAGTTTGAGCCCCCTGCGGAAGCATTAACAGCGTCCTCCTCCTGCAGGGCAGCCTGGGAGTCATTTAAGAGGAAGAAGGACGAAATCAAGAAAACAATCTTAGCAGCAGAAAGAACTATGGAAACAAAGTCAAAGTAAATGCAATTATCAGGGACCTCGGGCTGCTCCTCTCCCGAGCACCTGAGACATATTAATGTCAGTAAATATTTTCCAAGAATGCTGAATCTTCTAGACAGAGTAACACATTGTAGATGGTAGCTGATTTCTCTAATCTGCTGTTATTTTGCATTTCCTTTACTTTGTAAAATACCATGATTCTTATTGGTCCTCAAAATCTTACAGCTTATATGAAAAAGAGCTCCATATGACTCGGCATCAGGGAAGTACAAATCAAAACCACAGTGAGATACCACGTCACACCAGTCAGAATGGCTACAATTAACAAGTCAGGAAAACACAAGTATTGGTGAGGATGTGGAGAAAGGGAAAGCCTCCTGCACTGTTGGTGGGAATGCAAGCTGGTGCAGCCACTCTGGAAAACAGTGTGGAGGTTCCTCAAAAAGTTAAAAATAGAGCTACCAGCAATCGCAGTACTGGGTATTTACCCCAAAAATACAAACGTAGTGATCTGAAGGGGCATGTGCACCTGAAAGTTTATAGCAGCAATGTCCACAAGAGCCAAACTATGGAAAGAACCTAGATGCCCATCAACAGATGAATGGATAAAGAAGATGTGGTATATATACACAATGGAATACTATGCAGCCATCAAAAGAAATGAAATCTTGCCATTTGCAACGATGTGGATGGAACTAGAGGGTATTATGCTTAGCGAAATAAGTCAATTGGAAAAGACAGCTGTCATATGATCTCCCTGATATGAGGAATTTGAGCACCAAGACAAAGGATCATAGGGGAAGGGAGGGAAAAATGAAACAAGAGGAAACCAGAGAAGGAGACAAACCATAAGAGACTCTTAATCTTAGGAAACAAACTGAGGGCTGGTGGAGAGGAGGGGGTGGGAGGGATAGGGTGGCTGGGTGATGGACACTGTGGAGGGTATGTGTTATGGTGAGTACTTTGAATTGTGTAAGACTGATGAATTACAGATCGGTACCCCTGAAACAAATAATACATCATACGTTACTAAAAGAAAAAAGAAATCTTACGGCCTATGATCAAGAAGTATGTAACGATTTTTGAATCTGTTTTTCTGTGTCCCAATCCCCACTTTCCACTGGGTTTCTGTCACTCACAACCACGACTTCTAATTACTCTATCTACCAAGGAACAGTGCCATATGATGTGAATCCAAATAGTTCCCCAAAATCTGGGTCGGGAAGACAGGGTGGGGTATATATAGAAAAGATTGGCTATGAGTGGATAACTGTTGAAATTAAGTGATCAGTAGAAGGAGCTTACTATGATACTATCAACCCATTCTTTCTGTCTATATATGTTAAGGTAAGTGTTAAAAAAAAAAATCTCACAGGCCTCACACTTCAAGTCCAGCCCAAATCAGGGCAAACCAAAGAGCAGAAGAGGCAGAATCAAACGTAAACCAGACAACAGCGGACATGCACAGAACCTAGCTGCAATACATGAATACTTCCGCAGAAGAGTTCTTTGCAATACACAGGGCTTTGGAGACCAGACCCAAATCTATGAGGGTCTGACAGGAGCTGGGGGCCTTGGACAGCCATGGCTGGCTGATGACCAGCCCAAACGATGCAGCCTTGGTCTGGCCAGGTGCTTCAGCTCCAGGCAAAACAATCGAGTAGACATCCCCCTGCTGGAAGAATTTGCTCTTCCTCCCAGGTAATCCCAATAAAGCAGCTATTACCCAAGACCCACAGTAAAGCAAGGGTGTGGCTCAGACAAAGGCCTGGGTAACTTCATCTCCAAATGTTCACTGAGGACTTCCATTGTTGTTCCAACACAATATATCTCGCAGTTTATAAACACCACCGCAATTTGGTCTCTTAATTTAGGCTAGAGCCACCACCCTTTATGGGGTCCTGCCTTCCCCTGGGATTAGAGGTTCTTGACCCCAGCTACCCATTAGAAATATCTGGGGTCTTTAGAAAAATCCTGATGCCCCAGGGGCAACCTAGACCCATGAAATCACAATCTCTGGGAGAGGGGCCCAGATGTCAATATTTCTGGAAGGCTCCTCAATGATTCTAATGAGCCGCTAGGGCGGAGAACCACAGACTTGGGTAGACCCGGATCCATCAGAGGCTTACTCACTGTAAATCGTGCCTCACTTCTCCGGACATCCCCTGCTACTGCTCGGACCACCCCCACTTTCTGATCTTCATGTATGGGCTGACCTCAATCAATCCAGAACCTAGTTCTTTCCTCTTTCTAGGAGTTTCCTAGGGCTGCATGACAAAATACCACAAACTTGGTGGCTAAAAACAACATAAATAAAGTCTCAGAAATCTAGTTCTAGAGGCTAGAAGTCCAAAGGCAAGGTGTTGGCTGTACGTCGGGATCCTTTCTTGCCTCTTGTAACTTCTGGTGGTTGCTGGCAACCCTTGGTGTTACTTGGTTCGTGGACCTACTACTCCAATCTCTCCCTTCATTGTCACTTGGCAATCTCCCTTGAAGTCTGTGTCCTTTCTTCTTGTAAGACCACCAGTCATACTCAATTAAGAGCCCCCCCTACTCTGGCCGGACCACAACACCTTCCACCTGCAGCAACCCTGTCTCCAGAAAGGGACACATTCTGAGGTTCCAAGAAGCACACTGTTTCAATCCGGGGCACTCCTAGTCACCCATAGAAAGCAAGTCTTAGATGTTACCTTCATCAGAATGCATATACGATCAAGCAAACTGGGACCACGATGCCTTTTAAAACATGTTTTCTTTCAGAGTCATTTTAGACTTCTAGAATGGTTGCAAAGATAGTACTGAGAGTTCCCGAATGCTCTTCACCCCGCTTCCCCTAACGTTAACATCCTGTGAAACTATGGTACCCTTATAAAAACGAAAACATTCACAGCAGTTATGGTACTGTTGACATAACCCTATACTTCGTGCATCTTTCAGCAGGCATCCCACTCATGCCTTTCCCTGCTCCGGGATCCAAATCAGGACAGCAGCTTGCATTTAACACAACGGTTTTCAGGACAGAATCAAAGGGCCACCGCCAAGCTCTGATTCACGGCATCAAAACCTCACCCCAGGCATCCTCTCTGAGTCTGCCCTCTAGCCTCCCAGCCAATCTCACATTTGCATCCAACTGACTATGTTTCATCTCTTCTTCCATCCTGTTCAGATCTGGTAACCCCAATTTTTAAGTCAGGTCGGTTCTTAACAGTTTTGAGGTCATGGGACACCTTTGAGAATCCATGAGAAGGGAACAGATTGTCCTCTGAAGAAAATACACAGACAAAAACCATTTTGCAACCAATTTCAGAGCAGATATCAATGCCTCCGTCGTCCCCCAGGGTTCCCACCAACACACGACTTCCTACAGTTTGGCTTCTCTGGGCATTGACTTTGTGATGAAATCACTATGAAGCCCTCTCCCAGGACAATGTCTCCAGCTCGCGGACATGGCGGCAGGGCTGTGCACTCTGGATTTTGGACAATACCAGCGGTCCTGGTCACTGCCTTCAGCCAACAGTGGATACTGAGGGTGGCTGGACTCTCCCCTTCTGGCCAACTTAGCTGCCGGTATTTAAGCCCACAAGTTTTAGTTGACCCTTCGCCTCCTTGGAGCCCACCTTTTCTGTGATGAAAGGAATCTCCCAGAATTTAACACTTCTCAATCTGAAAGGCAGGTTATCTCCTCAGTTTCAACTAAGAAAAGTGACTCTGGGATCCAGAGCAGTATTACCGAATTCTTTCAAAAAATCAGACCTGCCGCCATTTTGAAACAGCAGGAACCCTGGTACCAAGGACAATGCCTGCTTATGGCATTTCAGCTTTGGAAAGAGCAGTGTGAACCACCACCCCCCATACACACAAACTCCAAACAACTGGCAACTCTACAACACTACACATCCTCTGAAGTCACCACACAAGCTTAGAGCAGGAACCAAGGAAAAGGGCAACTGCCTCCACTCAATCCTCACAACCTTGGTTTGAACCTCTCGCTCGCCCCAGTTCCTCAAATGCCGTTTGTCCCTCCCCTTCAACACCCAGTCAGCCTCAGATGCTTCTCTTTTCTATCAATGCCTCATCTCTCTGACAGATGGCCCAAGGGTCCTCTGAGCTAACCTGCCTGGCAGGCTCTCCTGTGTCCCGGGGCCCTACTTTGCTCTCTATTACCGGTCGAATCAGGATCACACCAATTCCTCCAGCATCAGACAGAAGGGAACAGGGTTAGGGAAGAGACGAGAATAATTCTTCTGGGCAGAGCTGGGTCTAGGCTTACCTTCTGCAAACGGCTCCCATTCATAGAACCGGCCCATGAAGGGCTTGTTGTTGTAGGACGCGCACTGGACTTCCCGGATGCTTCTACTGCTTTCTGGACACACCTAATAAAACAGGTATTAAATGTGCAGTTAGTGTTTGCATCTTCTCAGAGCCCCAGGCCTATCCCAGAAGACCTCTCCAGCTTGAAATGTCAATCCTCCTCCATCAAAAGCAGCATTTCTGAAATCATGCAGATCACCTGCATTAAAAATTTAAAATGCAGATCTCAAGGCTTCCTTCCAAGTTTACTACATCAGAATCTTTGGAAGGACACTAAAATTTTAACAAGCTCCCCAGGTTAAGCTTTTGCACTGTCATTTGAAAACCAGTAACTAAAACCTTCTGTTCCTGACAAATCTGTCTGCTTGCCTCCCTTCCCCCCGCCAAGGCCATCCATTTCCATCTGTTTGACTTTGTTCGTACCATTCCTGGACATGGGATCAGATTCACAGCAAGCATGTACAGAATCCTCACCATGTGCAGGAACTGCTTTGAACACAGTACACTTACTAATGCATTTAATCCTCAGGGTGACCCATGAGGCCAATCGGATAGTTTTGCAGATTTTTCACCAATGAGCAAACTGAGGCACAGAGGAACCCACACAGCCAGGGAGGACAGAAGCTGGAGTTAAGGCTCAGTGGTCTGGTGGCCACCAAGCTGCCCAACTTGTCTAAATTCTCTCTACCATCTAATGCCACAGCTCCCACCTTTAGAATGCAAAATAATCACCCAGAAATCTCACGGGAAATGCAAAGTCTTGGGTTCCTCCCCCCAAGGATCGTCAGTCAGTAAGTCTGGGAAGAGGTCCAGGAATCTGTATTTTATTAAACTACCCAGGTAATTCTGATATACTAGATTACTCTAAGAAAATATCCAGTTCCCTGTAGTTTCTTTCTTATCTATAAATGATAAATATGAGCAAAGTATGACATGAAATAAATAAATATGAAATATAAAAATAATACCAGAATCTCTAATGCAAATCATGAATAAAGCATGATCTACCTTCTTAAATCCTACATATACTCTTACTTAAGTGTGGGGTATGCGTGCACACGCGTGCCCGCGCCTGTGTGCATGCGTGTCTTAATAATCAGAGAAAAAGGAACCTGGCCCCTTAAATATTAATAACCCTGTGTATAAGAAGTCTCTGGAATAAACTGCTAATCAGGTCACACAAAGTCCTGAAGGATTTATAAAGAAATCTAAGGTATGTATCAGAAACACCAGGTCTTTTCAAGAGGAGGGAACAAGAGGAGGAATAAAACCAGGTGGAAGCAGGGGCACCTGGGTGGCTCAGTGGGTAAAGCCTCTGCTTTCAGCTTAGGTCATGATCTCACCCTGGGATCGAGCCCTACATCGGGCTCTCTGCTTAGCGGGGAGCCTGCTTCCCCCACTGCCTCTCTGCCTGCCCCCCCCCCCCGCCTCTCTGCCTACTTGTGATCTCTCTCTCAGTCAAATAAATAAATAAAATCTTAAAAAAAAAAAAAAAAAACAGGTGGAAGGAAAAGCATCTCTTGTTTGATAAAGGTCAGTCGGGTAAGGCTGCTGGGTGGTCATGGCCCTGCCACAGCCTGAACCGAACCATATGCAGCAGGAAGCTACGGAAAGAGAATGTGCTAGAAACTGGTGGGGAGAGAAGGGCCCGGTGGACGGTCAGGGTGGGCTGAGCTCCGACCATCAGTCAGAAGCCAACAGGCTGGGCAAGGCTGTCTCCTCCGGAAGCCGGGACGATGGCGGCGCCCAAGCCAGAACCATACAGGCGTCTGGCAACACCAGCCGTCTCCATGAAGGATTTGGCATCAAGATGTTTTTGACAACTCTTAGGTCAGAACCAGAGCTCAACGAGGATGTGATCAGCTGGTGGCTCAGGAGAAGTCACTGTCCCGGCAAAGAGAAAGAATCGCCAAGTGGTTTGTTGAAAATACAGATTCTCTTGGGTGCCTGGGTGGCTCAGTCGGTGAAGCATCTGACTCTTCATTTCAGCTCACGTCATGATCTCGGGGTCGTGCAATGAAGCCCCGCGTCGGGCTCTGCGCTGAGAGTGCAGTGTGCTTGAGATTCTCTCCTCCTCCCTCTGCTCCCCTCCCAACTCTCTCTTTCTCATAAATAAAATCAATCAATCAATCAATCAATCAAATATTCTAAAATGCACATTCCCAGGCCTTACCCCAGTGTTAGGGGAGGGAAAGGGTCCAGGAATATATGCTTGAAGAACTCCCTCAATGATTATGGCCCAGCCGGCTGGCACTGGACCACAGCAGCAACCAAAGGCTACACCTCAGCCTCATTCTTACTCGGAATTAGTTAACACGCAATCACAGTGTTAGAAGAGTGACCATCAAATCCAACCCTTTACTCTACAGATGAAGACAGAGGCCTGGAGAAGTGGCACAGTTCACCAGAGGTCACAGTGACAGAGGGACTGAGCCCAGAGCACTGACCACCCACTCTGGCCCTAATCAGAAACTAGAGATTAGCTACTCAGTTGCATTTTTTTTTTTTTCATAATGGAAACAGACCAGAACAAGTGGGCACATGTCCTATTCCTCAGATAACCACACCTCTGGAAAGCCAAGTTGCTCTGCCATGAGGCTCCAGCCAGAAGCCACCCTTAATTTGTCTGGGGACAGTTATCAGAATTGGAAGCCACAGACCGCAAAAACTCAGCCAGTCTGCTTAACCCCTTTCTCTTCCACCAGTAAAATATGCCAAGAGGCTGGACCACGAACCAAAGTATCTGTAGAATCATTTTGAAATGCTCAGTACTTGATGATAGAAATGTATATTTCATGACACATAAAGTAGTCTACAACCCATTAAGTGAAAAAAAAAAAAAGTGCTAAATGATTGTGTGTGTGCACATGCACACCCACAGAGAAAGAAAGGTTAAAAGCATTATCTCTGGAAGGTGGGTTACAGATTTTTTTCTCTTTCCACAAAGAAAAGAAAGCTTTTGGTGTATTGCATTGTCTCATTTTTCTGCAATAAATATGTAATATTTATGTAACAAAAGTGGATCATTACTGAGCCCTTCCAAACACTCCGGGCCTTTGCCAGCTTTACGTGCGCTCGTAGTTTATAATCTTAGGGTATATCTTAATGCCCCACTAAGGCTCTCACTCTGACCCTACACATCTGCCAAGTCAACCAGTCACCTGTGAGGGATCATCCAGGGCACCCTGCCCCAGGTCACTAACAAGTTCTTTTTATGTGAGCCTGGCCCAGTTACCTCCTGAGGCGGGGGTTGGGGGACTTCATGTGGCATCAGAGTCACAGTGGGGCGTCAGGCACTGAGGCAGCAAATCTACCTCCAGTCACCCAAAGGCAGGTGGGCCCAGCAGGTTGCCTGTGGTACCCAGCACATGCTGAGCGTGGGTAGATGCCGCTGGAGATGACCGGGAGCCCTGGCCTCGCCCTGTGTGTTCCCCCCCAAGGACTCACGGGATGCCACATGAGGGGCCGCTCAGCAGGTAGGAAGGAGAGAGCCCAGGCCGGAGAAATGCGAGACTCACGGGGCTCAAATGTGGACGTGAGTTCCTAAGATAAAATTATAGTAAGGGTGATGCAGGCAGAAGCCTGGGCCAGTGAGGATGTTAAGAACAGCTCACTTGTACTGAGCAGTTACTAAATGCCGGGCACTCTACCCCAGCCTCACCACAACTATTATACCCATTTTACAGATGAGGAAGCCAAAGCAGCAGAAAGCTGAAGGAGCTGCCCAAAGTCATGGGCTGATAAATGATGAAGTCAGGATCGGAAGCCACACACTTTGGACCCTGAGCCCATGCCAGTAACCACCATGATGCCCCTCGGGAATGGAGGACAGCAAAATGAATCTGGCATGGGTCCTCAGACAAGGGGACCTTAACTCCTTGCCCGAGAGGTCCTAGCGGCCGAGGTCGGTTTCAGCCTCTGAGGCCTGGTGGAGGGGCCTCGGCTGTAAAGATCATGCAGTTGTGTACTGAGGACCAAGCAGGGCCAGGGAAATTCGGCTTCACGTCTTCTGTGGGTTACATCTGTTTGTACTTGCCATACTATTATCTGTATATGATCTCCTCTCATTTTAACAGACTCTCTGAAGTTCAAACTTCCAGGTTACAGATCATTTTACATTTGTTACATTTTAAGTGGGCTGTTTCCTGATACCATGGACTGAGTCACCCACATCTTATCGGTGACTGTGTCTAGTTTACACTGTGAGTTGGCTTTGGGCAGATTTCCTGCAGACACTAATCCTTTCCATGGACGTAGATTCCTGTAACCTTCAGGCCAGAAAAGTGGGACAGGGAAAAAGCCGGGTGGATAGAGATCAAGTCCATGCAGAATGGGGCTAGGAAAGACCGGAGCTTCATTGTCTTGCAATGTGTCTGGGAGATAACCTCCCTTCAAACGACTTCCTTTCACCCAAAAGAGGCAGCAATGTTTCCACTGGTCTCTTATGGGAAAAGGAATGAAGACGGACTTTAATATAATGAGCTGAAAATCCTCATAAAGCACTTGAGACCCTATCCAAAGTTCCATCTCGACAATTGTTTCGGGTTGCTACGAGTTACAAAGAGTGTTATGGAAACTCAGGCTATGTTCCTAGAGACCCCGGTTGATCTGAGATGACATGGCTCAAGAGGCCACTCTTGGTGATCGCATACCTACCTCTTGATAATTAATTACTTTCACTTCCTCAGTGGACCAAAGGGTGTCATCCCCAATGAAGGCGGCACCAAGGAACATGACCTTGCAGTCTTCCTGGGTCAGACAGGAATTGTTTTTATCCTTTGTATTGCTCTGGATTCAATTAAAAGACCAGTGACCAGCCTACAACACGTGATGTAGTTAACAACCCTGCACAGCCAGGGGAAGGTGTCTCGGTGGCCTTGGGCAAAGCACTTCACTTCTCTAAACCCAAATTCCTGCAGGTTAGTAGCAAGCCCCAAGGCACTCTCATCCCGCAGGGATATTTTGTGAAGTTTGACTTAGTAATACATTAAAATTTCTAGCTGGGGGCACCTGGGTGGCTCAGTGGGTTAAAGCCTCTGCCTTCGGCTCAGGTCATGATCTCAGAGTCCTGGGATCGAGGTCCACATCAGGCTCTCTGCTCAAGCAGGGAGGCTGCTTCCTCCTCTCTCTTTGCCTGCCTCTCTGCCTACTTGAGATCTCTGTTTGTCAAATAAATAAATAAAAATCTTTAAAAAAATTTCTAGCTCATAATAATGCTCAGGATATGTCAGCTGACCTGGAATCTAAGTGGACATCAAAGATGATTCCGGCAGTTCCAGAAGCTTCAAGTGGCTGACAGATAGGTGTTCTGAGTAAACACTCCCCTCTCCCTTCCCCAGCTGGAAAAAGGGGTTTGGGTTTCCAGCTGCAGAATAATACAACCATGGATCAACATTGCTTAGAAATTATCCAGCACATTTTTCAAATACGTTTCATATCTGCTTTCTCAAGTCACTTGGAACAAATTCAACCTTGCAAACACTCTTGCCACCTGCTACCACTTCCAGCGTTCTCTGGACAGTCAGTAAGAGTCAGGTCAAGGTTTTAAACAAAAAACAAGGCAAAAATCCCTCCAAAATCCCAAGGTTTTCTTCATTCTCAAACACCTTTTTTTCTTCATCTAAGTTCATAATGTTCTCCTAGAGAAAGGTGCTTCTCTCATTCAATATGCCCATCAAAGACCCAGTGGATACTAGAATGACTAACCCCAACTGTTCACCCAGGAAAACCACGTATTTTTAGGTACTCTGGAAAAACATTCATACAAATCTAGGACTATCCCAGGAGTGGGATTATTTCTCCCTCCTTAGATTTTTCTATCTCTATGCCTGTAAGAGGACCTAAACAAGAACCTCTGTCTTCTAACTATGGCCAAATGCAAACTTTTTAAAACATTTAAGACTTCTCCTTCCCCCTACTTGCTACTTCAGGGATCACATTAGTCAGAGTGGCCTCCTGACCCTTTGCCATCTGCTGGGACAGGAGGAGAAATTCCCTAAAGGCAAATATTCACTGTGCCCCTATGACTATGCATCAGGTATTGGGACTGACTATGGAGGATATGGAGAACCCCTCATTATAGTCTCTGGCAGGGATTTCAGAGGCCATGTGGAGGAAAATACATCAGCCAAAACGTGTAATGCAATGAGAAGAATTTGGCAAACTGGGCACGACATTTCCAATCTTGCAAAACAAGAAGTCCTCCTGAACGTGGATGAATCCAGAAAACAAAAATTGTTAACACACTATATGTAATTTAAAGTAAAATAGAAAATAAAAACATAGCTAGTAGGGATCTGCAGTGGGAGGAAATGGGGTCATTTCTTCGTATTTTGGAGTAAGGAGCTAATGGAGAAAATTTGAAGTTGATGTATCGAGAAGCAAAGATATTAGTTTGCTATTAGAGTTATGGAGAGAATGACCCTAGGAACTAAAAATTTAAAAATGAGTGATTGCGCTTACATCTAGGGAGAGGGGCTGGGATATAGCTCTCTCTGCCACGCTGGTATCTTACCATTTGCACTTTTTATAATGATCAGAAGTGACGATCAGGAACAACTCATGTATGTATGTGTGTGTGTGACTCCTATGTGTATCTTTCAAATATATGAACAATGTTTATATGAAACCCATAAATATTGTACACATAAAGAAACATCTTTACCATTTATACATTTGCATATATTCACATGCCATATTTATAAAAGGTCACTGACAGAATAAGAAAAAGTAAGAGAACTTTCTATAGGAAATTCCAAGTGGTCCGAGAAGATGGAAAGCAGAAATCGATGCAAAAAAGCGCTGACACCTGCACATATTTCCCAGATAAGGAGGCTGGTGATAAACTGATGATAAGAGAAACTTACATCGAGCCCCCAGTAGATGGACTGTCCACCCCGTGATTGCTCCACAGTTCCCTGGTAAGTTTCACACCTTCCCGCCTAGTTCTGGATTCTTGACCTGATCCATTTGCGAAGTTCCTCCTTAAAGAACAGTCAGGAGGTTGTCAACTCATCTTTTGTTCAACAGGAGACTAGAAATGGGGTTGAAGTAGAACCCGCCTCAAGAGAGCTAAGCTGTATTTGAGATTTGTCCAACATCTTCCCTTCATTTTCACATACGTGGAGACAGAAACAACTCCACACGGACAAACCCGTTCTCTGAAGCCGGTCCCACTCCAGGGAAATTTACTGGAGAATCACTGATACCAGAGCTCATCACATCAGTGTTTGCTAAAAGCTGCTTTTAGCCCCAGGGGTTTTTCCCCATCACGTTAAGCGCACTCTGTCTAAACTCGGGATCACGTCTCCTTTGGCAGTGAAGCCCATTACAGTCGTAACCCCGTCCCCGCCCTGCACCCGCTGACTCACTCCAGCCCCCTTTCACCAGAAGGAGCCAGAGTGTCAGTGTCCCCGAGGGAGAAAGCCTGAATTCCGACTGCTTAAGAGAACAAAGTGGGGAAAGAAACACCTCGACCTCCACGAATCTTGTATTTAGCAAATAATAACACAAAACCCCAGAAACAGCGAGTAGAACGATCTTAACTCCATCCCTCTGGCACCGGAGGGCCGGCGGTTTGCTTTTCTCCTTCCCCCATGGCACCCTCATCAAGACTCCAGTTCTGTTGCTTCCAACTCTGGGCCTTCCACGAACTTCCACGAAGCAGAAACCTATTTACTTGGTTCCTCGAACATTCATTCTCTTTACTCACAGCTAAGAAAGTGCAGGGCTGGGGAAAAACCACAGAGACCTCCCCGCGTACTTGCCGGGGAAGTCTCCGCTCATAGGAAAAACATCTGGATCCACCGAGAGGGCTCCTGAGAGCGCCCTTCTTGCTCCTCAGCCCCTCTGGGAGCCCCTGTCACTCCCCCTCCCTGGGAAACCCCCCTGCACTTCTCCAGGAGGCCCAGCCAGGCTCATTTCCACAGCCGGGGGACTGCAAAGTGCCTCCCAGCAAGGCCGGTGGTGCCTGTGTCCTAGGCTTGCTTGTCATGACCTTTTTTGAGCCTCTCCTGCTGGACTGGGAGCCACTGAGGGCCAGAGTGTGTTCTCATCTCAGTGTCCCTGACCTACAGCCTAACACCTGACCCCTCCACTGATGTCAACGCTGTGTTTATGGACTCCAAGAACCCATACGAGTGACCTGGCGTGTTGTACCAGTAGATGTCAAAGATTGGGGTCTGCTCCAAAAGACCCTAAGAGTCTCTAGTTGTACTGGGGCTTGTCACCTTAACTTCCGCACATAAAAAGTAAGCAAGGAAAAAAAAAAAAAAAACCTTCCTTATCTTTAAAGTCTACAGGCAGAGATCATCGGGACTGCATTTATTATTTATTTTCTAGTATTTCATAGAGGTTATCTTAGGAGTCAAACAATCCTGAAAACACACCAGATGCTTAAAATTCCCAGATGGCATCACAAGGTAGAGCTTCACATGAAACATGCACATTTGAGGGCGTTAAGCATTTACTGGCAGGAACTTATCTGTAGTTTCACTTTCCATCACTTTACACCTGACCCAACAGTGACTGCGCGGAAGCTACATTACACTTGACATGTTGGGGCTCTCAGCAATCATGTTTTGCTTTGGTTTTTTTTTTTTTTTTTTTAGATTTTCTTTATTTATTTGACAGAGAGAGAGAGAGCACACACAGGCAGAGGGAATGGTAGAGGGAGGGGGGGAGCAGGCTCCCCAAGGAGCAGTAAGTGCGAAGCTGGGACTCCATCCCAGGACCCTGGATCGAGACCCGAGCTGAAGACAGACCCTTAACCGACTGAGCCCCCCAGGTGCCCCAGCAGTCGTGTTTTATTGCCCGGCGAAGGGAAAGGGTTCTGAACCCCAGCTGATCCACGGGACCGAAGGGGGATCTGAGCAAGTCTGACCACCTCCACCACAGTTCCGTGACTGAGCACTCTAGAAAATGCCATGGCAAGACTCAGCTCCGGTCCAGGCTCCAGAGAGGCAGGCAAGCCTTGCTGACTTCTCCAGGCCTGAACGCCGTTATTTTCCTGCGTTGTCAGCTTCCCGTGTTCCCAGTCCACACTGCGGGACAGGTGGTATTCCTCCGCGTCCCAGATGGGAAGCGCCTCGCCCAAGGAAGCTGGGGCTCCGGGCTGGCACAGCCGGCTCCCAAGCCCACTATTTCAGACGCCCTGAGGCCTAACCTCCAATTACATCAGTTAATGAGCTCGCTTCTGACTCTGCCCTGTGTTTCTCAAAGTTTCTCATGCATCCATCTCATGTATGGAAGTCAAGCAAGGCCCATGTGAAATCTCCAGGTTTTGAGATGTTACAGAACAAGATGCCCACTAAAACTGTGGTTATTTAAAGTGGATAGGAGGCCAGAGGGGAGAAAAGGAGGGACCCTGCGACCTGGTAGGTGTCACGGTATCTTAAGGCTCTGGCACAACCCTACCTCCCTGCCCTTGACTAAGCTGTTTCTTTTGCCCCCAAATGCCCTTTTGTCTCTTCTCACCATCCTCAGGAGCCGAGCTCAACTGTTCCCTCTTCAGCGCAGTCTTCCCCAACCCAGCGTGGCTTCCTGCTCTGCTCCCAGAGTTCCTCCCCCTCCCCAAGTGCTCCAGCGCCAAGGGCAGTGATGTCCAGGCTGCTTGTCCTGGACACCTCTCTGCCCCAGGACCACAAGGGTCTTGAAGGAAGGACTGTGAGCAGTGACGAGATACTGTTCCCGGATCTGGAAGCCTGCCAAACTATTTCCCCTAATTCATGCCACCCCTTCTATGCATTACAGTATATAACACAACTGAGACCTCTACTGTGGGGGCAGTCGAGAATTTGGGGGGATCTACTGGGCACTCAGTTTAAGGGGTGAAGTTCTGAAATCATGGGACGTTTCCAAGCCATCCTGGCCCACCTTCCCTTCTTTCTCTTCTCCCAGATGGGAACTGGAGAGATCTCTAAAGGCACATATTCCTTTTTAATCTTTGGAGAGGATCTAAGTGATAACCTATATTCCCTTCATCTCTTTCGTTCTGGAGTAGGAAGACTAACACAGTTTGGAGATTCATGCTCCCTCGTCCTGCTGCCCACTGGTGGGGGGGCGGGGTGGGTAACATACATGTCCACATAAGGTCACCCACGCTAAGGTGCCAGAGCACATGGATCCACACAGGAGGTGTGCAAGGAAGACCCCACACGGCAGGACGAAACAGCTCTCTTCAGAAAGGCCTGCTTGCAAGATTGGTCCTTGGCTGGCATCTGGGAACTTGGATTTCAGAAGGGTTTCCATCATTCCCTGAGGGAATAAGAGTGACTCACTATGCCCCAACCATTTGCTTTAGCAATATAGTTTATGCTCAACACCTGCTTTCCTCCTAGGAGTCTGGAATTTTGGTATGTGGCAGGCAGAGGGCACCTATGTGGCCAGCCCCCAATAAAAACCTTGGGCACCGAGTCTCAAACGAGCTTCCCTCGTAGATGACACTTCACGCCCATTGTCACAACTCCGGGCTGGGGGAACAAGCACATCCTGTGCGACTCCACTAGGAGAAGACAGGAAATATGTGCCTGGTTTCCTCTAGACTTTGCCCCATGCACCTTTCTCTTTGCTGATCTTGCTCTGTGCCTTTTCACTGTAATAAATCATAGCTATGAGTCCTCCCAGTAAATCATCAAACCTAGGAGAGGTCTTAAGGACCTTAACACAGGGAATTTTAATGAGGGACAGGGGATGGCCCAAGAGCCAAGAAGCCTTGGGCTTATAAAAAGAAGACAGGCAGTCATGGGACCTCTAAGGAATAGCATCTCTCCATAAGGGTCGGTAGGATGAGACTCGGGATGATGGGGGGCACTGGGGAGGACACTGTGTGAAATGTTACACACAAGAAAAGGGAACTGAAGCTACATAACCCTTTGTCAACATTCACATCTCTGTCCTGGGTTGAAGGTGTTACTATTGCCAGATATCATAAATTCACAAGAATTTTCTGAGGTTATTTGCAAGTCAATGTCCTTAGTAGTGGAGTTATTCCAGCACCCAGAGAAGCCACGATGTCTACATGGAGAGAGGTGGCTCTGCTCTCGGCAGCACAGGCCTAGCAAAATGCGCGTCCTTGAAAAATGGAGGTGAAGTGACAGAACTACTAAGTAGACATCACACGCGTGCCAAATGCCCTCTCTCTTTTTCTTTTGCTTTATGATTTATGTGGTTTTGAAAATTAAGAAACATAGTGGTCAATGGGAGGAGGCGTTCTGCATTTGAGATGAATTCATCTCATTTACTTTTTTAAAGATTTTGATTTTAAAAAGTTTTAAGAGAGAAAGAGAGAAAATCCTAAGCAGACTCCAGGTCCAGTGTGGAGCCCATCTCGAAGTCACGGGGCTTGAGCCCTCAACCCTGAGATCATGACCCTAAGATCACAACCCAAGCTGAAATCAAGAGTCAGATGCTTAGTGAATGAGCCCTCCATATGCCCCTGAATCTTAAGGATCCTTAAGAGGGTAGTAAAGATTTCAAGAACAAGAACAATGTATGATTACGGACACAAGTATTTCTTTCTGATTTATAAAGCCCTGTCTTAACATCACCTCATTTGATCCTCCTAAGGATTCTACAAGACAGATAGTACGACTTCTCTTTCACCTTCCATGGCACCTTGGGCAGTTATAAGACAAGCGGTGATGCTTAATTAAGACTTAATGGTTGACTGGTTTGTAATGGCTTTAGAAAAATTACTGCTTTACAAAAATTAATAATTCTGAAGTCTGTCAGTGGAAGAACAGGCTAAAAAGCCAGGCATTCAGAGGAATTATTAAAATCACAAATTAAGTCATTTCTATGGACTCTATAGCAGGAAATATATTTTTAATGAGGAAATTGAACCTAATATGTAACAGCTGTCCTGTTGCCCAGTAACAGAATATTAAAGCAGATTAAATTATTAATGAAAAATGTAGCAACTTGGAAATTTAACCTTTGAACATTCTCATATTCCTTTCTCCTTGAGATATACTCTTTAAACTGACATATTTTTTTGAAAAAACACTTTTGGTCATCTTATGTACTTCCCATTTATAATTTGCTTTGCTACTGATCTGCTATGGAATCTTCAACAAGTTACTCAGTCTCGGACTTTTTCATCATACAACACTCAAAGTCCTCACACCTGGAATGGTAAGACACTGACTGGAACCTACGGATGCTGGTCAAACCTCCCCCAACTCCCACGTCTTGGGCACCACCACCTTCGGCCATAAAGTAACCAGACTGCACTTGCCCCACTGACCTGTGCACAAATCAATATTGTTGACAGGAAGTCCCTGAGGATGGGGGGTTGTGTGATATGCAGCAACAGCGACTGTCAAGAAGTCAGTCACAACCTTATGAAAAGGGGAAGTGTCCGTGGAGAACTCATGGAGAGAGGAGAGAGGGAGAGAACATGCAGGGCTGCATCAACAGGGCCTAAAGGACCGGGCCCTCGCTGTCTTCCACGTGATGGCAAAGTGGAAAGCGGGACAGAAGTGGGCCTGGCCCAGAGCGGCGGTGTGTACTCACGTTGGTGTTACACAGCTTGTACTGTCGGTAGGCCCCGATGCAGGAGATGGCTGCAGACCGGGCGGGCTGTGAGGAGCTCTGCGCTGCCCTGGGGACCCCCGGGTCATGGCTGCTGCTGCTTTCCAGCCCGTGGAAGAGACTGGAAGCTGCGGGGAAGCCTGGGTCATGGGTCAACGGCAGCTGGTAGACGGAGGCCTCCGAGGTCTGCAGTCCAGAACGGGGGCCCCCGTCACTCTGGTACAGAGGCCCGTGCTGGGGAGCCCGGTGGGCCGGCGGGCTGTAGCCGTGGCTGGGACCCGATGCCCCCTGCGACCTGGAAGGCCTCTGCCTCCGAAGCCTCTGCGGCGAGTGTGCAGAGTCCGTCTGCAGCGGCAGGATGTACGGGGCCTTACCGTAGCCGTACTTGCCAGGGCCGATGGGGCCACGGGTCCTGCTCCTGAAGAAAGACACACAAACAGAGATGAAGGGAGTCACAGGGTGTTCCCCGTTAACCCCGACGCTGTGGTCACGACGGAGGGGACTGGGTAGGGATGGAAACTCTGGGAGAGAGCCTGTGGCAGACCAGGGAGGTGGAGGGCGGGCCTCCCAGGAGAAGGGGACATCATGGAAGCCGGCGCAGAGGGGCTCCACGGAGGCTGGAAAGTCGAATGAAGGTGGGCGACATGAGTGGTGGAAAACGAGGTTGGAACGGTACGCTGTGGTCCGCATGTGACTGACGGCGGGCCCTCGGGCCTGCTGGCAAGCTGTTGGGAGCCACGGAGGTTTTTTGAGGAGTATAAGGATGTAATTGTAATTTCGGCCACAGTAACTTCCTGTTCATTTGTTTTCTCTGGAAATAATCTGTGGGGTTTTTTTTCTCACTCAACAGTGCCTGAGACTTCAGGCCGGTTTCCATTACCATTCATGCCCAAATAGCTTTTCCAGGTAAGTGGAATTTAGCTAAGCGACCACACCCGAATGCAGCCCTGAGGCCTGACTTGCACTGGGTCATACTTAATCCCCGAAGAAACCAGAGGAGGTCGAACGGTTGGCTCTCCATCACTCCTGAGGCAACCCAAGCCGAACGGTGGGGGAACCGGCATCTTCGTGTTGGCATCATCTTTACATTTTGTCAAGACCTGTTGTCTTGTGAGGCCTTAGAAAAATCACATAAACTCTTCTGTGCTGGTGAATGTTTAATGACTGGGAGAAAGCCCTGGTTTGTGGCATTTATCTACATCCCAGATATAATCGTTTCTGCCACGGCCGATCTCAAGCCACCATCATGAGGATGCGGTGAGCTCTGGTGAATGGGACAGAACAGCTGTAGCACACCACACTGCATGTCAATTTATCAGGCGACTACTGTTTACAAAACCCAGAGCTAGGAATGGTCAAGAACATAAAAGTGACTCAGATACGGTTCCCAAGTCTCCAGCCTTACAACAAAAAGCAGCCAGGACATAACGCAAGGGGAGTTAAGGGCCTTGAGAGCAGCTACACATGGTAATGTGGGAATTCTGAGGCTAGAGGAAGCATTTCTCTCTGCAGGGATTGTGAGAAGGGTTTCACCATCACTGGTCCGAGTTGGCGAGCAAGGTTCCAATACTGTGGAAGGACCTGAAGAAACCGTTTCTTACTTCTTTGGAAAATGTCTGAGCTGGATCTAATGACCACGAAGGTCATTCCAGCTCTAAAATTATATGCTTCCATAATAATTAATTCTACATTTATGTAAAATTGGAAATGTGCCCCAGGGTTTTCTACAGGATGGCCCCATTAAAATAAGCACATTAAAACAGCAATCAAGGTGAAACATTAATTTCTGTCCTCATGAGGAAATTCTTTCTTCACCCTATGTAACCACTGAATATAAAATTTAACAGACCACAACTAATTATTAACATCTTTATCACTAATTGCACCTTCATTCTTAGCTGATACAGTTTTGAATTAAACTATGCTACAGTGTTTATTTTGCCTTGAAGCACTTCTCAATTAATCTTGGCAACACTTGGGACTCTGTTAATGAGGGGGGATCCAGCGTGCTGCTTTAAGAGATGCAATTAAGAAGTTAGTCTTAAAAATATATATAACTTGGATGTAATCTGCCTTTTTCTTTCTTGTGGCAGGCCAGGTAAAATGAATGACATCATGTAAAGGCGAGGGAAAGAATTTCTGTACGTGTGTGCGTGTGTCTTTTCCTTTTAAGATCTGAAAACCTACCAAGAATTCCAGCCTCCAGCTAAGCACAGGGCGGAGTTGCTCGCTGAAGGTAAGAGAGAAATGAGGACATGTGCAGCAGCGCTTCTCAAACTTGGATGTGCTCAGCAATAAGCTAGGCATCTTGTTAGAGGCAGACCCTGACTCAGTTGGTCTGGGGTGGGGCCTGAAGCTCTGCATTTCCAGCAAGCCCCCAGCTTTTAAGGAACTGAAATTCTAAACCAAAGGGTGAGAACCCAACCATAAAAGTGATCTTTTTCTTTTTTTTAAAGGATTTATTGATTGATTTGAGAAAGCTAGAGTGCAAGAGTAGAGGGGACGGGGTAGAGGTGGCGGGGAGAGAGCAACTCAAGCAGACTCCCGGGGAGGGGCTCCATCTCATGACCCTAAGATCATGACCTGCGCTGAAACCAAGGGTCAGACCCCCTTAACCAACTGCGACACCCAGGTGCCCCAAGAATGATCATGTTTAATAGACAACAACAGCTATAAGCTTTTCTTCTGGCATAAGAGAAATCTGCTGGCCCAGGCCAGGATGCACCACTACAGCTCACCTACCGAGAGCTCCTGAACCGGGACTGACTCGATCCTGCTCTTGGGGAACAGAGGCAGCAGAGGGAGAACCTACTAATGACCTGAACAAGCCTCTTTCCAATTCTGCCTGTCTCACGGAGCAGCTGACAAATGCATGTGCTGATGGACATTTTTGCACTCAAGTTGCCTTCCAGGAGCCTCAGCTTAAACTGGAGAACCATGCAAAACCCCCATGAACAGCAGCACCCCTGGAGACACGATGTTTCAGAAACGAACGAGCAGTTACCTGGGATGAGCGGGCTAACAAGAATGAGCAGCCCACCTGGCCCTGCGGGGCCATATCCTACACCAAGTATGCCCTTTCCAGAGCTTCCAAGACCATGTAGCACACCCACAGATCCAGCTGCTGTCCTTTAGGTCCCTGGGGACCCATATCTTCTGGACCTTGGGAACCTGGAATGGAAGGGCTATACCCTACCCCTAATATGGCATATCCATCTCCAGGGCCATATCCCGCACCCTGTCCCCACGCACCAGGGGCAGTGCCACCTGTTCCACCAGGAACCTGGGGACCACCAGCACCGTATCCTGCCCCTACAGGATCAAATCCCACACCAGGACTCTATCCCACTCCCAGCAATCCTTTTCAAGTGCCTTCAGGACCTTCTGGTGCCCCACCAATGCCTGGTGGCCTCTATTTTTACCATTAAGTTAAGGGACGAAGAGATGACACTTTGCTTTTTTATGAAGTACATATATATGGACATGCATGCATATGTGAAAATTGCTGGTTTCACTATTGTTAGAGGCCATTCATGAAAGAACAACTCTTGCACCTCTCGGAGAAGACATCTGCCTCTTGTACTTGTATGTATAGTACATCTGATGGATGCAGTCAGATAAAAATGTAAAAAAAAAAAGAAGGAGCAGCCAGTTGGGGTGTGACTGTGATGGATGGAATTTCTGCACCTGTGAGTCGGGATGTTGCAGTGAGGGACAGACCTCTCCCGCTTGGCCAAGACAGCATGTGTCTTCCTTACAGCGGGCAGAGCTCCTCATCGTGGCAGTTCAGGATGGCCCCTTCCCCGCCAGGACAGAGTCCATCTGGACGCGTGCAGGGTGGCCGCTGCGAGCTAGGCAGATTTATGCAGCGCTGGAGTAACAAGCACAGATGTGGCCAAGGGAAACTGTGTGGCCAGTTAACCCTTCCGGGGGACATGCAGTGGGTACCTGGAAAGCTGTGGGCTCAGTTGGCTCTGTTTGGTCTCTCCATAACCCATCTCTGTGACTTTACTTTGCAATCCTCACTTGGCAAATTTTGGAAATGTAGGTCTTGAGAAAGAAACAGAAAAAAGCCCAGTTTGGATATTAAGGGCCTAGGTATGAGCACAGCATAGAGGTTAGTGACATGAGCCCTGAAGCCAGGTTCCTGGGTTGGAATCCCAGGTCTGCCACTAGCTAACTTAAGCAGCTTTTGGCAAGTTACTCCATCTTTTGATGCTTCCGTTTCTTCCCATGGGGCCAAGGCTATGATGAGGCCAGGGAGGCACACAGGATATAGCACTGAGGAGCCGTGGGGGTGCTGGTAGCATCTCAGAGTGCTGTCTCCTTAAATGTTGTGCCCAAGGGCCCCCCTCTAGGCCCAGTCCTGCCCTCTCTGCATTTACAAACAAAGATGAGGACAGCACCTTCCTTACAGATTGTTGTAAAGAAAAAATAGTAAAAGCAGACGAGTTAAATAATGCTACCACAGAGCATGCAGGATACAAGTATTTGCTTTAAAAAATAAAGTTGTAGGGGCACCTGGGTGGTTCAGTGGGTTAAAGCCTCTGCCTTCGTCTCAGGTCATGATCCCAGGGTCCTGGGATCGAGCCCCACATCAGGCTCTCTGCTCAGCAGGAAGCCTGCCTTCTCCCACGCCCTGCCTGCCTCTCTGCCTACTTGTGATCTCTGTCTGTCAAATAAATAAATAAAATCTTAAAAAAAAAAAAAAAAGGAATGAGGTCATGCCATTTGCAACGTTGTGGATGGAGCTAGAGAGTGTTATGCTAAGCAAAATATGTCAGAGAAAGACAAATATCATTTGCTCTCACTCAGGGAATTTAAGAAACAAAATGGATGAACATATGGGAGAGGGGAGAGAAAAAAAGAAAGAGGGAGAGAAACCATGAGAGACTCTTAACAGAGAACAAACAGCGTTGATGCAGAGAGGTGGGCGGGGAATGGGCTAGGTGGGTGGTGGGCGTTAAAGAGGACACTTGCTGTGATGAGCCCTGGGTGTTGTGTGCCAGTGATGAACCACCAATCATCCTGAAACCAATACTGAACTGTGTATCAACTAACCAGAATTTAAATTAAAAAAATAATAATAATTTAAAAAGAAAGATTAGCCCTTGCCAGGGGCTTGGGGGAGGGAAAAATAGGGAGTGACAGCTGATGAGTATAGGGTTTCTTTTTGGGGTGATGGAAATGTTCTGTAATTAGACAGTGGAGACGGTTGCACAGCCTGTGAATATAATAAAAACCACCGAATTAAGCACTTTATTTATTTTTTTTAAAGATTTATCTGTTTTAAAGAGAGAGAGCACTAGAGCAGGGGGAGGCACAGAGGGAGACGGAGAAACAGACTCCCTGCTGAGCTGGGAGCCCGACAAAGGGCTCGATCCCAGGACCCTGAGATCATGACCTGAGGCAAAATCAAGAGTCATGCTTAACTGAGGGAGCCACCCAGGCGCCCCACTAAATTACACTTTAAATGGTCACTTTTATAGCATATTAATCATATCTCAATAAAGCTGTTACTTTGTAAAATATTAGACCATGTATAATTCCTGTCTTATCTACTTACAATGATGTTTTAAAGATCAAATTGAGGTTACCAATCGGGATGCACTTTTTGATTCTGAAAGCAGCTTCTCTCATTTTGTTTTCCATCATCTGTTTCCAAGACCATCGACAAACCTTCACAGAGCAGATTCTATGAACTTCTACTGAGCACCCCGTGTAATGTCTTCTCTGTTCACACTGCAGACCCTGATAACAGAAGTAGAGGCAGAGCCTCCCTCCCCCACAGGACGGCCCAAGGACAAGAACCTGACAGCAAGGGCTCTGACGCCAGGTTCCGGCCCCAGTCCTTCCAGTGACCTACTGTGGGTGTCTGCGAAATTGTTGTTTCTTGAGATAGTGGCTGCAAATAGCATTCTGGAAAGGGTAACAAGCACATAAAATGTTTTCCTTCCAACAGGCTGGCTGCCAGCCAGGGCCTCATTATGTGTGATGTTGTGCAGCTTTGTGACATTAGTCCTGGCCAGTGTGAGGACAGACGCCCCATCTAGTCTTCTTCTCAACCCTGCGCATGCGCCTGGGAACTATGTCATTACAACCATCCCCCGTAATTGACAACATCCACACTTCTCCAGCCTGCCCAGAACCTTCTCCTGAGTGCTAACCCCACAGACCCGGCTGACCTCTAGACTACAGAGAGTCTGCTTCTCACCTGGACATCTTGTCAAGATCCAGCTTCTTTTTTTTTTTTTTTAAGATTTTATTTATTTATTTGACAAACAGAGATCACAAGTAGGCAGAGAGGCAGGCGGAGAGAGAGGGGGAAGCAGAGTCCCTGCTGAGCAGACAGCCCGATGTGGGGCTTGATCCCAAGTCCCTGGGATCATGACCTGAGCTGAAGGCAGAGGCCTTAACCCACTGAGCCACCCAGGTGCCCCAAGATCCAGCTTCTGATTCAGGAGGTCTGGGTGGACCTCGGATTCTGCATTTGTAACAAGCTCCCGGGTGATGCCGAAGCCATGGGTCTTGGGACCACACTTGGCCTATTCATCCCGAGACACATCTCAGATTCCACACCTTCAAGCCCAAATTCATCATCTTTCCCCCTCCGAGACTGTTCTCCTTCTAGTTCTCCCTATAGTCTCCATGTCAGCAATTCTCAGACTTGAGGAAGGGTCAGGATCACCAGGAGGGCTTGTGAAGACGGGCCGCTGAGCCCATCTGCAAAGGAGATGTGGGGCGGGATCGGAGAATCTGCATTTCTAACCCGCTGCCAGGCAACGCTGATGCTGGTGGTCTGGGGACCACACGGTGGAAACCACTGCCCTGTTTCACCCCCCACGTACCCCACCATCCCCCAGAGTTGGCTGGCTCTTCCACTCTCCCCACATCTCTGTTTCCAGTCCACCCTCCTCGGCTCTGCTACCCAGCCTACACGGCCTGGCTCCTGCCCCCTCTCGTGTCACGGCCCCGGGCACCACCCGGACCACCCACACCACACTCCGTGTACTCATTTCTCAGGCGCTGCTCGTGCTACTTCCTCTCGAGGCTGCCTTCTCCCCCTCCACGTCCTGGACTGACGACCTCTTCCCGCTTCGGGGCCCCCTTCACTGCATAAAAGCCACGCCCTTCTCTTTCGTCCTCCCCTTGGACCCCATGGGACTGTTTAGTTACATAGGATTTGTTCAAGCTGCCTCAGTTTACCAGGCTGCAGGCTCCTTCAGCGCAGGGATACCTCTAATTTGTCTTCTATCCAGAGCACTTGGCTCGGTGACACAGGAGATGTTGAGCGACTGTTGGAGAACTGAAACACCGAAGGAATGAATGGTTCAAACCACGATGGCCAAAGGGAGGAAAATCCTCTCTTCCCATTCATGCATTTGTTTCACTTTTGCCTTATGAAATATTATATTTTATGAAAACACGGCTAAACTGGTGTGGCACGGAGGATAAGGCCACCTCCCTCTATGTAAGGATAAAGGTCTCATCCACTGAGAGGGGTCATTCCTGGTATCAAGCCCTAGAGAACTAACAGGTTCTCGGAATGCAAAGAGGGAACTGGCGGGGCTGGGACTCCCCCTTTATTCTCAAAAGGAGGAAAGAATTAAGGGGTCGGGGCGCCTCCATGCATGTCTGTGAGAGCTGGAGAGCCACCGAACGAGACTGGCTGGAAGCTGCCTGTGGCCATTGGATGGCTTCCCGCCTCTTTGCTGAGCACCGAGTGGAATGGGCAGAGAGAGCAGCCTGCCGTCCAGAAGCCGAGCTGTTTGCATTTCTTAGACTTTCCATGTTTATTTCCCTTTTGTTTGGCCTTAGAGCTCAGACAAGTCTCTGTGAGGGGCCCCGGCTGTCTCAGCTGTGCTAACATGAACCACACATGGGCTGCCGCGTCCAACAGAGGAGTGGCCCCTGGGACGGGCCTGCGAGGAGCCCCAGGAGTCTGAGCCCGGGCACCATGGGGAAGCCAGACCTCCATGAAGGAGGCTGCCAGTGAGGCCAGCTCTCCCTGCTCCAGAGGGAGGGCTCCTTGCCCTGCTTGATCCTGGGGGCTCTGGCTGTCGTGGCATTCAGAGAAGCTGCATTCCTCTGTAGCTGAGTACCAAAGTTGAATAGCTAGGGAAGCAGCGATCAGTTCTTCCACAGGGAAGATGGGAGGTTGCTGACGACTAGAGATGCCGGGCAGAAGCAGGGGTGCCAGGGAGTCCCTGTGCCAGATGCTGCTGAGAAAAGTCCGAGCTCCTACGGATTCCTACTACATCTAGTGAGTCACCTCCACATGATTTTAAGGAATCCTTAATGCCATAGTCACATTTGCCACTGTTTTATATCAAAATGAAATTCTAAGCAAGCCAACGTTATGGGGCCCATTTGGCTTGCCCGTCTCCACACCTGAGACAGGCCCAAGGACATACAAAACTAAGTATCACAGATTCCTGGTTACAAATGGGGGGTGCTGCCTCCACATAAGCCCCCCAGATATGCACCTCCTTCTCCCCTCCTCCTCTCAGTAAGAAAACAAAGCATTTCTAGTTGGCCCCTTATGCTGGGAGAGAGGGAGATGTCATTTGCAATTACCATCCAGTGAAATATTTTCTCCAAAATCCACTGGATGACCAAATGCATCTTTTAAGAGGTTTTTATAAACAATTTAAAAGATGCTGGGCAGTAGGAATCATATGCAGGAGTTATCTTTCCACATGCTTATAAAAGTACACGAAGGGGCACCTGGGTGGCTCAGTCAGTTGAGCGTCCAACTCCTGGTTTCAGCTCAGGTCACGATCCATGGGTCGTGAGATCAAGTCCCCTGTCAGTCCACACGGGCCATGGAGACTGTTTGGGATTCGCTCTCTCCCTCTGCCCCTCCTCCCACTCATGTGTGTGTGTGTGGGGGGGGGGTGTATGCGCATGCGTGCTCTCGCTCTCTCTCTCTCTCTCTCTCTCTCTCTCCAAAACAATAAAATAAAATAAAATACATAGGGGCGCCTGGGTGGCTCAGTTGGTTAAGCCTCTACCTTTGGCTCAGATCATGATCTCGAGTTGGGATCGGCTAGGACAGAGCCTCAGTTAGACTCCCTACTCAGCAGGGAGTTTGCTTCTCTTTCTCTCTTCCTCCCACCACTTGTGTGTGCTCTCTCTCTCTCTCTCTCTGCCAATAAGTCAATAAAATCTTAAAAATAAATTATAAATGTGAAACACAACCCACATGTCCTTAGATGGGGGAATAAGGAGCGAGTTAAATGATGGTATGTAGAGACACTGGGGGACCTGCTTAAAAGAATAGCCAGATGCATATATACTGCGACAGAGTAACCTCCAAAACACAAGTAAGTAAAAAAGAACTAAACACCAAAGACACTGAACATTGGATGTCCATGTTGCTGCTTGTGTGAAAAAAGGAAGAAAGAAACAGAAAAGAGAAAAAAAATACATTGTATATAAAAATGCATATAAATAGGATATATTTCTGAAGGGTGCAAAAATAGGGAATCGCTTAAGAGGAAGGAGTCAAGACAGACTGATTTGTCATTTCTTATCCTTTGTACTACCATAAAAAATGTCTTTTCTGTAGTATCCCAGATGCATAAAGAACTTATAAAACTCAACACCTAAAAAACAAATAATCCAACTTAAAAATGGGCAGAAGATATGAGCAGACATTTCTCCAAAGAAGACATCCAGATGGCGAACAGACACATGAGAAGATGCTCTGCATCACTCATCAACAGGGAAATAAAAATCAAAACTACAACGAGATACCAATTCACACTGGTCAGAATGGCTAAAATTAACAAGACAGGAAACAACAAGTGTTGGCGAGGATGCAAAGAAAGGGGAACCCTCCTACACTGTTGGTGGGAATGCAGGCTGGTGCAACCACTCTGGAAAACAGTATGGAGGTTCCTCAAAAATTGAAAATAGAGCTATCCTTGGATCAGCAATTGTGCTACTGGGTATTTACACACAGGATAAAAAAATACTAATTTGGGATATGTGCACCCCTATGTTCATTGGAATGTTATCTATAATAGCCAAGATATGGAACCAACCTAAGTGCCCATCAATTGATGAATAGATAAAGAAGATGTGGTATATACACACAATGGAATATTACTCAGCCATAAAAAGAATGGGATCTAGGGGCATCTGGGTGGCTCAGATGGTTAAGCAACTGACTTTAATTGCAGGTCATGATCTTGGGGTCCTGGGATCCCCATGTCAGGTTCCCCACTGAGCAGAGAGTCTCCTTCTCCCTCTCCCTCTGCCCTAACCCCAACTCATGCGTGCTTGTTCTCTCAAATAAATAAATAAAATATTTTTTTAAAAAAAAAATTGTTGTCATTTACAACAATACGGATAAAGCTAGAAAGCATTATGCTAAGTGAAATAGTTCAGAGAAAGACAAATACCGTATGATTTCACTCATATCCAGAATTTAAGAAACAAAACAAGCAAGCAAGTGAAAATAAAAGAGAGAGAGAGAGACAGAAACACAAATCAAGAAACAGACTCTGAACTCTAGAGAACAAACCAGTGGTCACCAGAGGGGAGGCTGGGGGGAGGGATGGGTGACACAGGCGATGGGGTTGAAGGAGGGCACTTGTCGCGATGAGGGTGTCGTATGCAAGTGTTCAATCACTACACTGTATGCCTAAAACTAACATGGCGCTGTATGTTATCTACACTGGGATTAAAATAAAAACAAAAAATGGCTTTTCCATGCCTTTTGCACAGGCTTTCAATACATGAAAGCGACATAAAAACGAAAATGCTAACCTGTTTTTCCACTGAATTTTTTAGAACGTAACTGTGTTTGGGAGTGGGAGGGTCCTAAGGAGCAAATACAGAAACCTCCCCCCAGCCTCTCGAGGCTGCATCTGCTGTACGAACAACATCACAAAGGGAAACCAAGTCAGGAACTTTAATACTTAATTACACAGACATTTTGACTGGATAAAAATACCCATTTATGAACAGGCTGTGAGCCCCAAAGACTGAGGGGGCAGAAATCATCATGGGACTAAATGTTCCTCTAAAATGTCACTGTCAATATCAGGAAATAGACTCCCAGAAAGGTTTTAGATCAGTGAAGACCAGCACCAGCCTCATGCCCAAGCGGAGTCTCGGGCAACACAAGTCTATGTAAAGAACAGCCATAACGATGATGTCCCAGTCTAGTACTTTCGGTGATGACAGACACCCCAGTGTCCACTCCCAGACTGCCTGACACCATCTCCACCCATCGGGTACCCAAGTCAGGAGGAGCAAGCTCATGTACTTTCGACTTCTCTCTACTGGCTTTGTCTTTCTTAACACGGCCCTGGTCACCACCCTCAATTTCGTAAAATCATCATGGCTCATCCCTGCCTAGAAAACAAATTTCATACCTAGGTGGCTTGAAGGCACAACCAGTTTGATGCCCTGTTCCGTTCTTCATCGTCTGGTCTCCTTCTGTCTTACCAGACTGAACTCCGGTCTTCAGCTCCCTCCCCTTGCCTCCTCCCAAGCCTACACTTTCCAGGCATAACAGATCACTCAGCATGTCCCAAACACACTGAGCTCTCAGGCCTCCAAGGCCCCTGCCTGCACTTCTGTGCTACCTACTTCTGCCCTAGAGCAGCCTTCCAAGCTCAACATAAATATCAGCGCTCACATGCTCCCCCTGAGCCACCCCAGACTGGGAGTGCTCTCGGGGGCCCCCTTGCACACCCCCCGTGCCATAGCATGAACCCTGCGTCTCGGTAACATATGAGGCAAGGGCCCTGGCTCCCTCCTGGGTCTTCTGGTTCTCCAGGGTGAGGCTTACCCAGTTGCTTACCCTGTGTGCATTCTCCCCGAGACCAGCAGCAGCTCTGCCCCCAGACACTCCGTGAATGTTTGCTGAGATAACACATGCGAGAGACCACAGCTTTATTGCTCGCCATTCTAAACAGTGCGCCAGTAAGGCCTACCTTTCTGGATCAATTAGTGGAGATGAAAAGGCTCTGAGTTCCAGGAAACAAGAAAGCAAGCCCCTACACATCTGGTGGGAAGCAAAGGGAGCAGGTGAAATTGAAAGTCAGGTAACATTGGCCACCATGGAGAAGGCCCCAAGAGCCTGGATGCCGAGGAAGGGAGGAAGAACGCAAGGGAGCAGCAGCTGGACGGGAGAAGCTTGTGTTCACCAAGAGGCCATGTGATCCAAGGCAAGCTGGACCCAAAGGAGTCAGCAGCCGAAAACTGGAAAGAGAGTCCCAGCGTCCTGAAACTCACCCCGTTCTGTTATGAACAACACAACCTGCCAAAGGGAGTACGCGCGAAGTTCAAAGAGGCTTCGAGCAAGTAGGTTTAGGTTGAGCTCATAGGTCTTCTCAGAAGTTCAGAAGACTGCAGCTCCTGCCAGAGCTGATCCGGGCCATAAATTATCTGGTGTCTACAGAAAGTAAGAGGCAAAACTCTGACCACTTCAGGAAATAAAAATTAAGATGATGAAAACAAAAGGTTTCCGGGCGGCCTACTGTGCGGCACACGCTGCCACAGACATCGGCCAGCTCAACCAGGTCTGCTGCTGGGTCTCAGAAAGTACTTAAGACCTGCACCGAAAGACCAGCGTGAGAGTCAGCAGACAGGTTTGCCCTGAGTCTTCAGGAAAGAAGGATCTGGAAGGCTTCTAAATGGGGGAGGGAAGAAGAGGGAGATGGGACAAAGGGGTAAGTGATGAATTCGTGCTAACGAGAGAAAGAAAGGAAGGAAGTCTTTTCACAAAGGGATTCGAGAACACTACCAGGCGCCAAGAAGCTAGCAAGCTAGCAAAGGAAGCAGAAGGCTGGTTGTAGAGGTGCTCTGAGTTTGAAAGTCTCTTTTTGTACCAGGAAGCCAAGCTTCAAGAGACCCTATCCCTGGTGGGCCACCCACTGGCCTCCCAGGAGGTGAGATCCATGAGGCAGCCGACCCTACACACACCCCTTAAAATAAAACAGAGGAGAAGTCTTCAGAACAGACCCAGGCCTTCAGAGCAATCCTGGCAGAGGACTTAGATTCTGATTTCGGATATTATCACCAGGCTGCTTATTTTTCTTTAGAGTGTTTGAAAAATCAGCCGAGTGTGCCTAAGAATAAGCCGTCATTGGGCTCACTGGTGCCCCTACGCATCTGAGTGATCCTGGCTTCGCAGAATCCATCCTGAGGTGCTTTTATTCGGCGAGGGCTGGGACCAGGCAGAATAAAGACAACTGAGTGGGTGTTCCGGCAAACCAATTTCAGACCAGCAGAAAGCAATGGTGTCCAGCGGCTAGAGGGACAGTACTTATAGTTGAGAAGGTTGCACAAGGACGTCTGGGGGTTGAAATCTAATGTGCCTCCCAAGTGGAGAGAAGAATCTGACTAGAGGAAGGGGAATCTTTCTGGATTCACATAAAAGCAAGAAATGAACTCGTGGTTGTCCAACAGACAGCATTTCCAGCTGAGGCTAAGTTCACACTAGAGAATTCAGAACCGAGACGGCAGCCCCACCCTGCTGGGCTGGGCATCCCTGAAAAGCAAGGCAGGTAAGAGATCAGCTGGGACAAAGGCCCCGGTAGTCCACAAAACAAGCCAGAGCAGCCACTAATCACCTGTGTGATCGTGGGTAAGTCACTCCGCAGCCCATCCCAGCATTAAGATGGGCTCAGAGCACCCACGTCACATGGCTGGAACGCAGAGTCAGTGGAATAATGAAGATAAGTGGCCCTCAGTGGCCCTCCCTAAATGGTGGTTACCCTGGTGGCTGCACTTCCCGAAGGTGAGAGACACAGAGCCTCCAACCTTGACACGTGAGGGTCACTGCAGAGGCAGAGAGCCAAATGCGGGCTGAGTGGTATGGAGCTGATTTTGCAGAAGAGAACAGTAAATGCATTCATTTCTCCAGCGTAACTGAGAGGAGTCCTCTTGGGAGTCAAACCCATGGCTGGTGTGGGATGTAATCCGAACCTGAGCTGCCCTCCAGGACTATAGGGGCTTAGGGGAAACCCAATGAGATTACCTGTGGGGCACAGTGCCTGGCCTGGGCAGGTGCTAAGCAAATGTGAGCTCCTAACCCCTCTCCCCTGGGGACCCTCAAACAGTGGCCCCCCGCCCCAGAGGCTGACCTCCAGCAGGTTGAAGCAGGACCCCCAAGTCCTGCTGAATTCATTAATACAACGGCATTCGTGATTATAATGCAACTAACATTTCTTGAGCCTCTTTTATTCGAAAGTCCCAAGAACGACGCAATGCTATTTCTCTCATATTTTGGATGTCTCTTCTGCTCTGAATGTTTAAACCACGTTTTATGTATCCACACACCATATATCACTTCATTTTTTTCTTTATCATAAATAGGAACTATTCCCAGCATAATAACCTTGTGTGAAGAATGAGGCATGACTTTCTTCCTTGCATTAAAGGGAAGATATTTATTTATTTCCCTCAGTTAACTGGAAGAAAGAGGGATTTGTTCTAGAGTTTTACTCCATCCCCCAAGATACCAGCATCGTGCACTTAAATATACATTCAGTATTCAGATAGCAGTGATGTACGGAATGCCCGCCGAATGGCGTATGCAGGTTACCCCACTCAACCACCACTGCAAATCACGGAGTGGGTCATCACTCCTATTTTATACGCAAGGAAACTGAGTCCACAAGATGCTGAACAACATGTCTGAGCCTAAGTCTGCGTGAACGGATGTTATTGTAATATTAACCAATGGGACCGAATGAGTGCATGGTAAGCTCTTCAGGGGCTCAAACAGCTGTAAATACCGAATGCCATCCACAAAGGATTACAGGGATGGGCTGTCTGGAATGAGAATTTACTGGAAAACACGGGGAAGATATTACCGCTTCCCTCCAAATCCAGAAAGAAAACATTTCCAGCACTAGCCCACAGTGACCTGTGTTCCAGTCGCGGAGGGAGAAGGAAATCTCGGCTCACAGCTCCTGGGTGCGCATGGCCCAAAGGAAAGGGGACCACATGTTTCTGTGGGAAAGAGATCTGGGAGGGAACACAGACAACACTGTGCACCTGGAAGTCAAACCATAAGGAAGGAAAGGAAAGCTCTAGGGGCAAGTCTTCATTTTTTTTTTTTTTTTAAGATTTTATTTATTTGAGAGAGAGAGAGAACACAAGAATGAGGGTCAGAGGGAGAAGCGAAGTTCCCACCTAGCAGAGAGCCTAACAGGGGACTTGTACCTGGGACTCCGAGATCATGACCTGAGCCAAAAGCAGTCACTCAACCAACAGAGCCACCCAGCACCTGGGGCAAGTCCTAATTTTGGCCCAGGCCTGACCTAGGGGGCACTGGCGTGAGAAAAGAGTTGGGGCAGAAAGGGAGATAAACACGGTGGAGAGGAACAGGCTTGGAGGCAGGCTTTCCTTAGAACCCCTACTCTGTAGTCTACAAGCTCTGGGCCCCAAGGCTCGTCCTCTGACTCTCCAGGTACAGAGTTTAACGCGTACAAACCAGGGACAACACGGATGCTTTACTCACTAGGGCCCTTCGGGATTTAGCTATGAGCCTTATACACCATGTGCTTGTTTCCCAGGATAGCCATAACAAATGACCACAGACTCATAGTTCTGGAGGCCAGAAGTTCAAAATCGGCATCAGTGGGAAGTCGGCAGGGCTGCGCTCCCTCAGGAGGTTCTAGTGGACAGCCTGTTTCCTTGTCACTTCCACCTTCTGTGGCCGCAACATTCCTCAGCTGGTGGCCCCAACATGGTGACCTCTAAGGAAAATACCTCGAGTCTGTCTTCACGGCACCATCTCCTCGGTGTGTCTAGGCACCACATCTCCCTCTACCCCTGTCCTATAAGGAGACTCATGGTTGCACTTAGGACCCACCTGTATCAGCCAGCATGATCTCCCCATCTCCAGATCCTTACGGTAATTACAACCGCAAAGACCCTTTTTCCAAACAAGCTGTCATTTGCAGGCTCCAGGAATGAGGACCTTTATTCAGCCCATGACAGACAGTCCTCCCTCAAGAAACATCAGGTGTGACTCTCCCTATAGCCAGAGCTATAGGTCCAGGAAAGGGCCAATGGATGGATAAGCAAGGGAAGCCTGCTTGAGAAGCCTGTAAGGAGCAGTCAGCCCTTTGCCACGAGGACCAGCAGGGAGGCCATAGTACTTGTGCCCCAAACCCTCACACACACAGCGAAATCACCTGGCACCACTCCTGGACTCAGAGTGACAGTGGGAAGACTGGGGACATGGGGGTCGGGCAATGCAGCCTTCAGATCCCGCTCTGGCCCTTACAGGAGTACAATGCCGGGAATGTTTCTACCTCAGCTTAAAGTCCTCAACTGTGAAATGGGGTTGGCTGAGGCTCCCAAACCGGGTGTAAATGGCGTGGCACACAGTAGGTGCCATAAAACAGTCATCGTCACAAAGGCCGAATCAGCGATGTGCAGGAACGATCTGGGAGGGAGACCACAGTAATGCAGGCATCCAGGATGTGGCCCCCAGCCCCGTCCTCACGCAAAGGCATCTCAGGCTGCCACCAGGCATGCATCCAAGGAGAAGCCTAGGGGTCCCAGATGCAGAGCTGAGATCCCCTTTCTGGGGCGTACATATTGTAGTCAGATTTTTTCCATAGCCCATCATATCCTTCTCCTGGAACCTGGAGTTATGAATGACTTGGAGGAAGTTCAACGCAGCATTCTTACGGCGAATGTGATCTTTGTTCTGATAACTAATGAAATACTTCTGACACTTAATGAAATGCCACAAGAAATGAACAAGGGCTCTTTGGAGCCTTGTCTGAGATCAGAGTAACTCAAGCTTAAAATCTGGCTCCAATCTTTCCTAACCTACAGGCAGAAACGTACATACCAGTGGGGCCCGGCTCTGCTACAAAGCTCTCTCACCGAAAAGGGCCAAGGTTTCTGATTTAGAAAACAAAGCATATTAAAACACCGTTTATCTGGTTAGCATCAACGGGTAACCTCTTGTCAAACAATTCAGGGACTAAGTGGAAATCCTGCTTCGGAAGGTAAAGAAACAAAACTTTCCCTGCAGGAGGAAATAAAGAACACCAAAAACGCAGAGTGTGCATTTCAGACAGCTGTACCTGCCTGCTCTGCTCACTGCCCAGGATCACCGCGGAGGTTTTCCAAGGAGAAAAGCAGACAAGGCCAAAGATTTCCCTTCTCCTTGCCATGTGGTTTCTGCCCCTGTTGTATGTAACAAGACTCCCTAGGTAACAGCTGCAGGTCAGGAAGATGGCACGTGGTTTTATGAAGTTTAATTAACAGCTAGTTTTCCTATCCAGCATCATGAAGGGGTCCTCTTGGCTCCAGGGGCCCTCAGGACAGAAAGTACATATTTCTCCAGCATTATTAATGATGAAATGCAAATTGCCTCCAAGAAAGGAGGTGGGGAAAAGAGGAGTTAAAAAAAACAAATGATTCCTACCCACAGCCGGGGACAGTTCCCCAGGGAGGCGGGAAAGGGTAGGGAGAGCCTGTGATCTAGGCCTGAAACTGTCTGTCCTATTTCCAAAAGAAACGGACCTTCCCCGTAAGAACACACTCACATGCATGCACACGTGCACATGCATACACACGAGGACAAACACACATGCGTGCATATGCACACGCATTCTAGAAATTACAGAAGGAGACATGAGGCTCTGAAATTCAGACAATCGGGTCAGTGAGAATTAAATAATTTAAAACATGTCTTTTGTTTTTCAAAGCACTTGTACCCCTGTTACCTCATTCGACCCTCTCAACAGGCCCGTGCGGTAGACAGAGGACATATATTTATCCACATTTTATAGATTAGATGAAATGATTCTCGAAGGTCATCCAGTTCGCAGATGATGGAGAGGAGACAGGAAGTGGGATCTAATGACTCCCAGCCCAGAGCCTCCTCCCTCCGAGGTAAGAAATGTGAATGCTTCCAGTAGAAAAAGGCCAAGCTGCAGGGGGAGACCACCAAGAGAAGGTCGGACACATGGAGGGCACTCTTAAGAAAAAGTCCTGTCAGGAGACAGAAGTCCCAGCAGAGGGATTTGAAGGGCAGTGGTCTTGATGCATCCAGAGAGAAGAAAAACCATCACATTCCTGAGTGTGTCTGGAAACGTGGTTCAGAGCTGTGTCTTCCCGCCATCTTCTTCTCTCTCCATTACTCTGCGTGGCAGCACGGTGGTGGGAACATATAAAACAGCAACTGGGCCTCCGGGACGTGCCAAGAGCGAGTGGGAGACCCTAATGGATGGGACAGAACCCCCTCATTTCACAGACATGTGAAGTAAGGCCCAGGCAGGGGACCTGCCCAGAGATGAAAGCATTGGGGAGGATCGGGAACTGGACCCGGGGCTCTGGGTTTGGAAGACAGAGCCCTTTACTCCACACCAGCTGCCTCAGGCATCTATTACCTTTCATTTTATTAACGTCACTGTCCAAAGGAGGACACTTAAGGGAGGGGTGGGGAGAGCATGGATTTTCTTCTTTTTTTCTGGGAAAAAGTACTGCTAAGTTTCCCATGGAAATTATCACACGTGATGTGGGGCAGTGACCGGGGGTCCTACTAACACAGAAACGATCCCAGGGCATATTAAGGGTATAATTAAGACCCCCCCAAAGGCAAGTACTTTATGGTATGTGGATCATGCTCCCACCACCCCCAGATGCCCACATCTGAACCCCAGGAACCTGAGACTGTTATCTTACGTGGCAAAGGGGCTTTGCCGATGTGATTAAGAATCGCAGGATGAGGAGATAATCCTGGATTAGCAGAGCCCTGTGATGTAATCACAAGGGTCCTTATAAGAAGGAGAGGTGGCTGACAGTTCCAGAAGTTGATGAGAGGCAGCGCGATGGGGGGAAAGGTTCATGAGCCCAGAAAGGCAGGCAGACTCTAGAAATGGGAAAGGGACAGAAACAAATCCTCCCCCGAAGGCCCCAGAAGAAACACGGTCCTGCTCACACCTTCGTTTTAGCCTCTGGCTTCCAGACTGTACAAGGATAAATTTGTACAAGGATAAAATTGAGTTCAAGTCTTAGCTCCCCGACCAGTAAACCCTGGCTTCTTGTGACGTATGAAGATGGGGTAAGTGGGTGGCATGGCCATTCTGCAAATTACAAGGGCATGAAGGAGAGATTTAGACTGACTGTACGATGGAGACATACATCAACAGGCTTTAAAATGGAAAAGAGCTGGTCCTCCGTATTAACAGGAACTATCCTCAAAGACATTCTAATGCAACCCCCTTAAGTCCTGCTGGATAGTCCCTTCCTGGAAAGGAACCTCTGGACTTCCCCAGTCTTGCCTGGACATTCCCTCATGCACAGCCTGTGCTCCAGCCCCATCAGACTGTTTACGACTTCTAGAACGTGACAGGCTCACGCATGCCTTCAGGTCTCCACCCCCACAGTGTGCTTTTTGGGGGAACGCCCTCCTCACTCTCGGGCTCTGCTAAAATCCTTCATAGCTCAGCTCAGTCATCACTTCCTCTCTGAAGCCTTCCCTGGCTCCCCGACCTCTCTTTCCATTTCCGTCCTAACCTTGTAAATGTCTGTTTGCTTGACTTCTCCCCCCACCCCACTGGCCAAAGCAGACTTTCTCTTTCCCCTTATATCACCAAACCACAGCCACACTTCATCTTTAAACTACTTCCCAGCTCCTTCCCACCTGAAAAACGCAAACCCATCCTTTAAGGAAATCACCCTTCGCCATGGAAATTACCTTGATTCCCCAAGAGTGAGCTGCACCTCTGTGACGCCACAGCCCTCTGCTTTCCCACAGGTGGAACATGCATTGTACCCCGCCACGGTGGTCATCCCTGGGGTACTTCCTCAGTAAACACGGAGGTCCTTGAAAACCACATCTCCTTCACCTGTCCATCCCTTCTGCGTTAGCACAATGTCTGGTTGACAGCAAATGCACAAAGAATGCTGAACAAATTAAAACGAAAACAAAACACAAAAAGGTAATTGCTAGGGGCGCCTGGGGGGCTCAGTGGGTTAAGCATCTGCCTTTGGCTCAGGTCATGATCTCTGGGTCCTGGGATGGAGCCCCGCATCGGGCTCCCTGCTCAGTGGACAGTGTGTTTCTGCCTTTCCCTCTGGCCCTCCCCTTGCTGGTGCTCTTTCTCTCTCTCTCTCAAATAAATAAATAAAATCTTCAAAAAGAAAAAAAAAAATGTACTTGCTATGTCAGCTCTACTAACGAAGCTCTGTGATCCACAGGCAGCCTTTAAAAGCGAATACCTTTATAAAGTTAAGGTTTTGCCTGGCCAGCTGCTGACTATCCCTAGTTGGCGTTTCCCCTGGGTTTCCCGTGTAAAAGCCCATAAGCATACATGTGAGTATACACACACACAAGCACACATGCACATATATGTACTATACTCAAAATCTTAGAGCAAATATTGGAGAAAGATCCCATTTTCCCTTATCTCAGAGAGATATCGGTTTATAACACTTAATCAATGAATGTTACCTTTAATTTTAAAAAAGCCTTTCTAGAAGTGCAAATCTGGAAGGAACATCTCATAGCCCCGATGGGTTTAAACCCTGACTGTCTTGCTTTCCTTATGTGTGACCTCAGTCTAGACATTTTCTCCCTGACCCTGGAGTCTGTCATCCCTAACTGGGAACAATACCAGTGTGCCACCCACGACTGTGATGAGGACCTGACAGAATGCTGCATATAAAATGCCGGCCGATGTGCCTGGCAGGGGGAAGGGTCCTGCCACCTGTCCTGAGTGCTTATGAGGGGCCCAGCACTGTGCGTAAGCACTCTGTATGAATTGCCCAATTCCCAGCAGCCCACCGAAGCAGGTGAGTGACTATCCCCCTGAGGGGCAAAAGCAGGGATGTGGCAGGACATACATCTGGGCAGAGGCAGGGTTGGGCAGACAAACCAGGCCTGTCCACTCCAGACCTAAGTCTTCACTGTCACACAGGCGTTTCCAGTTATGCTAGCTCCCGTTCCCACCTGTCACCTGAAGGTCTGGTTAAGAGCCTAAAAACATATGTTTGTTGAGACTGAAGGACCAATATTTGAAACAGAACAAAAAGCAGTAACTGACTACCCGCCACAAACTGCTCCTGAGATGTGGGTCTGTGCCTTCTGGGCGAGGGCAGCCCCCTCCAGCCAGACAACCTCCTGACAGGAAACTAGCTCCACCTCTCCAGAAAGTTCTGGGAAGCCTGCCCTCCACAACCTTTCTGACACCTGAAGGCTGTGACATGCCAAGTGTCACACACTCAATGGAAACAGTGGCCGTGATTTTCGCGGTTATGACTTCCATGGTCCCTGGCTCCTACAACTGTCTCCAGTGGATGGAAGTTCTCAACTTGACCATGACCACTGATGGAAGGGAGGAGTGTTTCCTATCTTAAAAAAGCCTCGGCATTAAAGCCATCAAGCATCTTCTTCCCAAATCCCAGCTGGTTCCCACGGGCAGTGGTGAAGAAAACTGACTAGTGTAGGCCAGCCTCAGGAAGCCCATGGGGAAGGGACGCCCGGTAGCAGGCTCTCCAGCAACCAGAGCAGGGAGGGTTACCCGATGTCATCCTCAGACAGAAGTGGGGTCTAGTCTCATAACCTGTCTTCGTGGAAGCTGACTTAAACTGGCCTGTTTACAACAGGTTTCTGGTGGGTTGTGTACTGGGACTCTAGGCAGCAGGATACTCTATGGATTTCCTCACCACCAGACATGTTGGGAATGAGAAGAAATTTGGTTTAAGTTCTATGAAAGGGAAAATCCTACAGTCAGAGGGGCTCCTTCCAGCTCCCTCCAGTTGCGGGCACCCATTTCCAGAAATTGGGGAGGAAGGCTCCTCCTGAGGAGGGCCTTGAGCTGCACAGTGAGTGGCTGTCCTGCGGCCCCGACAGCAGAGCTCACCGAGTGCCCTCCTCTCTCCACCCCTCCCCCTTCAGCCTCCACCAGGACGTCACCTTGGGGGTGGAGAGAGGGAGGACTTGGGGAGTACCATTACAGAATCTGTTGGCCAAGACCTGCAGGCTGAACTCCCCCTATCCAGGGCTCCCATAGGTGTCAGTGCCCTGACTAAATCCCAGGGAGAGGCCACCCTTTGTGGCAGGCTTTTCTGAGCAGGTCACGCCAAGAGAGGGCGCAGGGCAGGGTGCCCCGGCCCTGGGATCCTGGCTGCACCCGGGCTGTGTGGCCCAGAGTCCTGCCCTCCTGGACCAGACCTCAGTTCCTGTCTCCCTGTCTTCCTCTGTGGCCCCGGCTCTCCACCTGATCCTTCCTGAGGAACCAGAATTCTAACTCTAACACATGAACACCCAGCCTTTAAAGCTCTAGAGGGAGGTATAGGTACAACTTCCTGAGCACCTACTGCAGGACAGGAAGTAGGATCCCATCATTTCATTGACTTACTCAACAATCCCAGCTGCTGGGCATAGCTATTACTATCATTTGAAAGATAAAGGTCCTGAGGCTCAGAAAAATTAACCAACTTTCCCAAGCTCAAATCCTTGGGGAACCTCTAATAAACACTGACATGATTTCTTTCTTTTTTTTTTTTTTTTATCTTTTTAAGATTTTATTTATTGGGGCACCTGGGTGGCTCAGGCGGTTAAGCGTCTGCCCTGGGCTCAGGTCATGATCCTGAGGTCCTGCCACTGAGCCCCGCATCGGGCTACCCACTCAGTGGGGAGTCTGCTTCTCCCTCGCCCTCTGCCCTCTCTCTCTCTCTCTCGTCAACTCTCTCAAATAAATAAATAAAATCTTCTTTAAATTTGTGTTTGCCTGAGAGAGAGAACATGAGCTCGGGGAGGAGCAGAGGGGGAGAGAGAAGGAGGGGGAAAGAATCTGAAGCAAACGATCTCATGACCCTGAGATCACCACCTGAGCAAAAACCGAGAATCAGGCACTTAACTGACCCAGCCCCCAACACGCCCCCATACTGACATGATTTCTAAGATCTTAGAGTGTGATTTGCATTGTGTATGTATATGCTTTAGTGAGACAAAGTCTGGTATGGAAGGAAATGGACTCAAGACATTCCTAAATATATTCCAGCTAAGCACATTTTACTTATTTGTCAAGGCTGGGTTCAAATCCTACCTTCTCTGTGTGGTCTGCCTTGATTACTCCATCCCTCAAGGATTTCCCACGTTCCGCATTTTGTGGATTTGCCACTCACCCACCACTACATGTCAGGCCCCCAAGGACGAGGGCTGCGGTTGCCCATTTTTGAACCCTCTGCTGCAAAGATTTCCCTGGCTACAAGAGCTGAGCCCTGCAAGGAAGAGTTGCAGTTCATTTTAAGCCTTGACTCCCAAATCGCATCCACTTTTCAAGACGTGGCTCGAACCGTCTAACCTGCCAGCAGCTTCTCTGACCACACCTGCTGAAAGCGAGCAGCTTCACTTTCAAAATCGCCTTTTGGGTGAAAAGGATTTGAGTGCTAGACTCCAACAGATCTACTTAGAATTCTGGTTCTGTCTCTCCTGAAGCAGGGCATTCTGAGCAAGTCTCTCCAGTCCTCCCAGCCTCAGTTTCCTCATCTGTAAAATGTGAATATATGCACCTGCCTCACCAGGTTGTATGAACTATAGATGTGACAGTGCACCTGATGCATTGTCTGCCCATAGGCCGTGATCCAAAATGGCAACCAGCGTCATTACTATTCATCACGCTGTCTTGTAGGGAAGGCATTTACACACATGTCTTTTCTAACCTTCTAGATCAGTGGTTCTCCAACTCTGGAGTAGGTCAGAATCGCCTAATACGAAGCTACCTAGGGCACACCCCAAGCCTACAAAACAGAACCCCCATTAGGCAGGGGAGATGCTGGGGCCTGGGCAGCTCCACTTTGAACAAGCCTTCCCGGCCCACTGCAAATGATTCTGACATGTGCTCCCTGAGCCTGGAAAATTCGGCTACAGAATATTCAATTTCCAAAATTTTCCCCCACAGAACCTTAAGAGATACTTCCAAACACCTGGTTTCCAACCTCAGCTACAACCCCTAAAGATTCAGGACTGCAACCCCCAGAGATCCAGATGTTGTTTGGGGATGTGACTGGGGTATTGAGATTTTTCAAAGGTGGACAGAAGATTCTAAGGGTCGGTTGGCCAAGGCTAAAAATCACTAGTCCATTTACATGTCCTCTGTGACAAACCGAGTCCCAATCTGATGCTGATGTAACAGAAAGGACTCTTATGCTAAAAAAATTTTTTTTAAAAGTGCGTTTGCAAACAGTTGGTCTAGCCTGTCAGTAAGAGCTTTCAGCCCCCGACCTGGCTTTTATTCACCTTTGTGTCTATCCCAGGACCTTACAACATAGTAAATTCTTAATAAATATTTGTTGGAAGGTTGGACAGTTCTGTTTTATTTGTTATCTGGCTCCAATTAAGTTTTCGGTTGCCTAGCATAACAACCTAACGGTTTTCTTAAACATCTAAGCCTTAACAGCCTTTGCCTCAAACCTCAAACCTGAAACAGAAACTGGGGCAGACAGCCATCCAGCGAACACATTGACATTTCTTCTGGGGTCACATATACTATGCAAGCTCCTAATGACTGATAAATATAAGCAAATGTGATCTTCGTCAGCCGGGAAGAGTGTGACAGTTGTTGGTAGCGCGGGTCTCCCGGCCTCATGTTTGGACTGCTCCATCTGAAGCTGTCAAATTACGAGAGTATGATAAAAACTTGTAGGAACTTCATAGTAAACAGTAACTGGCCCCCTGTCAATATGTTAGGAGAAAAAAATTTCCCGCTGCCAAAACAGATGGGCCAGAATGCCTGCAGTACAGGCCTGCGGCCAGCGAGAGCCGGTTCCCTGGGCAGCTCTTCTAGGTTCTCAACCACAGCGGCTGTAAGAGAAGGCCGTGAGCACTCCAGGGATACGGGAGCCAAAGCACCTTCAACTCTTAGCTTTTCCAGGGCTCTAGGGCTCTGGGAGCCCTTTCATCTCGTAGGCCCTTGGATTCCTTGTGTGTAACAGCTACCTAATAGGGTCCTTAGTGCTGCGACTGCCTGGGTTTGAATCTCAGCTCTTTACACACTGACTGGGTTGCTTTTGGCAAGTTTCTCCTCTTCCTTGGGCCTCCTTTTCTGCACCTCTAAACTGAGGATGATACGGGCATTATTTCATAGGGTTGTCACTGTCAAGGGACAAGAACAGTGCCTGGTATAGAACAGGCATTTGATAAACTTTAGTTATTATAAACCTGCAATTCTCAAACCGAGAATTTTGAAAACCAAGGCTTTTTCTTTTCTTTTCTCCTTATGTTCCTGTTGGTTTGGTGTCAAAATTCACTCGGCTGCACACCTGGCCTAAAGGGACACAAGACTATTAGGATCTTCTTTTATCCTACTTAGTAGGAACTTTCAAATGTTTCACGGCATAAGTAATAATACAATCGATTATGGGACTCTGTCCCATACCACAGAATGGAGGCCATTACCATGTGAAATAAGCGCTGAATTACCTTTAGAGAATCTGAGAAGTTTTGAATTCTAAAATGCATTGGCCATAAGGACCTAAGGTAAGGGAATGGGGAGCTGTCCTCTTGTGGGTTGTGCTCAGATAAAAGGAAGGAGGCATCCTCCCAGCGGATTTCTCTTTCCCTCCCCCTGCCAGGCCCTGCCAGCCCTCGGAACTCACAGCTCTTCCCCTCTTCTAACCACCCAAATTCGGTTTATCCTTCAGAATTCGGCTGAAGCACCTTCCCTATGAAATGGCCCTCTCTAAACTCCTACTGAGCATATCAAGGGACCAGGGAGGGTGGTTGGGTTGTAACTTCCCTACACCTCCGGGTGGATGCACTGACGGCCTACAGCACTGGGCTGAGACAGACCTTCGAAAAGCATCTAGCCACAGTGGGAAAGAGTGGTCAACGCCAATATCCCCGTTCACCCTGTAAGTGTTCGTTTGTTGTTGTTACTGTTTTTGTATTAATAAGCTCTCAGAATCTATCGTGGACCTAGGAGCATTCAACAAATGCTTTTGAATGAATGCTGACTCATCTGTATAGATGGGTTGACTGATTCATTGACACAGCTACCTTTTCCATGGACACCGCCTCCTTGGTAGTATTCATGCGGGCCTAGCCATGGGAGGCGTTTTACAGCAGTACAACTGTTTGAACGCTGCTATGCAACACACCCTATGCAGTCTCTACAAAAGTGTTAGGTCCTTAATTGGACATATCCTCAAAGCAGCATGTTCACTCAAAATTCTCCAGGAAAACTTTCTAGAAAATGCATAGACTTCTGAAACCAACGGTCTGGGAGCACGTGTGACTCCACAGACGTTCAGTTTGCAGAAAGATTGGAAACTCGCATCAGCCCGGCATGGGAAGGCCACTCGTTCTGCATCCGACCTCCCTTCCCTGGGCACCCAGGGCGCACTGGCCCAGAGGGCTCCCTACTGCCCGCCTTCTTTCACCGCTCCCCACAGGGCCTCCCTAAGGTTGATGCCTAAGGGCCTTCTCAGAATTAGCTTCACTTTGAAGACTATTCAGAACCACAGTGGGGTGGGAGTGGCCTCAACGCTTAAAGGGCTGCAAAACACATCAAAGGATGAAAGGAAATACGCTGAGCCAAGAATTCCTCCCCAGCCCGCTGAAGCTGCCGAAGCTGCCGTGCATTCCCCGCGCGCAGGCTGGAACTCAGAGCGCGGGACCTCCGGGAGGGTGCAGGGGCAGGCTGAAGCTGCCGAAGCTGCCGTGCATTCCCCGCGCGCAGGCTGGAACTCAGAGCGCGGGACCTCCGGGAGGGTGCAGGGGCAGGGACAGGGGCAGGGGAGGTGGCGGGCGGGCGCGTGTACCTTCTTTCCGCCGTGGGGTCGCGGGCCCGCGCCTGCGGGTGCCGGCTGCCCCGCGACCCCGAGCCCTGGCGGCTGGCCTCGGGGCCGACCGGGGCGCGCAGCTCCTGGCGCTCGCGGCTCCGGTGCAGTGGCACCGACGTGCGCACGGCCGACACCACGTGGCCCGCGAAGGCGCGCGGGGGCGCTCCCGGCCGCAGGGCTCCCCGCGCGCGGTACGAGCTGGGCAGGCAGGGCCGCGTCTGCTCCATCACGCCGCCGCTGCAGCTGCGCGAGCAGGCGGACCAGGGTCCCCAGGCGCCCCACACGCCCGGGGAGCCGCCGCCGCCGCTGTCCTCGGGGACGCCCTGGGCCGCCGCCATCCGCTGCGGGACCTGCGGAGACAGAGGCCAGTTAGGGGACCCGAACACCCGCTCCTGCTTCACCCCCCGAGGCCCCATCTGTTAGGCACTGGGCTGGCTTTAAAATCAGAAGGACGAAATGAATACAGTCCAGCCTGGGTTGTATTCGTCTTTATACCGATGCCCTCGTAAAATAGAACTCTTTTTTTAACAGGGGAAGGGCGGCACAAAGATCAAAGCGCCCAAGGCTCACAAAGGTCCTAATTCGGTCCTTGCTTCCTCTGCCGTGGCCTTGGAGATCTCTGTGTGGTGCCCTCAGCTCCTCCTGAGGCTTACCCCTCAGGACTCCCCCTTAACCTCCCACTTGGGTCTTCAGGGTGCAGCCCAGACGGACTGTACTTTCCTTAAGCTGCTGGGGAGGCCCCGGGGCCCAGTCTCCATGCAAGCAGGAGGATGGAACACTGCCATTTAGAGGCCCTGCCCTCGCGTCACCTCCCTGCCACCACTTCTAGCCCTGTGACTGGGAAGTTTCTGAATCTCTCGGAGCCGTACTGTGTTCTAAAGGATGGTCCCCACCTCACGGGGACACAATTAATGTAAGTCAGGTCACGCATGCGCAGAGCAGGGAGCCTGGCACGAAACATTTGTCCGTAACCACAGTGATGATTTTCCAGCTTCCATGGTCAATCAGAAGACCTGAGAAATGTCAGAAAGCTTTAAAGTTCTAACCTAGAGGTGATTATACGTTCTTATTCACTTAACCGATCATTTCACAGGGAACAGCTGTGCCAGACAGGGCGCTCAGTGTGGGGACACGGTGCCCCCCGCAGACACGCTCTGAGGACCAGCTACATCCCCGCGGGAAGCTGAGCGCTGAGGACCAGGAGGAAAGCACCCCAGATCCACATTAAGGGCCTGGACCCAGCAGAAAAGTGTTGTGCAGCTAGCACAAGATTGGGGAGCCCTGGGGGGACTGGTTTCCCTGGGCTTGAAGGGGTGGAGAGGGGAGAGGGATTAAGAAGGCCTCAGAGGAGGACTCAGGTAACAGCTGTGACCGTCAGGTGTGTACTCAGTACCAGGTAATGCGTGTCATCTCCAGGCTTCACTGTGGCCCTGCTGTCTACCATTCTCACCTCTCAAAGGAGAGGTTTGCCACCCAAAACTCAGAGACGTGTGACCCACCCGTCATGTTGGCGTAGCCAGGTTTGGAGTCAAGTGTACCCAACTCCCATTCCCACAGCTCCAGCACGCCCAGCTCTCCCCCAGCAGAGAGCTGCCCTTGAGTTTCTGGATCCTTTCCCTGGAATGTCCTTCTTAACCTGTGTGGCACTGACCAACACTATGACTTTCCTTGGAAACGTGAGTTTTTGAGTGAGCCTCACCCTTCCATCTGAAGTACAAAAAGCCATGATTAACTTGGCTTTTTTTTTTTTTAAGATTTTTTTTTTTAAGATTTTATTTATTTATTTGTCTGAGAGAGAGTGCGCACAAGCGGGCAGAATGGCAGGCAGAGGCTGAGAGAGGCAGGCTCCCTGCCAAGCAAGAAGCCCGATGTGGGACTCAATCCCAGGACCCTGGGATCACGACCTGAGCCCAAGGCAGCGGCTTAACCCACTGAGCCACCCAGGCATTCCTAAGATCTTTGTTTTTGACAGATTTTTTTGGCCCAAACTCAATGCTCAAAGGCTTTTCATGGTCGAATCCTCTGTCCCCACAGTACCACTGAGCTGTAAGAAGGTCCAGGGATGGTCCTCTCCTTTGTATGGAACAAACCCAAGAAGGCAGAGCTCCTTCACAGCACATGGAAACGAGAAGAGAAAACACAGAGAGGAGAAGGCCCTGTGACCACCGAGGCCGACTGGAGAGAGAACAGCCATGAGCAGCAACATAGGGAGCCCACACAAACTGGAAGAAGCCGGGAGGATGTCCCCCTAGTAACTGGAAGGAGTATGGCCCTAACAACACCTTGACATTGAACTCCTGGTCTCCAGAACGGTGAGGAAGAAATTTCTGTTTTTTTAAGCCACTGAGTTTGTGGTAACTTGTTACAACAGCCCAAGGACACTAATGCAGGCATTTGCTGAGGCCCTTTTCCGAGTCTGGCATTGTGCAAAGGCCTCACGGAGGGACCAGGTCTCTGGCGTAGACACCATTAGCTCCCGGGTACACTTTACAGAGTGCTCGGCCACCCTGAGAGGTTGGTGTCATTTTGTCCCTTCTGCAGGAAAGAACTGGGGCCTCCAGAGGCTGCGTGACTTGCCCCGGCGCGGGCTGGTAAGGGGCACAGGCAGGGCTGACACTGAAGCCTGCCTGTTCCTATTTCCAGGTTCCTTTTTTTCCCCCCGAAGCATGTTGCCTCCCTGCCCGCTTTTGGTGGAAAATCGAAGGGTAATATGAGTCGAAACACATCCCCTTTGATAGTTCTAGAAGGATAACTGGGATAAACAAACAAAGCCAGAAGTATATGTCTGGCACATCCGGGGACTCCGGGTATCCAGGACCTCCTGATTCCTCGTGAACACAAAGAAGGAAGACAGTGTCGCTAACGTTTGCATGAGGCATGTAGTTCCACTGGAACTCCACTTCCTAGAACTAATCCCACCCTTAATTTAGCTTCCCGTTGCCAAATTGGGCAGGGTCCCTGGGGGAAGAAAACATGAAACCACATTCCATCCTATTCTATTCATAAGAATTCTCTAATTTATAGCTGAATTATGGTGAGTGACTTGAAATTCCATCTCAGTCCCCATGGTAGGAATCCAACCACATACTCCAAAATTGTATTTTCATAGTATGCAGCCAGAAACAAAGAAAAAAGAGACTGGGGAGGGGGCAGTGGGAGGAAGGAAGGGAGGGGAAAGGCAAACAAAGAGACAGAAATGAAGAAAAAACAAAGAAAAAATAAAGGGGGGGTGCTCTGGATGTGGGCCTCCTAGCTGCATCCAAGCCCCACCTCAGCCGGCTCCTCCCCGGCCCTCCTGATGACCACCACCCCCCTTGTTCTCTGACAGTCAAGGAGTTTTCTGGGAAGCATAGCAGGAAACTTTCAAGTGTCCTAAGATACAACATTCCCCAAATCATGACTAATTAACGAGATCTATCAGTGACAAGAATCAAAACCAAGGAACAAACCATAAGAGACTCTTAATCTCACAAACAAACTTAGGGTTGCTGGGAGGTGGGGGGCAGGGAAAGGGTGGCTGGGTTATGGACATTGGGGAGGGTATGTGCTGTGGTGATCGCCGTGAAATGTGTAAGCCTGACAATTCACAGACCTGTACCCCTGGGGCAAAAAAGACATTATATGTTAATAAAAATAATTTTAAAAACAAAACAAAACAAACCAAGGTCTAAATCACATTTGGACAAAGCTAAATCAAGAATAGAATCTTAAAGCCTTATAACCTGCCAGCACATTGCTTCTTCCCCAGTATACACATGTCATGTTAAGACTGAAACAGAAAGGGATGCCTGGGTGGCTCTTCCTTCAGCTCGGGTCTTGACCCCGGAGTCCTGGGATTGGGCCCCCTTTTGGGCTCCCTGCTCAGCGGGGAGCCTGCTTCTCCCTCTCCCTCTGCCTGCCAATCCCTCTGCTTGTGCTCTCTTTTTGTTCCAAAAAAATAAATATATATAATATATAATATTATATATATAATATATAATAAATAAATAAATAAATAAATCTCTCTTTTTTTTTTAACTGAAACAGAAAACCTGAGGCATTTCTAAAATGCACCCTAAATGGCTGTTTTTCCTCACTTACCAATTATTTCCAACCAATCAGTCAGAAAAACACAAACAATCAGATGGAAGTAGGGACAAAGGTCATGAACAGGTTGTTTATGGTTGTCAGGGACTGAATGTTTGAGTCCCTCTCAAAATTCAAATGGTGAGGCTTTGCCCCCCACGGTGATGGTATTTGGATGGGAGGGCCTCGGGGGTTCAATGGCTTTAGATGATGTCATGTGTGTAGGACCCCACGATAGAATTCATGTCCTTAGGAGAAGAGGAAGAAAGACTGGGAATCCCCCTCTCTTTCCACCACATGAAGACATATGGAGAAGCCAGTGTCTGCGAGCCAGAAAGAGAGAATTTGTGGGCAAGCAAATCTTGACCCTGGATTTCTCAGCCTCTGGGACTGTGACAAACAAATGCCTGGTGTTTAAGCCCCCTGGTCAGTGGTATTTTGTCATAGCAGCCCGGGCTGACCAATACAAAAAGGAAATAACTACAACATGTGAAAACTGTTGAACATCACCTATAGTCAAACAATGCAGAATAAAACAACGGAATTCCATGCCATGCCCATTAGATTGGTGAAGAATATAAAGTTTGACAATACTGATATGGCAACAACATTCACTGCTGGTGGGAGTCTAAATTAGGGCAACTTCTTTGGAGGGCACTTTGCAATACCTGTCACAATTTCAAATGCACGTACCCAGCGGCTCTGCTGCTTTTTAAAAAAGATTTTAATTATTTATTTGACAGAGATCACAAGTAGGCAGAGAGGCAGGCAGAGAGAGAGAGGGAAGCAGGCTCCCCGCTGAGCAGAGAGCCAGATGCGGGGCTCGATCTCAGGACCCTGAGATCATGACCTGAGCCGAAGGCAGAGGCTTCAATCCACTGAGCCACCCAGGCGCCCCTCAGCGGCTCTGCTTCTAATAGCTCACACTATGGATATATTCAAAATCAGTGTGTAAAGTTGGACATAGAATGACATTTGTTGCATCATTTGTTGTAAAGAGTGAAACCCCCAAAATCTGGAAACCACCTAAAGATCCGTGTAAGTGAAATCTGGTTAAATGAAATCTGATCTATCCAATGAAATATAATTTATCTGTTAGAATGAGGTAGATTTATATGTGTAACATATAACATATTAATTATGTGGACATACTAATTAACATATTAATTAGTGGGAAAAAATACAAGAAGTAGAAAAGTATGTAAAGAATAAACCTGTTTATAGATCCTTCTCTCTCTCTCTCTCTCTCTCTCTTTTAAAGATTTTATTTATTTGACAGAAAAAGAGACAGCCAGAGAGGGAACACAAACAGGGGGGGGTGAGAGAGGGAGAAGCAGGCTTCCTGCCGAGCAAGGAGCCCAATGCAGGGCTTGATCCCAGGACCCCAGGATCGTGACCCGAGCCAAAGGCAGATCCTTAACAACTGAGCCATGCAAGTGCCCCTAGATCTCTCTTTAAGCATTAGGTTGAAGTGAAAACTATTGCTGACATTTTATTTTCCAGACAGAAAGTTGTATTTTGCTGTATGGAGAGGCGTGGGTGGTGCAGTCCATACTGGATGGCCTCAGCCTTGTATGAAAGAGAGCAGATCTGCCAATGAAAGAAGGGGACAGATAGACTAGAGGCTCAGAGTAAGAAGACCAAGATATCCTTTATCTGCCTGAACCGCTTTAACACAAGCTCCAATCTGATACTCGTAAGATTCATTTTAAGAATTTTTATTTCCATTTTGCAGATGTGGTCACTGAGGTACAGAGTGCCCTAGTGGATGAAACATAGTTTTGAAAAATACATATAAGAGACAAAATCAGGCAAATCTGACAATGCTGTTTGGTAGATGAAATACGGTTAAGCAAAGCATCTAGCACACTCCCAGTCACCTCGTAGGAGCATGGCAGACCTCCATTCGTCCCTTCTCTGAAGAATTTACATCCCCAGTCGAAGTTTTATAATGCATAAGAAACAGATTCAACACTCGAACCTAACCGGGGCTTGTTCCCTTCCACTAGAGGTTCTGAAGGATGAGGCAGGGCATAGGAGTGAAACAACAGAATTAAAAAAGAAGCACACTATGCCCCTTCCCCAGAGATTACAACATGTACTGCCTGGAATGAGGCAGGGACCAAGGAAGATAGGTACCTTTTGGATAAAATCCTCCAGACCTTTCACTATCCCCTTCATCATTTAAAAGTGACTATTTGCGCCTGGGTGGCTCAGTGGATCAAGCCTCTGCCTTTGGCTCAGGTCATGATCCCAGGGTCCTAGGATGGAGCCCCGCATCCGGCTCTCTGCTTCCTCCTCTGTCTCTGCCTGCCTCTGCCTACTTGAGATCTCTGTCAAATAAATAAAAATCTTAAAAAAAAAAATAAGTGACTATTTGACATTATGGTGCTCGTCTAACTTGTCACTATTGGGCACGAGCCAGGGAGCAGGAAAAAGGGAAGGCATTCGGAGAAGTGAGAGAGCCGGGATGGTTACATTCCTATTTAACTCAGCTCAGGTCAGCCCTGAGAAGAGGTGGCAGGAGAACCAGAGGGAGAATTGAAATTCCCTGAAGACTTCGGGTTTGGAGCTGGATGTTGTACTAACAATACTTTGGGATCAGTTGTACGGAAGTTAATGTTAGGCAGGGGTTTTTGTGTAAATGTATATCAACAGTAAGACGTGTGTGTAGGGCAGCCTGGCAGTCATTCCCCTTTCTCTGGGTCCTTTAGGAAATCTCCCCCCACACTGGATGAAGTGTGGCGGGAATGCATTCAGGGGCCCTGCCAGCGGAAGCCAAGGTAAACAATGTGGGCCAATCGAGTGTACTCGGTCCTTGAAATTTGAATATCTAGTAAAGGGGCCAAGAGACCACAAATGCCTTGGAGTCCTTCATCCTGACCCCACTGCTTATGCTCTGAGACCATTTCTTTTGCTCTCTGGCATGTCTCAGTGCCCACTTGCTTCCCAGGCTGGTTCCAGTAAATTCTGTCATTTGCAGTGAAGAAGCCTTCATGACAGCCAAACGGTTACAAACATTATAATGGCAAGTGTGGTAACCAAGGTAATACTAAATAAGCTGGGGGTGCCTTTGGGGCAGGATTTGGAGGAGAGACAGCAGCGCTTGGGATGACCAGAGTGGTCCAGACTTGGCAGAAGCCTTGGGCTGACGGGAGTCCAGGGCCCTGGGATTCATGGAGACAATAGTTGTCTGCAGTCCCCCTAAGCAGAGAACCAAGGTCTCCCTACAACAGGATAGGCTGATGGAATCAGAGGTTCACAGGGATAGCGTGTGAGCTCCAGGAAGAGCAGAAGAAGCACTGATCCGAGCAGTTGGGGCCATTTTCCTTCATCACGACGTTCTTAAGAGGGATGAGCACATATGACCATAAGAGAAAGATGGTTGAACACACCAGGGTTTGACAGACTCTGTGAAATACCAAAACCATGAGCAATCCTGAGCAATATGGAAATAGTCTTATAATATAACTTTAAGTGAAAAATGCCAGATATAAACTTGTAACTAGACCGTGATTATAATAATGTAAAGATTCAGTGAGCATATACTCAACAAAGCCTGGAAGGGCATGTGGGAAAATGAAAACATACAGTGTGTCACTAAAGCCGGACCCAGGGTAGGTTTTCTTGTAATTTAAAAAAAAAAAGGTCCAACAATGATTACACTACTGTTTGCTCAATAAATAATAATTAGATGAAATGAAGAAAGATTCAGAATAGATTTGGGGTGAGGGGGAAGCACAGAGGAGTAAACCAAGAGTTGGTGGTAGTCCTTGTCAGAGAAAGCCCTGGGAATTTCTCATCGCCACAAGGAGATCTGTAACTAGGAATGGCTCTAAATGGTTTCAGCGTATTTGCTTTCGGTACTAATGTGAAATCATGTAAGATTTCACTGGTTTCTAATTTTCTTCCTACGACATTAAACCTACCATCTGTTCTTCATAGAAAACGAGTCACATGCAAAGTCTGAAATTCTAAAGTCTCATTCTAGAAGAGACTGGAAAAAGTAGGTTTGGTTTTAGCCACATAACCAAGTCAACACCCTAAAGCAAACATTACAAAAATATGCCTTGGAGCTCAAGCCCAGTGAGCAAAGCTTTGGGGGAGCTGAGAGCACACGGGAGCAGGAAGGTATAGTGGCAGCTCGGCCGGGGCATCTGTTACCGGGGATCCTGGGCAGAAGCACAGGGAGGGCGATGCGCTCGGATAAAGCTCCAAACTCAAACCAGACCTAAATAAAGTACCACCATAGCAGTGTTCGCGGAGACGCAAATTCAACCTTCCACCTCCATTGCCCAGCTTGCCTCTGACAATACACTGGAAAGGTCCCCTAGTCTTATGTCTGAGCATAACGTCAATGGCAGAAGCTGCAAAGACCAATGTAAGAACCTCCCATGTATGGGGGACTGGAGCAAAATGTGCTCAGCTTTGATCATTCTATCTGAATTCCCCGCATGGTAATTTTTATCGGAGTTCTACAAATGCATTTCAGGAACAGTTAAAAGGAGGTGTGGGCACCAAGCCATCACAAAGCAGGAGTAAGTGGAGGCCAAAAGAGAGGCAGAGATAAGTGGAAAGAGAAATACTAAGCCTTGGCTAAAGCAAGAGCCATACAGAGGAAAAACCATCGTCATGCACGTCACCCAAAAACTAAGCACATGTGAGTTGGGCCGCCCGGTGAATTCTAGCTCTGTCTGCTGAGCCCTAAGGCTCTCTCCCAATACCATGTCTTTATAGCTGGTGAATCCCTGCAGTAAATTATCTCAGACACATCAAACCCTTCCACATTCACCTACTTATGTGATACTGAGTATAGATGTTCTGGCCGGAACACTGGAGAACGCAGACATACCCCTGTCCTTCTACTCCTGGTCTGCGTTCTTGCCCCACGACATGTGACCCCCCAGGGGACTATGGCACAACCAGGCTCACATCCACTGAGACACGCAGAGTCCTGGCTCCTAGGCCACACCTGCTAAGTAAGAATCTCTGGGGGAGAGGGAGGGCAGGAATATGCATTTTAAACAAGCTTCCCCGGTGATCTGAATGCATCCTCTGGTTGGACAATCACCAGCCACTGGACACGTCTAGGCGAGACTCAAACAGGAAAGCAACTTACCCCTTAGGCTTCAGACCTCCACCATAAACCACCACGTCCTTAACCCCCAAATGCTCTGGCCAAGTTATTTTCTTCCCCTCGAATTCCCTGCCTTTCGGCCCACCCCCTTCGACTTCAGCCATTCAAGCGGAGGCCAGCTTGGAGCTGATCGTATGAAACAGGAAAACATTCACAGATGACACCTGCCTGATGTGGGACTCACACGTGTGTGAAACAGACTCCATCTGAAATGTACTTGTAATAATAACAGAAGGAGAGCCACAGCCGCAAGTACAGAAAGATGAAAGCAGAGCAAGGGAAGGCTTGTGGGAAACCCTGGACAGGCCTCTTTGTTCTAGTCCCAAGTCTGCTCTTAGCTCACTCCGTGATCTGGGGCAAGTCAATCTGCGGGTCTGGGCCTCAGTTTCCATATCAGTAAAATGAGCTGGTTGGGCTTGATGAGGGCCGGGGTCCCTTCCAGTGCTAACAGGCTCTGATTTTTCCTGGAAGAGCTCCGACATTCCTTGCCGCGTACTGATTCACTTCGAGGACCACAACACAGGGAGGCGATCCCACAGGTTGTGCCCCAGCTTGGCAGGGCCCAGCCAAAATGATGGAATGAGGTAAATATTTGGATGTGATCTCCATAATCGGAAACAATTCGACCTGACTCTTTCATCACCAGCCACATGGAAATTGTGCTCATGTTAGAAGCAGAAGAGAACGCAGAGCCGTGTGCCCGGGTACCCAGTCTGCCCCGTGTTGCTGCGCAGTTATTCGGGAAGCAGAAGCAGATGTCTGTGTGCAGCGCCTGTGTGTGTTCTTTTGTTTGGTGGCTGCTCCGTTTGGCCTCATGCTGTCGACAGCGATTGTCTATCTGCAACCCAAGCCAACGGGGAGAGTCAAAATCACGAGTAATAGACACAATAAAGAGTACCGGCTTCTGGACCCGGAGGGGGATCAGCAACTTTCCAGCAGAGAATTCTGCCTAGTGAGTTGGCCATCTGCATCTGGGTTAATGTTCGGCAGGCTCCTGGAAGACAGGAGACTCAAAAGCACTTTTCCGGAAGACGTCACCAACCAGTGCAGAGCAGAGCATTCAGTAGGCATTCTATAAATACTTTGCTGAATGAGTGACAGTGCAAATGGCCTGAGGTTGGATGCTACTCCGATTCCCTGCCTCCAGCTTTCCCCTGCTCACTCACGCCTCCCCATGCCACCAAAGTTATTTTTCTCTAGCCCTACTCTGTTACCCTTTTTGCTCACCAATGTCTCTGGAATTCTCACTCTCCGAAAGATGAGATCCAAACTTCTCTTTGCTGTGGTATCCCAAGGCTTTCATCATCTGTGCTCACCCTTCCTTTCTGGCTTGAACTCTACCACTGCTCTCCCCGGACCCCTAACGTTCGCACCATGCCCGAAGCAGGTTGTGCTCTTTCTTCCCTCCCGCCTTCCCCCTGCTGTGCTCTCAGCTCAAGTACTTCCTCCCTTCTCCCCTGCCTGTGAGCTCCCACTCAGCTCCAGCCAGGTCCAAGGTCCGAACCCAGCATCCAGGTCCCCTGGTCTCTCTCACCTGCTCGGGGGCCATCACGCCCATCTCTCCAAAGCACTTACCACCTGGCACTATAATTATCTGTGTACACACATCTCCCCCAACAACCTTTGAGCTCCCCAAGGCAGGGATTTTGTCTTCTTTATCTCTGTGTTCCATCTGCTCAAACAGCACCTCATACAGAGTCTTTCACCTGACAGGCCCTCGGGAAATATTTGATGGGTGGGTGAATGAGTGCAGGGATGAAGGAATGACACGTGGACCAACTGCTTGGTTTCCTGCCCATTTGCTTTGTTAAATGTCAAACACTCACTTCCCCTCTCTCAACAGCAGCACAGAGAATGGCTGTTCTGTCACTCGGCTGGTCTCTGATGCCTAAATGTTCCTTCCACGTGCCTTAATGACAAGAGGCTGACCATCCAAATGACAGTTCTCCTGTCCCTTCAAAGTCATGCCCTCAGTATTTGATCCCCTGACCACCTCCTGCTGGTTGAAACTTGCTCTCTCCTTAACTCCAGGGTGCCATACGGTCCTGCTTTTCCTCCTCAACTTCTAGCTGTCTTCTCGTCTGTCTATACAGCTCTTCTTCTCTCTGCTGGCTTTTCCTCTTCTCTCTGCTCGTCAAGTGTTAAGGGGTTCCATCATTGGTCTTCCCATCTTATCCAGACCTTCTTACAGAGAAATACTGTAGCATCAGCAATAATCTTCATGTTGATGTCTCCCTTATTAGGAGACTCCTAAGCCCTAGATCTACATTCCCAGGAGCCAGCTGGACACATCTATCCAGAGATGCATGGACTCTCCATGCTCAATGTTACGTAACCAGGACCCGATTGCCTGTTCCACCTTCTGGTTCATACAGGTGTGGTCCCATCCTGTACTCCCTTCCTCCAACTGGGCACCTAATTCTGAGACTTTGACCACAGAGCTCTCCCTGCATTCTGTCCCTTTGTCTCTGTCCTCACGGCCCACAGTTGGGTCAAGGCCTCACTGCTATTTGCTCATAGCCAGTCTCTGTCCATCCAGCAGCCCCCCTCACACTATTTATTTCCAGAATTACATTGTTAAAAAAAAATCACATCATCCAGGTCCCATGTTCACTGACCTCCCTGAGCTCCCTTCTCCTTCTAGGACTCAATCCAGTTGACCAAACTGGCTGACACTGCCCTTCCCTTTTTGGTCCTTGCAGGCTCCCTGGCCTGTGCTTCCCAATTCCTAACTTCTTACTCAATGACGCCAAGCCTTTACACTACTCTGAGCCTTGTGCGACCTACATCACTGGCCTTGAAAGCTCCGTCTCACCCCAACCTTACCTCACCTGATAAATTCCTGCTCATTCTTCAAGACCTACCAAATGGCACACCCTCTTCGCAGACTGCCCCGAACTCCCCAGGCAAGGACTGTGCTCCATCCTCTGGGCACCCACAGCATTTGGGGTACACTTTACTACAGTCCATTCTAATTATGATTTTATGTGTCCTGTACCCCATGTTGTGAAACAAAACCAGGTCTATATTTTTTATGTAGATTTACAAGTAGAGTAAGTATAAAACTAAAAACCAAAAAAATTCCAATTCACAATATTTTTTTTTAAAGATTTTATTTATTTATTTGACAGGCAGAGATCACAAGTAGACGGAGAGGCAGGCAGAGAGAGAGAGAGATAGGGAAGCAGGCTCCCTGCTGAGCAGAGAGCCCGATGCAGGACTCTATCCCAGGACCCCGAGATCATGACCTGAGCCGAAGGCAGCGGCTTAACCCACTGAGCCACCCAGGTGCCCACCAATTCACAATATTAATTTAATGTGATGGTAAGTGAAATTAAGTAGACAGTGTCAGGAGTGACTATAGGGTATAATTAATTAAGTCTCTGACATTGCATCTGTCTTCCAGATCCTTTTGAATTTGAGCACAGTGGATCATAATCGGACGTTTTTTTCTTTTGAAAAATAAACTTGTTTTAAGCCACCAATCCATGATGTCGAAGGGCCAGTCTCTAAGACTGAAACATTTTAAATCCTGCTTAATGAAAACAACTGGCTACCATTTACTCGCTGCTAGTGAGCTAGTGGGAGCTGGGTCACAGAAGACAGAACCCGGGCGAGCCCGCTGAAGGTGGATATGGGTCTGACCTCTGCAGGACAGGGTCTTTGGAGATCGGGACGCACGGCATTTCAATTTCCCCATCCTTTCATGGATTCAAAAATATAAAAATCTCTTCTCACCAAAATGGAGGTACTCAGTGAATAGTCATTTGGCTTAGCCAGAATAGACACGTTAGTATTTTTAGGTTATCATCAAAATAAAAATGCAAAAACTAAAAAACAACAACAACAACCAAAATCTGACATATCCAAGACTCTAGGAGGCTATGGGACCTCAGCTTATAAAATGCTGCTTTAATTTTAAAGAATGAGGCTCAGAGCCAGGATTTGACCCCCAATTGGGCTGATTCAGAGCTCAGACTTCTCTCTGCCCTGTGGTGTTTCATTCTCAAGAAGGCGATTTTTAAGGCCCAATTCCTGAATACCAAAGGACTTTGTAAACCCTAAAGTCCTACATGATGGTTGGTTTGGGTTTGGTCATTATTATTTATATATGTACCCGAAAAATACTTTAGAAAAGAAGCTGGTATATTTTAGGAAACAGCTACCTTGCACAATTCAGGCCTCTTTAAGGAAATAATCCTTACCCCCTCTTCCCATATACTGAATAGGTTCCAGCTCAAACCTGATATTTGATGAAGAAGGTGAAGATCTTATTTACCCGCTCCCCGGGGGCAGGAGAAGGCAACTAGTGAACAGAAAACTTAGGCTTTTGCAACAAAGAAAAAGATGCTGATAATCAGGGCCCCAGGGACGGAGGCAGTGACAGAAACTCCCTCCTTACTCAGGAGCTCCATGGAGTGGTTGTTTCTGGATGGGGTGTGAGGTCCGGGGTTGCAAACGAACTCTGACTGCATCCTTTGCAAAACCCAGTTAAATTCCCTGGTCACACATTAGTCATTTCCAGCAATTTATAAAATCTACCTCCCCATGTTTAAGCAGTATTTCTCAGATTCCTGAAGAAAGAGCGGTGATTCGTGACTACCAAGCCCATACTGTGTGCCAAGCCCCTTACTGACATATACTCCGCTTAACTCGCAAAGCCACTTCCTCTTATCGACCAAATCCTAATCCAAAGGTCACCTCCCTGAAGACATCCCCCGGGCCACACCATCTAGAGTCCTGACCATGTATGGGCAGGTGCACACGTACACAGTCACTGTCACGTTCCCCTATTTCATCCACCTGGTAGAAGTTACTATACTTGGGATTGCTTTCGTTCGCTTACTTGTTTATGGTCTGCTCCTCTCACCTGGAAGACAAATGTCTCACGCTTTTCACCTCAATCCCCCACCCTGATAACACAGTCTGCTCAGTGGTTGCTGAGTGACCGCTGCTTTAACCAAGAAGCTGACAGAAACTGCCTAAAGTTAAGCAGCTAGGAAGCGATCAAAGCAGAATCCAAACTCAGTTCTACCCATTCCGGGAGTCAAGCCGCCCACTACCCAGGCTTCTTTAACTGGAGTCGTTAGTGTGCACCAAGAACTCCAGAAAGCCCAGAAAAAAAACACGTGGCCCCTTCTCCAACTATCAGTTTCCTCAAGGATTTTTTTTTTTTTTAAAGGGGGACTGTGTTAATGTGAATTTTGTCCTGAGGTTAAGTAATTTTAAAGCTTTGTTTTAAAAATGAAACAATCAGGGCGCCTGGGTGGCTCAGTTTGTTAAGCATCCACCTTTGGTTCAGGTCATGATCCCGGGGTCCTGGGATCGAGTCCTGCAGCAGGCTCTGTGCTCAGTGGCAAGCCGGCTTCTCCCTCTGCCTCTGCTCCTCCCCTTGTTCACACGTGCTCTCTCTCTCACAGATAAATAAATAAAACCAGAAATAAAATCAGAAATAAATAAAACCATTAGCTATATTTTGGGATAGAATGCCACATTTCCATGAATATTAAAAGAAATAGACCTCAGGGAAATGCTGAGACCTCAGGAGGCTACTTTGGGCTACCCCAGAGTCTGTTTGTGTGTGTGTGTGTGTGTGTGTGTGTACTCACATGTTCACACTCTTCTGCTGATGGAACACTTGTGTGGCAGACATGTGGAAAGCCTGAGCTATGCTGGCTACTACCCAGAAGTGCTGGGGTTGAAATGATTTCGCAGGAAGGAAAGTCGTCAAGCAACAAGCACCCCCAACAATGACCTTCATGGCCATGAAGGGTGGTTGGGCAAAGAGAAAGGCCATCAGGCCTCAGCTGAAGGGGTTTGAGCAAGAAGGCAAAAGCACAGACATCATTAAAAATAGAGTCTGTTTCCAGGGATGGCTAATAAAGTCTCCTCCCCAGAGCAGTTCAAAATAGAACGGATTTGTCTTTATGGGATGGCGTAGGTGTGGTCTTGCCTGAAAGAAAAAATCTCTGGAAATTATTTCCATCTCGAGAACTCTACAGTCTAGACCACCCATGGGAGCCAAAGTGAGAGCTCCCCCCACTGTTTCTGGGATGATTAAAAAAAGGGTTCCTCCTTCCAGTAGCTGGCTTGACCTGAAACTTCTGCCCCGGGTAGCCGCAGACAAGGTTTGCTGGTCCAGAGTCCTCACTCGGGCAGGGAACAGAACGTTGCAGCAGTACCCGTCCCACCAGAGGACGTCCCCTGCGTGTCAGGTGAACGGGAACACCACCTGCCCGTGCCGACACAGGTCGCGTGTCCAGCAGAGACGCAGTCCCTCTCTGCAGTGCTCGGGGGCTTCCCCAAACAGTTCAAGTCTCCCTGGCTCTGAACCAAGAATCCCTCTCAGAGCCAACAGCTTACAGCCCATTAAAACCTTGTGCAAATGCAAACACTCTCTCCATTAGACAGGAAGAAACAAGAACCACGTCTTGGGACCAAGCTAGCAGTTGCTGAAACTGGACTACAGGCTAGAGTCTCCGAAGAGGAAATATCACTGTATTAAAAACCACAACTATTTCCAATGCTCACAGTCAATTACACGGGAGAACAAAGGCGCTGCTGGGAGCCCCTCAAGGGCGAGCAGATGCCGTCCCATGGAGGCAGTACCAGTTTGGGGAAACTAGAGGCACCTTTGCTTGAGGCTTGAGTCAGAGAGTGTATAATGCTAAGACTACTACACGGGTCCGTGCACGAGGCCACTTAATCCATACCCCAAGCCTGTGATAGCAGCATCGTCCTCGTTTTAGCTGAAGGAAAGTTGCTAATTGAAATGGTTAAAATCCCAGATGCCCACTGGACCACATTTATCAGCAAGTGGAGGGGCCCCTCTGAAAGCCTTCATCCTTCCGGCTGCTTCCTCCACCCCATGGGGTCCTCCGTCTCTTTCTTTCCAATACTTGAGAGTGCAGGTCACTGGTCTGGGCTCTAAGAGGTCAGAGGCTCCATGCAGGCCTCCAGGCCAAGCTGTACAATAAACTGGGCCTTCTTCGGACCCCTGCGCCAAGGGCCATGAGGCGCTGACCCGGATGAAGTATTTTCTGGCATTTTACTCACAACAGAAATCTTTATACTGTGAACTGGGTATAACAGGAATGATTAAAGTGAGCACAACCACCACAACCCAGTTGCTGGCCGTGTGAGATTCCTCTAGGAAGCCAGCCCGGGGCAGGGGAGAAACCACAGCTCCCAGAACACGGCACCAAGATGGCGACTCACTGCTCCGTTGGTGGTTATGAATGGAGCTGCCCTGAGGTTTGACTCTGTGCTCCCTGCACCCAACATCTTACTTCAGTTTTGTACATCCTTGATTACATAGCAATGGATGAGGATGATGATGGCCTGAAAATATTACCAAAATAGACCTTGTGGCCATTACAAACACTGTATTAATTGCATTCTTCCAGAGAGAAATGACTCTGTCACTACAAGCAAAAAACTCTCGAAATGCAACCCTTTTCTTCCTTTGGAACAACGGCTTTGGCCACTGATGTTTAAGCACAAGAACTTGCCGGGACAAACCTGCTGCATTAAACAAGATACACCATATTCTGTCACCCATCCGCTACTGTTCTTGGGATCTCTCTCCCCTGGGAATGCCACAGGCAGGATCCGGGCATTTCGGGGTCTCCGGCTATCCTATCATTGGGTGATATGACAAGCTCACTAGGACACAGCGCTGACATGATATACCAAGTGCCCTAAGTCACACAGCCAGTGAGGGCCTCAACTGGGATTTTTCAGGCTCTACCCACTGCACCTCCCCCGGTCAACCTGATGGGCAAGGTCAGGGACTCCGCAGTCTGGCCTGTCAGGGACAACAGGGACTCAGGGAGCAACAGAATGAGGTGAAAAGTAAGAGAGTGTCTGGCTGAAAGAACAGACACAGAAATGAAAGAGAAGCATGCTGGGCCCAGGGCTGTGGCGAGAACTCTAGGAAATGCCACCCATCCCCCAGCAGGAGTTGTCCTTGAAACTCCCAACTGAGGGAGACACTCAGAAACCTTCCAGCAGAAGGTTCTGCTGCTGCCGCTTCTAGAACGATGGTTCTCAGTGAGGGCAGTTTTGCCCCCCAGGGGACATTAGATATACCTGGAGACATTTTTGGTTGTCACAAATGGTGGGGTACAGAAGTCACAGTTGCTGCTAGAAACCACGGTGCACAAGACAGTTGTCCCCTCCCTTCCCCCTGCTCAGTTATCTGTCCTCAAATGCCAGTGGGCCTGAGGCTGAGAAACCCTGCGCTAGAGGAAGCCGGGGACCCCTAAAGACCCCTTCCCAGGCTTTTTCTCTGTGGATGCCCCTTTCTGGCTGGTGCAAAGCCAAAGAATCCAGTCCCCAGAGCCGTCGGCATTAGAACTGAGAGGAGGAAGGGCGTGGGGCACAAAGTAAGAGGTAGGAAACTTCCAAAGTGAATGGGAAGATGGGCGTGTCCTTGTGGGGCCCCCAAACTGCACCTCTCGCCCTGACTCTAATGTGTAAAGGCACCCAGGCAAACAGCCTGGGGAGGCCAGTGTGGCTCTGGGTTCGTGACTGGTGGAGGTTGATATGGGCTCATTTCAGACCAGATTGTGAATAAGATGACCCATAAGGGGATTTCCAGTGAATTTATTAATAGGGAAACTTCTTATGCCAGTTAATTAAACTTGATACTCCTGAGGTTACACTGGAGAGACACACCGACTGGAACTGGTCCGTTGGGATGGAAAGCAATGCTGCGCTGACTCAGTCAATGGTTGAGTCAGGAACGACCGGGTCAGCCATAGCCGTGGAGGGCAGCATGCCTCCACGCGGCTGCCTGATAGAGCTAACTCCACATAGAGCCTACACATCCCGGTTGGCCTTCCTGGGTGCTAGGGATACATGGCCAGGTAGAGCGGTAGACCACGCCCAGTTAGCAACCCCTGCGCCCCCCTCTCCCCCCCCCTCCTGGATGTGAGCATTTTCCAATCCACACTGCTCTCCTAGTCCAAAGCTTGTGACACCAAGACACCATGATTCACATTCCTCTAACCATCCGGGCAAACAGAGGCAACTGCCCACCTGTGGGGAAGACAGAGGAAGAGGGGGTCAGTGGACCCAGAAAGGCCTCCTAGCCTGACATACAAGAATCTCAAAGTCCTGGGGTGCCTGGGAGGCTCAGTGGGTTAAGCGTCTGCCTTGGGCTCAGGTCATGATCCCAGGGTCCTGGCATCGAGTCCCGCCTTGGGCTCCTTGCTCAGCAGGAAGCCTGCTTCTCCCTCTGCCTGCAGCTTCCCCTGCTTATGCACGCTCTCTCACTCTCTTGCTCTCTCTCTTTGACAAATAAAATCTTTTAAAAAAAAAAAAAGAAAGAAAGAAAGAAAGAAAAGAAAAGTAAAAGAATCTCAGTGTCCTGGATGGAGGCGCAGGGGAAAACGATGTCACGCACGCGGGGGAGGACGGCCCACCAGGAGAAGCCAGGGTATGGGGTAGCCCAGCCTGTGCCACACCTGGTTGGTTTTTCCTGTCCCTGCTTTGATCTCTTTCCCCCACAACACCCTCCAGGATCTGAGTCACACATGTATTTCTCCAGAAGCCCTATCTCTGTGGCATCAACTCCCCAGTCTCCCAAGAGTGCCAAACACACACAAGGCCATACTCCCTAACCCCCTGCCCACCCCCCAGTCCCTAGTGAGGCTGTGCAGGGGGCAGACAGGATGCAGCCAGGTCACAAGGCCTCCAGGCAGATACCCACAGGGCCCTGCAGCCCCTGGAACCCCCTGAGGATAAGGGGCCAGTCCCTGCAGCTCCCCACAGCTCATCTGTGCTGCCTTAACCTTCAGGACCATCTAGGGACCCTGTCCTCTGCCATGGAGCACTACAATGTAAGTTTTCCCCGTGGTGGGGCAAGTGAGAACACCAGCGCCCAACAGAAGGGGGCTCCAGCCTCTGTCTGAACCAGAAGAAAAATGAAAGACAGCTGTGTCAGAACATCTGGGCCAAAAAGCACATTAAAGGACGGGAAGTTCTAGAAATAGGAGATTGCTTTTAGCACTGAAACACCACATGAGGCGGCAGAAGTCAGGCATGATTGACTCAACAAGCCCAAGGCACTGAAGAAGGGATCCCATTTTTTTTTTTTTTTTTTTTGGGATCCCATCTTTGAGGAAGGCAGGCTTTTGTGAGGCTGGCAGAGAGGCCCTTCATTCTCTTGTCATCACGTGCCCTAAGCATAACCAAGCAAGCACCATTAAGCTCCGAGCACCGTACGAGTGTTGTACATGCGTCAGTTCTGAGTTCCCAGAACCGTCCCCAGCCACAGCACCTGCCTGGGGGCTGGAATTAGTGTGCCTGCTCTGCCTATCGGGAGCCAGAAGCTCAAGAGAACGACAATCCCGGGTTAAGTGGAAAAGACGCGTTTCAGCTCAAGTCTGTCTCACAAGATTTCCTGAGACTTTCGAGAGCAGGAACTTGCCTTTCTCCACCGCTGCATCAAACATAAGGCCAGGCCTATGACAGCTTTCTAGTGAATGTGCCGTGGGTTGAACTGAGCCCTCCCAAGTTCACACAGGAGCATTCATCTTGACTTCCCTGACATGCAGGACGGCCTTGACAACTCACTTGGAACCAACCCCCCTGCTGGTTTCCACCATGCGTGCCCTGCCACCATTTTTCTTCCTCTTCCGACTTCTCTGACAGCTACTTGTACTGCAATCCCTCATTCTACTTCCTTCGGAGTTTCTCCCAACGTGCGGAGCTTTCTTTTTCCTGTGGTTTTGTTCATCCATACTCACAGCTCATCTAGAATGTGAGTCAGAGGATGTGACTGACCATGGCCACCTGGCACGTCTGCCACTGTCCAATCGCCACATTTCCAAAACTCATCTCAGTATCTTCCCTCAGCCTCTCAAGATCGCCTCCTCCTGGCGGCTGGGGGCTGGTGGCTATCCTGCATCTTGGCTAATATCCAAGACAAGAAAATGGAGTCATGGCTTTTCCCTCTGAGTCTCCTCGGCCCCCTCAAACCTGGTCAGTTCTCAAGCATTCCTCCAATCCCCTCCCATTTGACCCTTCCTTTTCATTGGATCATAACCCCTCTACTTTGATTCTCAAATTTGTAATAGAAACCCCCACCTACTTTAGCCTGGGCTTTGAAAGAGGGTTGTGCCGAGTTCAATTGTTGGTTCTGCTATTTATAAGCTCTATGACTCTGAGTGGGCTCTTCAGCACAGATACGCCTGAATTTCTTCACTGGTTAAGGGTCCTCACTTTGTAGGGTTGTAAGCACGATAGAAATCATACATGTACGGTATCTAGCATCTAGGGGCTGCTCAGTAATGGGTAAAAATCACCGTCATCACCACCACCACTGGATTCCCTGCCATCAGTCTCTCCCCATCCCCATCTACCCTACATATACCCCAGCTAACCAGATAAATGCCCCCCCACCTGCCTCCATCTATGAAACTCTTCCAAATTCTGCCATACAAACCACTCTGGATCCCAGAAGAGAAGCTATCCCTCACTGAAGTCAATAAGACTCGCATCTTTTTATCTTATGGAACAGAAAATTGTATCTTCATATACATAAAGATTTCAACATTTCTCAGCATCTCCCAAGGACTGAGTGCTGTCAGGTACACTCATAAACATTACTGCTTTTCCCAATAGCCAAACTATGGAAAGAACCCAGCTGTCCATCAATAGATGAATGGATAAAGAAGATGTGGTTTATACATACAATGGAATACTATGCAGCCATCAAAAACACCAAAATCTTGCCATTTGCAATGACGTGGATGGAACGAGAGGGTATTATGCTGAGCAAAATAAGTCAGTCAGAGAAAGACAATTATCATGTGATCTCTCTGATATGAGGAATTTGAAAGGCAGGGCAGGATTCCATGGGGGGAGGGGAAGGGAAGGAAAAACAAGATGGAATCGGGCAGGGAGACAAACCATAAGAGCCTCTTAATCTCAGGAACAAACTGAGGGTTGCTGGAGGAGAGGGGTGTGGGAAGGATGGGGTGTCTGGGTGATGGACATTGGGGAGGGTATGTGTATGTGTAAGACTGATGATTCACACACCTGTACTCCTGAAGAAAACATATAATACATTATATGTTAATAAAAACCAAAACAAAACAAAACAAAAAACATCATTGCTTTCCTACCTTCTGCAATGGACTAATGAGACACTTGGCACATTAAAAGTAGTCGACCAAAAAAAAAAAAAAAAAAAAAGTAGTTGACAAATGTTTATTAACTTAATAAACTAGTGTCCCTGGGAGTATAGAGAGCTCATCCCCCCTGGAGGAGGGGCACAGCCCCAGCCTGTCCTGGGCCCCTCTTTCATTCCTGCTCCTGTGCCTCTGGCAGCCAACAGCTCTTCCCAGAGGGGCTTCTCTGACTCCAGGTTTAACAGCCTGCCAGGTGACGGCTATCCATGGTTCTCCTGCCTGCACAGGGACACTGCTGCAGTGGGCCTTATAATCCAACCATGTAAGTATGAAAGCCCTGAAATGGATGTCATGGAAGACCAGGAATTGCTGGTGTCCAAAAGGCAGAGACGGGCATGTTTCCAAGGCCGTTAAAAGAACCAAAAAGTAGGTGCAGCCTGGGACTGGCAGGTTCTGAATGGGTTTGTGGGGGTCTCTCCAGTCAGGGCTGACATTCAGGGTCAGGCCTGGATCTCAGGGAGAAAAAAAGTGACAAACAGAAACCAGGCCCAACAGGGAGGGCAAGGGGCCATTTAGGATGGCGTCACCGGAAAACTGTCCCCTTAGATTCCTACAGGTGCCCCGAGGGGCTAAATTCATCCCCCAGGTCCAGAGTGTGGAGACCACAGACTATTTCCAGAGTTTCCACGTTGTGCTTAGCACCGAGGCCATGGGCAGGCCGGGTTCCTCAGCTGCTACAGCCAGTCACCGGCAGGGCTAAGCCATCTCTTCGGTGGCATGAAAAACAACCCGAGCCTGTGGGACAGGAGTGTGGGTATCACTTTTCATCATCTATTAAAAGGAAGAAGGTGGGCGCCTGGGTGGCTCAGTGGGTTAAGCCGCTGCCTTCGGCTCAGGTCATGATCTCAGGTCCTGGGATCGAGTCCCGCATCAGGCTCTCTGCTCAGCAGGGAGCCTGCTTCCTCCTCTCTCTCTGCCTGCCTCTCTGCCTCCTTGTGATCTCTCTGTCAAATAAATAAATAAAATCTTTAAAAAAATAAAAAAATAAAAAAAATAAAAAAATAAAAGGAAGAAGGAAACAGCACAGAGACGGCATATGTCCTTCGTATGTCCTTCGCCGTCCCTCAGCACTCCCAGAGACCTCAGCAGCTTTTCCTTCAGGTAGCTGAGATTGTGTGACACTGGCCTAGAACTGTAATCCAGCCGGTGGAAGGTTCTAGAAATCCTGGCAGTTAAGGAACATTAGAACTGTACCAGTTGGACCTAGATGTTCACTCCACTACATCAGATCTCTAGGTGATGTGTGTTCATACGGTCGGTCTCCTTCTGTTTACGTGCTTGTTACTATTATTCACATAGTTCCGCGTGACCATGTCCCAAGCTGCCCAACCAGTCACCAATTTGTGCCCGTCAGCAAGAGGCCATCTGAAGAGACCCTTTCTGACTGAGGACACTCAGTTCACCCTCAGTAGATACAGAGCAGGGAGCCCGCCGGAGGGGGGCGCGGACACCCAGCGTCCCCGAGCCGGCCCAGGCCCTGATCCAACGCAGCAATGGCGGCCGGTCCCCCAGGAGGCCCGCCCATTCCGCTCGAAGTCATTTGTATTCCTGTGCCGTCAGCGGTTTGCAGCCAGGTTTGGTTGGGGAGGTCCCACTGCTCATTTCTCTCCTGAACCTCCCTGGTGTACAGCCAAGTCTCCATTTTATTCAAACTTTAAAAACAGAAACGTATGAAGAAAAATGATTCCCATGAAGGATGGAAAACTAATCTAACAAGCGATTATGGCTGCACAGAGCACCGGTGGGGGACCGGAGCATCTTCACAGAACAGCTCCCGGAGGGCGGGCAGCACCTCATGGCCTTATTCCTGGGGCCCAGCACTGGCCGAGGCAAGGGTCAAGAGATGTCAAAACGCCCACCACGGATACACACCAGGGACCGGGACCACTGAACAAGGAAGCGTGCTGGGAGCTGCTGTTTCTGAGACATAGTTCCTGCCCTCAAGGGTTTAGAACCCATCAGGATAAAACTGAAAATCCCAAAAAGGGGTCCACAACAGTTTCATATTAAGTTAAATATGAGTACACTGTAGGGAGTATGAGTACGGGGTACAGTGGTTAAGCGTGAGGTCTCAGAGGAAACGGAGTTTGAATTTCTGTTCCACACTTGTCAGTGGTTAGGAGCCTTGGCCGCATTCCCACGCGTCTCTGAATCTGTGTCCTCACAGGCGAAAGAGGGATAGTAGTGTTTACTGATCCCCTAAGCTTGCTATCAGGCTGAAAAACGGTACTAGATGTTGTGTGCCCAGCACTGTGTGCCTGGCCCACTGCAGACGCTCCTTGGACATCTGCAGCCAGAGAGAGGAGAGAGGGCATGCTGGAAGTAGGTCTCTAAGAGTGGTGTGCAGACAGGAGGGGAGCGAGACTGGAAAGTGGGCAGCTGGCTGGAAGGTTATCATAACAATCCAGTGCAAGGCATCAGAGGCAAAGGCAAGTACGGCCATAGTGAGAGGCCTCGGGAAGGCAGTGTGGACAAGACGTAGTTACCAAATGGAACACAGAACCCAGAACTCAGCGCAGGTGAGATCCCGTATCTGGGGAAAATAAAAGAGATGGTGGTGACTGGGACACAAACAGGGGAGACAGGGTTGATTTACTGGACACATTTCTGTTTATGGATGCTGTTGGGATAATGGTACTCGGCATACGTCAGGCCAGCGCCTTGAGCCTGGGGAAGAAATCCCAAGATGTGCAGAGAAGTGCTAAGGGTCCAAGACGGTGGCCCTGGGGACACTGTCCCATTTAAGGGACAAGAGAAGGCAAAGAAGTTAGTAAGGGAAACAGAGAAGGAACAAAGAGGAGGTAGAAAAGTTAGAAGGCTGGGGGAGAAGACAGTGGCCAGCAGAGGTGATTCAGGGAGAGCAAACAGAAGGAGCAGTGCGGCTCAGGAGGGAGCTGGTGACTTCGAGAAAGAGCAGTTCGGGGAAGCAGGAGGAAGGGGCCGCTGTGAGGGAGGGAGTGCTTCCATGGCAGTGGCGTTAAGAGCCTGGTACGAGTGCAGAGAGAAAACTATAGGGCTGAGAGCTGGGGAGTCTCTACATGGAAACTCTTCCTCTCCAGGGGACACCAGGCATCCCCAGGTTCACAAAAGATAAGGTGAGTGAGGAGAAGCGACACCTTCTGGGCTGGAGCTCGGTTCCTTTGGTGCTGCTCTAGAACACAGCTTCGTCCTGACCACTCTGGGACGGGGGCCACCATCCATCTCGGCCACTTGTCAGGGATCCTCCAAGACAACAGTGGTGTCCGTGGGCCTCTGGCTGCTTCTCCTTCTCTTGCGTGTGGTGGAAAACAAAGGGGTGTGTGGGAGGGGTGGAGTAGGGAGAGATGGGGCGTGGTGCAAGGGGACTGTGCTGGAGACATGGGGAGTTCGCATGACACCCAGTTCATGAAGGGCCTGCACGGGCTCCCGACTGCACCAGAGAATCACCAGAATCACCTAGAATGCTCCCAAGGCCCGGGCCCCGCCCCCAGACACCCCCATCCACCTGATCCGCTAGGGGGCCCGGCATTGATGGTTGCATTATTTTTTGTAACTTCTTAGGTGATTCTACCAGTGCAACCAAGGTTAACCACTCCCTGGGGGGTTCTTTCTGAAGAACACAGAGGGCACAAGTTCCATAAACAAACAGACTTTTTCAATCATGGACTTGGGGGATGGATGCCAGTTAGGCTGTCTAGCTTAGCAAACAAAAATAAATTCAGCTTGCGAGCCAAGTCCGTTTGGTTGCGACTGGCAGGAGAGATGAGAGGGACACTGAGCCCATGTCCAAACCCATAGGAAGGGAGCACAGTGATCTCCCAGGTCGGGAGGGAGGGGGAGCGGCCAGTTAAGTGGGCATCCTGGGTTCAGGGCCTCTAGTCTTCTTAAGACCTCTGCAAAATAGCCTCAGACAATTTGGGCCTCAGTCAAAGACCATGAGCCCCCCAATCCAGCAGCCCTCAGCCTGGAGGAGCATGGGGGGCCCCCAGAGCGGTGATTCTCAAGGTGCGCTCCTTGGACCAGCAGGGGCTGCGCCACCTGAAATGCAGATTTTCAGCACCCCTCCCCCACACCCTCCCTGCACCCCCACCACAGATGTCCTGCATCAGAAACCCCAAGGACGGGGCCCAGCATCTGTGTTGTAACAAGCCTTCCAGGAGACGTCGAAGCATCTGTAGTCTGAGAACCAGGGCTCTAGGGAACTTTAAACACACACGCACAGTCACACAGAGATTCCTAAGCTCACCAGGGCTAGAAGAGAATCTCGGGGGGTACAAATCTCCGGGGCACAGCCCAGGAGCCTGGATTTTTTTAAGCTTCTCCAACGGTGCCAAATCACATTCGGGTTTGGGCAGCGCTGACCTGCTATTGCTTTCTGTCTGCCGTGGAATTTCCCCAACAGCATCCCCGGAAATAATCAGACTATTCCCAGACACCTGCTCAGCGATAATCCTCCTGGGAGTGGGTTCAACCCTACAGACGGCTGGTCTCCGCGCGCAGCTGCCTTAACCCTCTCCGAAGCTTGCTGTCTTCGTCTGTGGAATGGGCAGGCTCCGCTCTCACGGGACTGGATTGCTGGGACAACAGCAAGCTTAGAGGACAGCCATGATTTGGGTTCCTGGACACAAGGTTTTAGTTGAAAGAACAAAGACAGGAATGAAGAAAGCAGACAGAAACAGGCAGAATGCACAGCCGTGCGGCACATGCGGGGCCCTAGCACTGACAGCAGCCCAGCAAAGTTACTAGTGTCCTGATGACCCACCTGGAGCCCAGATATACGCCCCACACAGAGTCACTCTCTGACAGCCCCTAAGGATCATACCTGTCCTGTCAACACAGGCTTCTGGATTTTTCCTGTCCAAGATCACGCTAACATAATTTAACTGATGCGACAACAGCAAGCTCATGTCGGCTCTTGGCTGGAGGCTTCTGCGTAGAGGGAACAAAGACACCAGAACATCCATTTGCCTCACCCTGTCATGTGTGGAAATTTTAATTTCCCTCGTTAATCGCGTGGGACATGGGAGAGAGGCAGGCAGGATCGGGGAGAGGACCACGGCCCCAGGGGCAGCCTCTGCGGTCCAAAGGCTGCAACCCCTCCTTGCGGTGGGGTGGCCAGCCCTCGACTGGGACCGCTGAACTCCCTAGTCACTGGGGCTCTTCATGCCGGTGCCTCTGATTGCTCCAGCCTCCAGGGCCAAGCGCACAGTCCCCACCTGCTCTTCGAGCCCCTAGATCCGTCCCTCTCACCCTCCTGGGAAGAAACCCCCCTTTCTGTGTCTCTGTGGCCCCCCAGGAACCCAAAACACACACCTCTCCTCATGCTGCTCCCCCACCTTCCCCATTTCTCTGGGTCATTCTCAAAGCCCCGGCAGGCACAGGCCTCCCCTGTCGATCCCTGCCCCAGGGCGGCCGCCCTCCACCACTGTCTCCGCTCCTCTGCCTCCAGACTCTACCTCGGGAATTATTTCCATTCATACTCTCGGCCCCTTCTAGCTTACGAGCCCTTGACAGGCATGAGTTGTAATTCATCGTTATAACTGGATGGTCTCTGAGAGTGAAACAGGGTCCTAGTAATAATTTTCTCAGGATAACAGGCATAAACAAGGATTGTCCCAGACGGAGCAGGATGTCTGGTGACCTTAAAATTAGCCCCATCTTATGTATCCTTAAATTCTTTTCAGCGCCTGGGCCTTATAAACATGAGTTGATAGAGTGAAATGCTGGGAACTAAACTACGCTCTTGATGGAGGTTTAGGAAGATTAATCTGGCCGAGCTGTGTAGGGGAGACGAGAGCTAGAATAATAACAGCCCACAGTTATGAATAGAAATGAGTAAGTGACATGCTGCTTTTATTTCGTTCTCTATAGAAATGCAAATGCAGCCCAAGGACTGATGTAAGGTTGAAACAGGCCTTGCATGAGAAATGCGGTTTGCATAGTTTAATACAATTTAATATCTACTCATGGCCAGCTAAGCATCTGTCTCTAATTCTCAGCCACGGTCCTTTCAAAGTCACTGCCTTTGGATGTAAGTTTCTCAGAGAGAATGAGCCTGTGTCCAACGCCTGGAAAGCAACAGCATTTGGCCACCAAGTTCCCCTCCATCCCCACCAAGCCGCCTTTCCTGTTTTGTTTTTAGCTCAGGGGGAAGGACAATGGACAAGTCAATCAGCACAGATTACCCTGCACGGGGAGGAGAGACACCTGACAGCCATACCCTTCATGGAGTCCACAGGCACAAAGGCTCAGGGTAATCGGGGCTGCATGGGGAATGCGATTCTCATCAACCCTTGGGGTCGCCTCATTGTTTTTGCTCTATTTTCCAGAAAGTCTTTAGAGGAGGCGAGAGGGTGTGGAGGAAGGCAGGGTCTTGCCTATTAGCGGATACTTCAATGCGGTCATCACCCTCCCCCCACTCAGTGTCAGGGATCAGTTCTGCAAAGAAGCCATCAGACAAGGCACAGTCAGGGACTCGGGGGCCTTTCTGTCCTGCTGCACACGCAACCTGCCTTCCCCTGCTGGAAAGGCTGCTTTTCCACGAGGGCGTGCCCCAGGTATGGAAAAAAATTCCATCTCTGGTTTGCTCTCATCTGTACCCCCCTGCTGTGAGCTAAAATTGTATGAAGTAGAGGCCGAGATGGTTTTCCTAGTACAGTGGTGCCTAGTGCCAATGTTACACAAGACTTCGACCGGTGATGACCCACTGATTAAGGAATCTTGAGAAGTGGGATTATTTACTTATTTCTTACCTTTCACCGAGCAGTTTAAAGGCTTTCATTTGAACCCTAGTCAATCACCTGAAATGCCGTGCAATAATGGGTATCCCCGTTTTAAGGATTGTAAAGTTCCAGTCTCTGCAGTGGTTTCCAGAGATCCGGACTTCAGCGTCCCAGGGACAAAGCAAATGTCACAGAGGTTAAGCGAGTTGCCCGAGGCCACCTAAAGTCTGGCTTGGGAGACTGGGGAACCTGCCAGCCCCGTGACTTTCCCGGAGAGGCCCAGGTGTCATTTCCCCCAAGCCAAAGCGCAAAGGCACATGAACAATCCCCTTCGAGCTGGCCACAGAGGTGGTTCACCCCAGCCACAGAGGTGAGTTACGTAATAAGTGGCCCATCCCTTCAGGGTGGTTTAAGCTGGAGTGGGGCATTGGGAGGCATAGGCTGCTTTTCAGTGAAAACCTGTCCCATGGCTGAAATCGTTTAAGCATGGGCAGAAGCGGATGGTGTGACCCAGCTCCCAATGCCCCCGCATACACAGATCTCACTCATCTCATCCGCGCACCTCTGTCTCTCTCTGTACCTGCTGTTCTCTCATTCCAGACTCTCTGCCTTCTCCTTCTTCCTCCGACACAATTCTTACTTGGCGTTTAAGACTCAGCTCAGGGAACTTGGAGCCTCAACTTCCTCAACTGGAAAAGGGGGCTAATAGGACCTCTACTGATTAAAAAATAAAGGTGGAGAAAGCATGGTGCCAAGTGTGTAGAAAGTGCTCAGTAATGTCCACTGTCACCGGCTGCTCTGGGATGCAAGCTCAACGTCAGGCTGGACCACAGGGTCTCCCCAGCTGCAAGCAGGTCGTCCTTGCTGTCCCCCCATGAGGCTCTGAGCTCCTCCAGGGAGGGGCCCGTACGTTGCTGTCTCGTCCCCAGGGCCTCGGTTAGCGTCTGCCCACGGCAGGTGCTCAACATACCCCCGGCTCTATTTGAATCATGAATAATTCCAGAACGAACGGGAAGCCCTCCTCCCGTGGGTCTGGGCGTCCATGTGCCGAGTCTTCCCTACGAGGGGTGCAGGACGAGAAGCAAGGAAGAGAATGGGCTGTTCTCGATGCTACTCATAACTATTCTCAGGCAAAGATTCTACATTATTTTTTAATAACTAATGTGTTTTGACATTTTATGACCTTCATTTTCTGAGTGCTTTCTACAGATGCTGATGTTTTTACTCACACTGTTAGAGGACAAAGGTCCTCAAGCCAAGGGTTTAAGTACGAAGTGGAAACTTAAGGCAGATCTATGTGGCCTCACGGAGGAAAGAAATAGCAAGGAAGGCCGAAAAGAAAGCAGGTGATATATGGATTTATGGCCCAAATCATAACCTGGGAGCATAAACTTATCAATGTAATGGGGGAAAAAAGACATCGTATCTCCTAATGGCCGACATCGTGTTTGATAAAATAAAATTCTATTAAGGGCCCTTCCCATTAGGTTCGGTTCTTTATTTTTGGCTTACAGGGAGTCCTGCGTCTGGGACAGAACTGAAGGTATATTAAAAGCAATCACTTTTTACCTACAGAAGAAATCATTTTAAGGAGATTAGCATTAAGGAAATTTAGATGTGAGGACACCTGGTACTAGCAAAGTAAATTCTGTGGCCTAAGGCACAAGATTTCCAATCTAATGCACAAGGTTAGTTTATGGCCCCTGAGACCTGACAGCAGAAGCCCAGAGTCAGCCTGCACCCGGGGAAGAACAGAGTATGGTTTGCAGCCTGGGGCGAGTGAAGCAAGAGAGCTGGGGCGGGAGGGGGCAGGTCTCGGGTGTGACGTCACTACCCTGAAACCAAACCACACCACGCCTGTCAGAGCTCAGGTTGGCATGAGGCTACTGATGGACAGCTGTATGTGACCGGGATGGGGTGTAGGACTCAGGGCTCAGACAGGGGACATGCCAGGAGTTCTGAGAAGATGCTTTCTAGAGACCACGGGGAGGCACCGCCTGAGCTGACAAGAGGACAAGCATTGCAGGGAGGAGGCGGGGGTTTAAAAACTCTGAAATCCACTGCCAGGATTTGACTCTGAGCCTCTGCTCCTTGGCATGTGGTCTCAGAGCTGACATTTTCTCATCTGTGAAATGGGAATTTAAAAAAACCTACCTTCAAGGTGCCTTGGTGGCTCAATTGGTTAAGCACCTGCCTTGGGCTCAGGTCATGATCTCAGGGGTCGTGGGTTGGAGCCCCTCTCTCTCCATCTGCTGCTCCCCCTGCTTGTGCTCTCTCTGTGTCAAATAAAATCTTAAAAAAAAAAAAATCTGCCTTCAAGGTAGGATGTCAGCGCTGACAGGCCAATCCTCACCAGGTGTTCAGCCGGGCGTGCAGTTCTCCTTCTCACTGTTCACCATCAGCGCTCACTGGGCAGAGGAAGCAGGGAAACATGGACCAAGGACCCAGCCATGCGATCTCACACAGCACAGACCAGAGACCCCAGTTGTGCTCCACAGCGACGAGCAGTACTGTCCTTCAGCCGCAAAGGGCTGGGGGGCTTGTTTTCAAGGGCAGCCCTGAACGGAAGTGGTGGGAGGACTTTGTCCCCCCACGCTCTATCTAAAGAAGCCCAGGAGACTGAGAATTGTCCCTAAGGTTCCCAGCGTGTAGGAAAGAGGCACATGGAACAGGGAACACGGATCGTTAAACACAAGCTCAGGGAGAAAGATGATGACACAGAATGGAACCAGAGACACCTTGGAAAGTAGGCGGAGCCACAGTGCTGTCTCTGCAGGAAGAGGTACCAGTCTAAACAAGTGACCAATTTCTTCCTCCAGGGGACACTGGGCCATGTCTGGAGACATTCTGGGTTGTCCTAACTAGGCGAGCATCTTTCTTGCATCTAGTGAGTAGACACCAGCAAAACTGTGCACAGGGCAGTCCCACACGAAGAGCTGTCTGACCCAGAATACCAGCAGCACCAAGGCTTAGCGACTCCAGGCCAATAAATTAGGCTTGGGAAGAGATAGCAGCCATGCATGATGTTAGAAAGAAGACACTTGGCAAAAGAGCACGTTTGGGTACCCAGCACAAAGCACAAGGTGGCCATCTGTCCTAACAACAGCAAACAATGGCAACAACACTTTAGTAGTATTCACTATGGCTCAGACAACATCCTAAACTCTTCACCTGTAAGTCACATAATCCTTTAAGACAACCTATGCAACAGATACTATTATCCTCCTCAATTTACAGAAAGCAAAACCGAGGCACAGGACCTGCCCAAGGTCCAGAATTAAGTAAGCAGCAGATATCAACCAATCTGGCTTCAGAGTCCAAGTTCACAGAGCAAGCACTTGATAAGGATGTGATGAGTTAATAGGGAAAAAATGAACTTGGCCATAAATAAAAACATGCACCAAATATATAAACAGCACACAGAAAATATGATTAGGAACAAAAGGACATTGACTTCTCTATGTCTCCAAACTAACCAAGGGGTGAGCATCCCGTGGTAGGGAAGGAAGCCAGCTGACATGCGAAGGATTCCACTTGCAAAATTCCTCCATCATTAAGAATCAGCATCATCATCCCAAGAAGGTGGACCACTAACATACACACAAGGACAGTGCCTAAAGCCTTTGCAGACAGTCCCTGACTTCCAGGTGTTCAACTTTACAATGGTGTGAAAGAGACATGCATTCAGTAAAATCGTATTTTGAATTTTGAATTTGGATCTTTTTTCCTAAGCTCATGATTGGAGGCACAGTCCTCTCTCGTGATGCTGGGTGGGGGCAGGGAGAGCTCCCAGTCAGCCTTGAGAACACAAAGTTGAACACTTACCGCCACTCCATACCCAGAAAACCATCCTGCTTTTCACTTTCAGTACAGTATCCAATAAATTACACAAGATAGTCAACACTCTCTTATACAATAGGCTTTGGGTTAGATGGTTTTGTCCAGAGGTAAGTGTTTGAGGCACTTTAAGGTGGGCCAGGCTAAGCCATGACTGCCAGCAGGTTAGGTCTATCAAACCCATTTTCGACTTAGGATGGGCTTACTGCAACGTAATCCCATTTAAGTCAAGGAAGGGCTGTACTATGAGTCGTTTTCTTTTCCAAAGGCCAAGATTTGTGGCCTAAGTGATAAGTTATTCTGTCTGTCAGAACTTTGTTTTAACTGTAATCTGGCCTGGAAACATAACATAGTGGGGAATTTAGAAGTTATTTGAAAAACACCTTTTTATGGTTTGGGTTTTGTATGTAGGAGTGTAGGAGGGAATGGAAATTTCACACACAAAAAAATCAAAGTACATAAAATACTCGTTTTTCTTAGGACCATTTATAGTCCCAAAGCCACTTTGTTAAGAGTCAAAACACACACCCTCACACACACACAAATCTATTCTATATAACTACCTGTTTGTAGTAAGATCACATTTGAGATATGGGTATCAGAGTTTGTTCAGACAATAATAACAAATATTTTTAAATACTAGTACAAATGGAACTAGAAATTTCCAAAGGAAAGAATTTATAAACTTGGATTGTGTGTGTTTCTGTGAAGCAGGAGAAATACTTAGAACACAAGAAATATTCACAACCTAGAAAACAAAGGGGGTTTTCCCCCCTAAACTTAGGGGTAAACACCAAAGAGTTATTTAAAGAAATCAGGGCAGGGGGCATCATAGGGAAAGAAGACTCAAAACTCAGTGGGTGTCATTTTGCCATAAAAATGTGGGGGTGGTTGCCTCAGTTTCCCCAGCTTATATGATCCTCAGCATCTGCTTCCTTTGATGGCCCCTGGCATCTTCACAAATGTCTACAAATAGAATATGTGACCCAATTTTTCTAGGTCTTTCATGGTTCATTTCTTGATTCGATTTGGCTTTTTCCCTCCAGCCAACAACTCCTTTCAAATCTAGAGAGGGAGGGATCTAAAGCAGACAAGGTTTCACAAAATCGTCCAAGGCAGCGCCACCAGGCGGGGGCGGGAGGATGGCTAGGACTTCCTTCTAGTCTTCCTGGCACCAGGCATGGGCTGGTGACCCGGCCAGCACCAAGGCTGGGAGGCTGAAAAACCAATTCGATTTCAGTCAGCCATGGGCGGAGAAGGCCAAGAGGTCCCCGAAGGCCGGGCAGGCCGACTCTGTCCACCGTCGAGGAAGTCAGTAAGCACCAGCCAACGTCAAAGCCAGGTTCCAGGCAGATTTGTTTACTCTCTGTTCTACTTCACACCACTTACCCACAAGGAACAAACGTACTCAGAAAAAAAGCAGAGCTCTGAAGGGGAATCCTGGCCGTAAAGAAGGCAGAGGCTAGGAGGCCAGGACTGCCCATCATGGCCAAACCAAAGCCTGACGATGTTCTCTTTCTGCTCCGTCGCAAAGGGCTTTCCAAACACGAAGTCTTAAGCGGGCAGCTCCACTTGTAACAGAAGCAACTCTGGTTTTTCTGCCCTGGGATTTGACTCCACGAGATCTGGCACAGCATGAATTAGTGAACATTGTCATTCTTTCCAGTCCTTAATAAGGTCTTTTTACTTTTAATTTCTTCATTTCTCGTAAGTAAAAATACTCTCCATTTTTCAGAAGCCCACAGTTATATTTATGCCATTAGAAACAGAAGGCCTGACAAATACCAGCTGGGAACAACACAGGGCCCGCTTCAGAGTCGGCCTCCAGTTCCGGAAGGGTTCTTCGCCGGACACTCACAAATGAGAGCGGGCCCGATACTGCTCTCTGAAGAGCATCTTTGTTTCCCGGAGCCTCTCAAAGGACAGTCCCACGCTGCCTCCAACGTCACCTCCCATCACCACCTCCACACACGCAGCTTGATGTGCTGTGTCGTCTTCCTCCTCTTCCTCCTCCTTTTATCAAGGAGTAACATATATAAAGTGCCTAAACGGTGCTTATTGCAAATAGATGACTCTGTATACTTTTCAGCCCTCAATCGCCACCACCCGGGTCAAGATGCAGACTATTTCCAACATCCTGGGAGGTTTCCGCGTGCCCCTCACCGGTCAGTCTTACCCCCCTCTGCTGGGTGTCCCCGACTCTGATTTTCTTTACCGCACAAATTATCTTTGCCTGTTCTTGGCGAGAAAGGAACGGCTTCATACCGTAGGTGCTTTTGTGGCTGGCTTCGTAGGCTTGATAAGAGAAACTCTCTCAGAGAGTTCGGTGAAGGAATTCACGTGAAATTCATTCAGTTGCTGCTTCTGTCAGTTTACTCGAACAGCTTTGTTGAGCTGTAACTGACACACAATCAATCACACATATTTGCAGCGTACAACTTGATGAGATGACTCACACCACGAAGCCATCACCATCATTAAGATAATGGACATATTCATCGCCCCCAAAATTTCTTTGTACCCCCTTGGCCATCCTCCCTCCCCCCTTCCCTTATCTCCGCATACACTGACATGCTTTCTGTCATCACACACTGGTTTGCATCTTGTACAAGTTTATATAAACGAAGAATACAGTACGTCCACTCTTTGGTCCAGGTTCTTTACTCAGCATGCTTATACTGAGATTTATCTCTGTGACAGCAGGTACCGAGAGCTCCTACCTTTTTACTTTGCAGAGAATTTCTTAGTTGGGGTAAACTAAGGTTTGTTTATTCATTCACCTGTTGATGGACATTTGGGCTGTTTCCAGTTTAGGGCAAATAAAGCTGCTACCAACATTCATGGACAGATCTACGTATGGACACAAATTTCCTTTCCTCTTGGGGAAATACTGGATCCCATGATTGGTACGCAGGTAACTATTTAAGAAACTGCCGAACTGGGGCGCCTGGGTGGCTCAGTGGGTTAAAGTCTCTGCCTTCAGCTCAGGTCATGATCCCAGGGTCCTGGGATTGAACCACACATCCGGCTTTCTGCTCAGCGGGGAGCCTGCTTCCCTCTCTCTCTGCCTGCCTCTCTGCCTACTTGTGATGTCTCTCTCTCTCTGTCAAATAAATAAATAATCTTAAAAAAATAAATAAATAAAAGAAACTGCCAAACTGTTTTCCAAAGTAATTTACCATCTTTATTTCCTACTAGCAGTGTATGAGGAAACCAGGTCCTGCACATTCTCATCAGGATTTGGGATGACTAGTCTTTAATTTTAGCCACTCTACCGGGTGTGTGATCATATCTTATGGTGGTTTCGTCTTGTCAATTTGTATCTCCCTAATGACTAAAGATGCTGAGCATATTTTCATGAGCTTCTGGCCAACCATTTATCTTCTTTGGTAAAGCATCATTTCAGATCTTTTGCTTACTTTGCATCAGGTTTTTTTTCCTTGCTTTGACTATTGGGAGTTCCTTATATATCCTGGCTACAAGTCCTTTATTAATTATAGGACTTGGAAATATTTTCTCTTGGTCTGGGGCTTGTCTTTTCATTCTGTTAAGGGTGTCCTGGAACAGTAGAAGATAGTTTTGATCAAGTCCAATGAGCCAACTTTTTCTTTTATGGATTATGGGTTTGGTGTTGTATCTGATTTGTATCTAAAACAAAAATCTTCCGTTAGTTTTTCTCCTTTGTTTTCTTCTACAAAATTTAATAATTTAGGTCTTACATTTAGATCTGTAATCAATTTTGAGTTAATTTCTGTGTATTGTGCAAGGTATGGATCAAAGTTCATTCTTTTGTTTACCAATATCCAATTGTTCCAGCATTATTTGTTGAAGACTATGCTTTCTTCACTGAATTACTTTTGCATCTTCGTCCAAAAACAGTTGTCCATCTGTCAGTGGGTCCATTTCTGTACTCCATTCTGTTCTATTCTCTATTTATCTATCTTTACACCAGTAACATGCTATCTTGACTACTGTAGCTTTATAATAATATAAATATTAGGTAATATAATTCCTGTAGTTTTGTTCTCCCTCTTGAAATTTGTTTTGGGTATTCTAAATCCTCTGCATTTTCATAAGGATTTTTAAATCATTTTGTCAATTTGTGCAAAAAGTCTGCTGGAAATTTTACCGGAATTCTGTTACATCTAGAGATCAGTTGAGGAGAATGATTATTTTTAACAATGTTGATTTTCTCAACTCATAAACATGGTATGTTTCTCCACTTTTTTAAGTCACTTCTCTCAACATTTTGTAGTTACAAGTATACAGGTCTTTCCTATTTCATATTTTTCATGCACTTACCAATTTAATTTTTCTATGGTTCACTGGCAGCAAGTAGAAAGATGATTGAGTCTTTGCATATTGATCTTATATCCAGTAACTTAGCTAAACTCTCTCAATCTAGTAGCTTTTTTATCGAATTTTATCAGATTGTCTATAATTTTGCTGTCTGCAAGAAAAGACAGTTTTACTTCTCCTTTCCAATCTGGATGCATTATATTTCTTTCCATTGCCTGATTTCACCAGTTAGAACTTCCAGTAAAATAAAGAATAGAAGTGGGAAGAGAAGACATCCTTGTCCCTTTCCTGGTCTTTCAGAGACAGCATTCGTCCTTCACTATTAAGTAGGCTTAGTTCTAGGTTTTCAGTGCATGTCTCTTATCAGATTAAAGCAAGTTTCTTTTTGTTCCAACTTTGCTAAGAGTTTTTGTCAGGAATGGAGGTCAGATTTTGTCAAAACTTTTCCGCATGTAGTGAGATAATCATATGGTGTTTGGGGTTTTTTCTTTGATAATATGATGAAATACATTGATTCATTTTAAATGTTAAACCAACGTTATATTCCTGGAATAAAGCCCACTTATCCACGACCATTACCATTTCCTATAAGGCTGAATTTAATTTGCTAAAATCATATTTAGAATATTTGTATCAATGTTTCTGATGGATAACCACCTATAGTTTTCTTGTAGTATCTTTACTTGACTTTGGTATGTAATGCCGGTCTCCCAATGAGTTGAGAATTTTTCTTCCTCTTCAATTTTCTGGAAACAATTGTATAAAACTAGCCTTATGTCGTCCTTAAATGTTTGTAGGAATTTACCAGTGAAGACATCAGGACCTGGCATTTTCTTTGTAGCGAGGCTTTTAAAGCTACAAATTCCATTGATTTAATCAACATAGAATTATCCTGTTGACCTACTTCTTCCTGAGTGAGGTTTGGCAGTTTGTATCTTTCAAAGAATTAGTCTTTTTCATCTAATTTGTTGAAATCATAGGAATCAATGTATTCATAACATTTCCTTATTCTCCTGTTACTAGCTACAGACTCCATAGTGATGTCACTACTCTCTATTGTGATAATGGTAATATGTGTCTTCACTCCTTTTCTTCCCCACCATCACCCTGGGTCAAGATTTATCCATTTTATTGGTCTTCTCAGTGAGCCAGCTTTTGGGTTAAATGGCTTTGTCTACAGTTTTTCTGTTTCTATTTTATAGATGTCTGCTTTGATCTTTATTGGTTCCTCCTTAGTTTGAGTTAAATTACTCCTCTTCTTCTAGTTGTTATGGAGGAAGCTGAGGTCATTGATTTGAGGTCTTTTTATCTTTACAGGTATTTACTTAAACGAACTTCCCCCTAAGTGCTGTGTCAGCAGCATTCCACAATTTCTGATATTTTGTGTTTTCAATTTCATTCAGGTCAAAGTACTTTCTATTTTTCCTTCCACTTCTTTTTTGACCCATGGATCATTTAGAAATGTGTCATTTCCACATTTGGGGGTATTGTCCAGATATATTTCTGTTATTGGTTTCTAATTAAATCCCATTGTGATCAGAGAACAAACTGAAACTTGAATCTTGTTGACCCCAAATATGACTTACCTTGGTAAGTGCTCGTCATGCACCTGGAAAGAACGCATAGCTGATTTTGCTTGAGGGATGTTCTACATAGATCACTAGGTCAAGCTGGTTGAGAGTCATGGTCAAGTCTTCTACATTCTTACTGATTTCTTTGTCCATGTGTACTATCAATATTAGGAAGGGAATGCTGAAATCTCTTACTGTACTCGTGGGTTTGTCTGCTTCTTCTTGCAGTTACATCAGGTTTTGTTTCAGTAATTTAGGTGCATAAATGTTTGGGATTATTATGTCCTCTTGACAAATTGATTACTTTTATTATAAAATGGCCCTCTTTATCTTTGGTAATATTTTTTGCTCCATATCTACTTTACCTGATGGTAACAGGGTCCCTCCAGCTTTCTTTTGACTAGTATTAGTATGGTCTATCTTTTCCCATTCTTTTAACCTATCCGTGTCTTTATATTTAAGTGCATATTTTGGGGACAGTACACAGTTGTATGTCTTGTGTTTTATCCAATCTGCCTACCTCTGCCTTTTAGCTGAGTTGTTTTGGTGACTATTAATATAATCATGTTTAAGTCTAACAGCTTGCTATTTGTTTTCTAGTTGTTCCTTCTGTTATTTGATCCCTTTTCCTTTTTCTGTCTTCTTTTGAATTATTTGAAAACAACAACAATAATAATAATAATAAATTCTACGGTTTTCCTTTTTTTTTTACTGGTGAGCTAAAGTTCTTTGTTTTGTTACTTTAATGGTTTTTTAGGGTTGATAGTAAACATCTTTAACTCATCAGTCCTCCTTCAAGTAATATGATGTCATTTTACATGTATTATAAGAATCTTGTATTATGTATTATAAGACTTACAATACTGTATTATAAGAATCTTACAATATTGTATTTCCATTTATCCTCTTCTGCATTAACATCTTTTTTTTAATTTATTTTTTTCAGCGTAACAGTATTCATTGTTTTTCTGCATTAACATCTTACTTATACATACACTCCCCAACACATTATTACTATTTTATTTAAAGAGTTGATCTTTAGCGGAGATTTAAATCTGCCATTAATCCCATCTAGCATATGTTTCTGTTCACATTTTGTCATCTTCAACCTGAGAAACTTGATAAGAGTTTTATATCATCCCTGGTTCTATTTAACTTTTTGAATCTGTGAAATACTGTCTTAATAACTTTTAATATCCTTTTTTTTCAAATTCTAAAATCTGCATCAGTTCTGAGTTGGCTTCAATTGATTGTTCTCCTCTTTATGAAGAACGATGCTATTTTTGTGCTCCTCTGTGTGTGCCCGGTAATCTTTGACCAAATGTCAGACATCTTGAATTGTACCTTATTGAGTGCTAGATATTTTTCTATTCCTGTATTCATAAGCTTTGTACTAGAATAGTTACATCATTCAGCAAAAGTTTGATCTTTTCCACTAGTACACTTATGACTTGTTAGGTCCAGAGCAGTACACAGTCTAAGGTCAATTATTCCCCTAGGACCATGGCAAGAGTTTCTTGAGTATTCTCTCCAATGTCCCCAGGATTGTGAGTTTTTAAAGTCTGGCTGCTGGGAAGAGTCACTGTTTCTGATACCACATGAGTGCTGGATACTGTTCCCTTCAATCATTTTGGATGGTTTTACACTCCCACCAGCAATGTACGGAAATTCCAGTTGCTCCACATCTTCATCAGCACTTGGTAGTGTTGGTGTTTTCATTTTAAGCTATTCTGGTATTATCTCATTTTAATTTGTAGTTCCCTAAGGACTAACGGTTTTGCCCGAGCACCTCTTCATATGTTCATTGCCCATAAGAATGTCTTCTTATATGAACTGTGTATTCAAGTCTTTGGTCTATTTAATATTGGATTGCTTAACTTTCTTAATGAAAGGGTGGGTTTTTGTTTTTTTTTTATGTATTCTGAACAGGAATCTTTTGTCAATTACTGTGAACCTCCTCACCTGTTTATGCCTTATCTTTTCACTCCTTTTCTTATGATGTATTTTGATAAACAAAAGTCATCAATTTCAACATAGTCCAGTTCTTTAGGTGTCTTGTTTAAGAAATTCTTACCCACCACAAATCATTAAGATAATTTCATATATTTTCTCCTAAAAGCATAACTGTTTTTTTCCTTTCTTCTTTTTGAATATAGCAGCAAGGATATGAGAAATGATATGTAGCCTAAAAACTTTTTTTGCCCTTCTGTCGGCCTTCTGTTCCATATCCAACTGTATGACACTGTCAACAGGCAATACGAAGTCAATGACTGCATATCCTACTACACTAACAGTAGGCTCTACACCCATTACAAGGTCCCCTGCTGTTCACATCGTGACTTGCTAATCAGTTAGCAAAACAAGTATTTCACTTCACTCTTACTGCATTTTGTAGTGCTTCTGTTCTTTTTGTTTGAGAGTTTCTATAAATAACAGGTTGAAGAGCCCTTTTCTTTGGCTAGGGCCCAAGGAGTGAGTTTTTATTTCCTTCTTCTAGTTTTTTATTGTTTTCTAAGTTCTTTTGTAAGACATGTTCATACTTTAATTTAAAAAGTAAACTTAAAAAAAGAAACACATTGAGCAGTTGTGATGTATATGTATGTTTTTTCATTCGTAAGAATAAAAGACGACATTTCACAGCTCTTTCCAAAACAGATTATGTTGACTATACACATTATGACTTACAAAAGCAACTTGCTCAGTCAGTGTCGGTTGGGCAGACACAGCAGAACAGTTTCATTAACTTGAAAGCTTTCTACAATCTCCATAGTTTCCCTTATTAATAACGTATGGTTTTTATTAAAGTCTTAGTCAAGTTTTTTTTTTCCCCCTGCTCTTGGTCTTACCTTATCTGCAAATGAAGCCACAGAAAGTTTTAAAAATACAACGATTTGCCAAGTGTCACTAAAAATTTCCAAAAACAGAAGCTGAGTGATCCTTTGTGATACTGTCCTTGTTGCAGGATAAGAGGAAGACATCTGGATAGAAATATCTGGAAAGAGCTGCTGATGCTCTGCCCCAGAGTCCTTTTCTCCTGTACCATTATGGGACAGAGACGTGTCCAGTCACCCGAGCCGCATTTAGAAAAGCATAGTTTACTTGACAGCATTTACAAATTATGTCTTTGCCTCAGAATAACTTACACTGCAGAAATGCTTCCATATGCTAAAGTTAGACATGCTATTGTAATGAAAAAGAAAAAGAGATGTCTTTTAGTGGGTAGTTTTCATATACTTATGAAACTGCAATATGCACAAATTAGTAATGCTGTCCCTTAAGAATTTACCATAAATGGTTTTCTAATTCTTTCTGCCGCTCTCTGCTACAGATTGGGAGTGAATTTTGTCATAAAACAATGGTCAGGAGGAATTCAATTATGATTTATCTAAGCAATGAAAGCAATTTGATAGCAATCATAATTCTTATTTTTTAATGAAAAAATAGACTTTTTCTCCAAACTTGTGTGTTTCTTCAAGTTCCAGGAGGAGACAACTTCCAACTTCAAATTCCAAAACACACACATGTGCAGTTAACTCCTCTCTATTAGGCTTTAGACTGGTGGTCTGCCAACTGTGGGCATGGGCCAAATCCAGATAACCACCTATTTTTGTAAATAAAGTTTTACTGGAATACAGTCACTCACATTCATTTACCTATTGTCTATGGCTGCCTTTGTGTTACAAAAGCATAGGTGAATAGTTAGAAACTTTGTAGCCCAGAAAGCCTAAAATATTCACAACTGCTCTTTCATGGAAAAAAACATTTCTGACCCATGTTTTACTAAGGACATACTTTTCACGTTGCAGAAATAAATGGATGCTACCATTGTTGGTACCTCTGCCAGGATTTTTAGGATATAAGCAGGCAGGATGACAACCACAGCTCTACAAAGCTCTAATGAAACAGTAAGAAGAAATTCAACACCCAAGAAAGTACTGAATCTGTTCTTCTCTAGGGTGAATGACAATGACTCTGGGAGCCAAAGTGCATATAATTATATTTGAAAGCTCTCCTAAAATGTATGTTCTCTAAGTAAATTAATCTATAAATAATTTTGAAAAAAATTAATCAATTTTCCTACTGCAAAGTTCTTTCCAATATTTTGGGGACATACCATATGTCAAGATGGGATACTTTCTACTCAATTTTAAAATTCCACATTCCAGGGCTGCCTGGGTGGCTGGCTCAGTTAAGCATCTGTCTTCAGTTCAGGGTGCTGGGATCATGATCTTGGGGCTCTGGGATGGAACCCGCCCTGGACTCCCTGCTTAGTGGGGAGTCTGCTTTTCTCCCTCTCTCTGCCCCGCCACTCACTTGTGCTCTCTCTCTCTCAAATAAATGAAATCTTTAAAAATAAGTAAATAAAATAAAATTTAACATTCCAACATAACTCATAGCCTTTTGTCTTTCATTGTTCAGAACAAATACTTAAGAAACATAAAAGTAATACCTATCTGTGAATCGTTTTTTCGGGATATATATATCATGTATATATGCGATATATATGAAATATATGTATCAGTCATCAGGCTAACTTGGAAAATAGCAAAGTAAATAATCTATAAAATATTTTCAACTATGATGGTCTATTTTAGCAACAAGAATCAAACACTGGCAAATTGATTGAACTATTCAACAGTTCATTCAACAATTGATTCAGCAATTCAACTATTAAGATTAACAACCTTGACACTTGTAAACAGTATTAATAGTATAACTTAATAGTGAAAAGACAGCTGTCTTGGTCCATGCCAGATGCTATAACAAAAATACCACAGATGGGGGGAGAGGGGTTTATGATCAACTTACATTTATTTTTTCACAGTTCTGGAGGCTGGGATGTCTGAGATTAAGGGGCTGGCAGATTTGGTATCTGGGAGAGCCCATTTCCTGTTTAAAGAGAGCAGGCTTCTCGCTGTACCTTCATCTAGCAGAAGGGGCCAGAGATCTCTTTGGGATCTCTTTTATAAGGGCAAGAATGCCCTCATGACCAAATCACCTCCCAAAAGCCCTACACCTCTAAATACCATAGCACTGGGGATTAAGTTTCAACATACACATGCGGGGCGACACGTTCAATCTATAGCATTTCACTCTGGTCCCCCCAAATTCATGTCCTTCTTATATGCAAAATATATTTATTCCATCTGAACAGCCCCCAAGTTCTTAATCCAGTGTCAACTTTAAAGACTAGGCCCATCTAAATATCACCTCAATTCATACAACCTGTCCTGAGCCAATCTGCTCTCCAACTGTGAACCTGCCTAGTCACACCTGTCACGTGCTTCTGAAATACAGCAGTGAGACGGACACAGGACAGGCATTCCCACTCCAGATGGGAGAAAGAGGAAAGAAGAAAGCAGTAACAAGTCCCAAGCACGTCCAAAATCCAAGGGCGGAAATTCCCTTAGACCTTAACGCTCAAGAATAATCCTCTTTGGTTTGATGCCCCTGCTCTCCAGACTCAATGGGACAGTGCTCCTGCCTGCAGCTTTGCTGGGGAAGGCTGAGGCCCCAAGGCTCCCCGGTGCCCTGCCCGCAGAGCTTTGGGCAGCCCTGTCCCCCTGTGGCTCTCCAGGGTTAGGGCCTAGGATCTCGGCTCTGCGGGGAGGCCTTGTCCTGTGAAGTCAAGATGGAAGCAGCCATGCCCCTGTGGCTTGCTGGGCACAGCCCACACCTCACTGGGTTGCCAGAGCAGCACCTGGGGCAGCCGAGGAGAGAGTGCCGGCCATGGAGACCACCCAGAGAGGTGGTGTGTGGAGGGTCAGGCACAAGGAACAGCTAGTTTGCATTCTCCCATGGTCTCGGAAAATAGTCCTGGCTTCTGTGAGATGGCTGACTAGTCTCATCATCAAATGTCTCTTGGCCACACCCTTGGTGTTCTCCCTGAAGACTTTCTCCTTCTCTTCAATATGGAATAGCTGAGAATTTCTCAACTCTTTTAAGTTCTGGGCTCTGCTTTCTTTCCAATTAACAATTCCATCTTTAAGTCACCTCTCTCTTCTCACCTTTTACCACAAGCAGGCGAGAGTAGCCAGGCCACTCCTTCCACACTTTGCTTCGAAATTGCTTCAGCTAAATATCTAATTTCATCGCTTGTAAGGGCCACCTTCCACAAACACGAGAACACAAACACAATTCGGCCAAGTTTGTTTGGTTTTTGGCCACTTTATAACAAGCATGGCCTGCCCCCCCGTTTCTAATAACATGTTCTCATTTCTGTCTGAGACGCCATCCTTCGCCGTCTGCAGTCCACGAGCTTTTTGTTTGAGATCACTGTTCTCCCGTTCTGAGCTCGCAGCAGAACACCTTGAAAAGTCCACTCAGGGCAACACAGGCTCCTCCTAGCACGCACCCCCCCTTACTCTTCCGGTCCCTGCCCGTCACCGCGTTCCAAAGCCACCTCCATCACGTCACGCATTTGTCAGAGCAGCACCCCACCTCTCAGTGCCTGCTTTCGTCAGGGTCCGTGTGGGCTGCTAAAAGAAAGTACCAGAGACTGTGTGGCTTACAAACAACAGAAACTGATTTCTCACAGGTCTGGAGGCTAGAAATCCAAGATCATGGTGCCTTCTTCTAGGTGGCAGACGTCTCATTCTATCCTCCCGGGGCAGGCAGGAAGCTCTCTCCCGACTCTAATAAGGGCACTAATCCCATTCATCAGGGCTTCCCTCCCCTGAAAGGCCCCACTGGCAGATAACCTTCATACTGGACATTAGGTTTCAACATGTGAATTTGCAGGCGGTAGGGGGGACGGAGGTGGGACACAAACATTTAGTCTACGGGAGTTGTCCTCTCTGACTTCTTGAAATTATGAATGGGGATAATGCAGCGAAGGGGGAGGGGTATAGATTTCCAGTGACTCTAACAACATGAGGCTGAGACCTTGGTCAGGTTTTCTATTCATTCATTCATTCATCCATTCATTCATTTATTCATTCCACGAGCTGGGAAGATAGCAGTTTCATGGAGCTGACATCCTTGTGGGACACACAATACAATACAGGCCCGTACCTGGCCCGGAAAACCAAAGACAGAACATAAGCCACAGGCCTCAGAGAAGTTAGACGACGCAGACAAGAGCATTAAGAATCTTGTAAGAAGGGTCACATGCAAACCCTGGGGCCTGCTCTTGTCCGCTCCCTTCTCTCCCGGATTTCCCCTATGAACTCCCTCTCTGGGGAAAGTTTCCAAGCAACTTAGTCACACTCAGATACGAATGCCTGACCTATCATTCCTCTGAGAAGTGTCTGCATTTCCTAACTTACAGGGAGGAGGAGATTCGAGATCGTAGGAAGGGGTTTTAGGGACCTTCTCAGAGTCATCTCAGGCATCTGCTCCTAAGGGAGCCTTCGCCATGCCCCTGTCCTGGTTCGGCTTGTTTCGGCAGCCGCCAATAGCCCACCTGCTACAGAACACACAGAGCCTGAGGGAGGCATGCTTGATACTGTCCGTGTGCCTCTCCCCCAGAAGTTCTGTCCCCCCTTTCTCCATCCAGCCCTGTTGCCTCAGAGGCTGGCCTCTGAGGACTGCATCAAGGGATTTCTGTCTTCTTTTGGGTGGGCCCAGCTCAGGGGAGCCCCCAGCTGGAAATGGAGGAGGGGAGCAAAGAGAGGGCCAGGTCTTTGTTTCTCTGCTCACTCCCTGCCTGGCTGCTGGCTGCCAGGGGCTGCTACGCCCTCCTGCCAAAGGTCGGAGCTCCCCACTGGGGCTCGTCTTGCCTATAGCTACAGCCCCATCCCCAGCTTTAGGTAGAGCCTTTCTTTAACCATCAAGACCCGCGGCCCCTACAGGGGGTCAAAGCCCCACGCTGGTGCTCCACCACTCCCAGGTGGGTCGTCTTCTCACCGAGCTCGCCCTCGTGGTCCCACTAGCAAGGACACAGCTAGCAACACCAGCGATGCTCTCAGGTCAGACACAGACTCTGGGCGCCAGCTTCATTCTTAAGCTCCAAGGGCTTCAGAGGGACAGGACTGGGGAACATTCTACAAACAGTGCTTCCTCTCAAGATCAGTGGTGACTCCCCTCCAAAGAGAGCCAAACTCAGGGTGATGCCTGGAGGGACCCCAGCCCCTTGGTGCAGAGAAGCAAAGCCTCTGAACGGCCATGGCTTACCTTTCTGTGTTCAGTGGAGGGCTGTGGGCAGACGAACTGGAGTCCAAGCAGCAGGAAGGAACCCAGGACACTGAGAAGGAAAAAACAGCAACCATGAGTATGTACCCTGCTGCAGCAGCACCCAGGGGAAGGCAGCGGCTCCCCCTCATCACCGGAAGGCAGAGATCAGACCAACCCCTGCCCTGGGAGGGGACCCAGCCAAGGTGCCAAGGGCCAGTCTTGAGAGAGGGGAGGCAGCGCAGCGCTGTGGGCTTGGCTAAGGCGAGGTACATCTGGGCTCAAACCCTTTCCCAGCACCAGCGGGGTTTCTAAATCAGGATGTGCAACCTCAGGAGCCTCAGTCTTCTCCCGGGTAAGATGGGGCCAACAAAAGAAGCTGGCCCGGAGGTTTGGGGAGGCCGGACACAGAGAAACGGCTAGAGCGCATGCTTGGTCCTAGTGGAGCTGGTCAGGTCATGCTAAAAGTGAGGCTCTGAGCCTGGCCAGGGAAGCTTCTCTCCTACACCCCAGGCTTCCCCTGGAGCCCTCCCTCTGCCCGTTCGTGGCCCTTGAGTGTCACAGATGTTCTCCATGGGCGGGATTAGCCGTGTTAAGCCCTACTGTCACCAGCCCTGATTAGGACTTGTCATCAAATAAAGGGAAGGTGTGGAATAGGAGCCAGCTGGCCCTGAAACAGCAGGGTGTGTGGAGAGGGATGTCGCTTTGGATTCAAACACATTGAGGATGGAATCCCAGCTCCACCATTCCCATCTGGGTGACCCTGGGCAAACTAATGTCTCTGACCCTCATGGTCCTCACCTTCTGTAAGGGTCGCTGGGGATGACAGAGGTGAAAACACCCACCTAGTTAGTCAGAGGACAAACACTGTCAATTAACTAAAATGCCCAAAGTCCCTTGACTTGAAATCATCAACATTTGAAGCATCCCTGAAAAGAGGCCATTGTCCTACTTAGTTGTCTTTTGTATCCTTTTTTTAGGGTTTAATCCTGAAGACAGCGAAGTGACCTGGGTGGTTCTCACCCTTTTCGGAGGCTTCCAACACAACTGTGAGATGGAAAACACTACTCCAGTCCAAGCAGAACTCACCGTGCGGAGGTGGACGTGAGGAAGCCTGTCTGAACATGGGAGTTAGGGCGTGTGGGGTTAGAAAACGCTCCCACCATCTCAGTATCCTAAATGCTGCCCTAAGCCCCTCGTTGTAAGAAAATTAGCCAGGTCCTGGCAGACCACCCAGAATGGATGTGAACAGACAGGTCAGAGACAGCAAGGGGGCGGGAAGTGGGGCGAGAGGGCCATGTAATGGGGTGACAGATGCATCCTTTCCATGGTTGTCTTGGACTTGGCAGCTGAGGCCCCAAAGCAGAGGCCCAAGGGTAGTACATAGACACCCACTCCAAATAGGAAGGGCTGCACCATTTGCTGAGAACCAGAAAAGGAGGTGCCCCCGCTGCCCCACCCTAAGCCCTGTACAAGGAGCAAGCCAGAGGGTGAGAGAAGTTCACCCCGTCCAGATTTCTTTGAAGAGAAATGCAGGAGCGCTGAGCACAGCCCCTTCCTGTCTTCTGGGAGAAGTCAGGGTTCCCTCCCAGGACAAGACAGGAGGGCTGCCATGTAGAAAGCTTTATCTGAGCCCCCATGTTAAGGATAGGAAGGACCAGTGCCAGAGTCTCCCCCTGAAAAGTATCTCAAGGACAAAACCCCGCTGAAGTGTCTGGAAGGGCAGAGTGGAGAGAAAGGGCTGGAGGGGAACATTTCTGGAACTTGCAGGAACAGAATATGTTGGCTTGGGACGCCTGGGTGGCTCAGTTGGTTAAGCAGCTGCCTTCGGCTCGGGTCGTGATCCCAGGATTCTGGGATCGAGTCCCACATGGGGCTCCTTGCTCGGCACGAGCCTGCTTCTCCCTCTGCCTCTGCCTGCCCTCACTCGCTCTCTCTCCCTCTGTCTTTGACAAATAAATAAATAAAATCTTTAAAAAAAAAAAAAAAAAGAATATGCTGGCTTTTTCCTCTCAACTGAAGGCAGGCACCATGGATCGCTGGGTTTAGGTTGTCTAGAAAGGACCTCACCAAAGGCTGCTCGCCAGGGTTAGGGGATCAGTGGTGGGTACCCATGGAGTACCGGACTTGGAGGAGGGTCATAAAGAGATGTGCAGCAGGACACCCCAAGTGAGGGGAAGGTTCTCCAAAGGGCCACCCTAAGTGCCCCAGGAGAAGAGAATACAGAACTTAGACATCTGCCAACACCAGATCTCCAGCTGCACTCAGCCCATGGAAACCCTCTGCCGGGTTACCTCCCATCTCCCCAGAGGCAGGAGGCAGAGGGAGGGGCCAGGTGGAGAACTGGGCGGGGGAAGAAAATAGCCCCGCCCCCTCTTCCCGCTAAGGGGGGTCTGAAGCCCCACCCTCCCAGTCTGGGGGCAGAGAGACACTTTCACTTGAATGAGAGACTAAAATTTTTTATATCTAGCATGCTGGGTCCATAAAACTTTTTATATCTGATGGGACTTTTTTTTCCTAACTAGACTTTTTTTTTTTTTTTTTTTTGACAGAGATCACAAGTAGGCAGAGAGGCAGGCCGGGTGGGGTGTTGGGGTGGAGGGGTGCGGGGAGCAGTCTCCCCGCCAAGCAGAGAGCCCAATGCGGGGCTTGATTCCAGGACCCCCAGATCACTACCGGAGCCGAAGGCAGAGGCCCAACCCACTGAGCCTCCCAGGCGCCCCCCAGACTTTCTTTTTAATGTTGAATATCTATATGCAAAACCCTTCCAAGCAGGGGATCTATTCAGAAAAATAGAATATGAAATTAGTCATGAAGAGAATCAAAGAGCTGGCTTATAACTTGCCGAGGATCTAGGTCCAGTAGACTTTTCTGTGACGATGGAAACGTTCTATTTCTGCACTATCCAGTGCACAGGTACACGGATCTCAGGGTGAAGTGATTCACATTTTAGATGAATACCAAAAACTACTGAAGGAAAATGAAAACTAAAGCTTCTAAAAGTACAGGCATTCCACCAATAAAACTCTCCCCTCCTACAAGTACAGCTTCTTTGGACTTTTCTTTTTAAAGATTTGTTGATTTATTTTAGGAGAGAGAGAGCAGGGGGAGGGGAAAAGGGAGAGGGAGAAAGAGAATCTCAAGCAGACTCCCCACTGTGCTCAGAGCCCGATGTGGGACCCGATCTCAGGAGCCTGAGATCATGACCTGAGCCGAGATCAAGACCAGAGCCAAATTTGTGGTGGATGCTTAAGAGTCGGACTGAGCCACCCAGGCGCCCTTTCTTTGGACTTTTTGATACTTGAAAACAAGACTGCCCATTAACCTGCAACAAACCAGAAAACTGCCCAAGATGTCCTCCAGCCACCAGGCAGGGGCATCTAAAGGAGTGGGTGTGAACATGCTGGTGGGACGAGAACAGGTATGTTCTAGCTGAATCCTTGCTGGATCCAGTTTGTCCTCCAAACCCAGGTGCGTGTGTTTCACAACTAGTGAGTCTACGCTCCTTAGTTACATGAGCTGGCACAACTAACTCCTCTCTGGACCTCAGTTTCCCCATCTGTAAAATGGGAATAATATGACCTGCCCTGCCTCCCTCAAATTAGTCAAGGTGAAAGACAGCCTTCTCATGACCTGTGCCTACAACTCTGAACCACAGTAACATTCTGGCACTGTTTATTCACATAAAAAAAAAAAAAACAAAAAAACAGATTGGTGTGGTTTTGTTAAAAAAACAAACAGCAGCTTCATAAATGTGTTACACACCTCAGTCCCTCCAAGTTCTTGGCAGACACCAAAGCCACATATTTGTAATGCAATCAGAAGTACTTTCTCATAACCACTCATCCCAGGCTGTTTCCATACCTTTCCAGGGGACATGGGGCAGGACAGGGAGTGGAGGATGAGAGGAGGGAAAATTCTGGGTGTTCTCTCTCAGAGGAAGGGCATTCCAAGTTGCCTGGTCAACTCTACTCCCAGATACTTTTACAGCTCCTCCCCTCCCCTATTTTGGGTGTCTGCCCAAAGTTATCCTTTCTCCATAAAGCCTTCCCCAGTCTGCACAAAAAGCTTCTTTCTTACTATCTCACGGTTGAGTCTTTATTCAGTTAAACTCCCTCCACCCACTAGACTACAAGCTCCATGAGATCAAGGAGTTGGTTTTATCCCTACCTTATTCCCCAGCATTCAGCGAGTATCTGCTATATAGTAAAAGCTTCATTTACTGAATTAATGAATGATGCCACATCCTCCTGACAACTTATGAAATTTTAAGACAAATGGAAATAGTATGAATTAACAGATTCAAAAATGCCCCAAGACACTTTGGGAGATTTTAAAAACTATCTCATGAGGGACTTATTAAGATCAGTTGTGCTTTTCAATTTCTATGTGATGCCCCCAAAATTTAGTCTCATCAGATTGACACAAGCTATGACAACAAAATGTTTATTGGTGCCTCTTGTTGCAAAAATGCAACACAAATTCTATTTAACATTCAAATGCTTCTTTTCTTCACTGACCTGGGTCCTAGTGGACCTAAATGCATAGGGGTAACCAATAAAATTCATTCTGGAATAAACTCATAATTATTAAATGGGCTCTGCTCTGAATGGAATAGAATAAATTCCCCCAGAGGGGAAATTATTCTTTGGGCTGCAATAACAGCAGCCAGAGCAATATATAACCCCAAGGGCCAGATGAACCTCTGCCAAGGGCTGGAAGTTTCCCACCCCTGCTCAGTAGAGTCTGTTTTAGGACACCCCACCCTGCTCACACATACCTATGTAATTGGTCCTCCGTAGCTGTGCCCACAACTGCCTCAAAACACCAACAATCTAGCCCAAACCCTTGTTCCTCCTGACCCAATTCAAAATTAATGTTGGGGCAATGGGAGAGCCTGTGTGTGTCTGTGTGTGTGCAACTCGTGTGTTATTTCACTTTGATAGTTTGCTTTGGCAAACTGTTCCCAGCTTGCAACGTTTTGACAGATTGAAGGCTACCAGGGCCTTTGGCAAACAAATCGCACACTCCCCTCCAAGCGGCGGGGGAAGCCACATTCCTACGAAGACTTTCCGATTCACCTTGCAGTAGAAACGACCAAAGATTTCACATCAGAACACACAGGAGAAAAAAAAAAAAAATGCCATCTCCCCAGTATTGTTCTAGATCTTAAACACTGCATCATCTCATTTCCTCATGTAGAAAATAATGCTCATTGAAATTTGGCACAAGATTTATAGCATGGAACTGGGGCTCTCCTCTGGGCTTCTGGATTGACCCGGGTCAAGCCTACCTCACTCCCCATGCCACTCATCCTCAAATCTGGGTCGGGGGTGGATCGCGTCACAGCCACCAGGTACCTGGGCTCACCTCAATGAACTCAATACTTGAGCATATCAAGTAACAAAACAAGGAAAACAGGAAAGAAAAAAAAAAAAAAAGAAAGAAAAAGAAAACCACCACCAACAAACCAAAACCCAAAAGCCTTAGCCTCTTCTGCAGTTAGTATAACCCAAGAGATATTTGGGAAGCAACCTGGAAACTAGTAAAATTATACTGACCTTAGCGAAAGAGAGGCAAAATCTTGGCACTGAAGTGAAATCTCTACTTACTGTGCTCCAGAGATGAAAAAGGTTTGCCCAGCATGCCTGTCACCATGTTTGGCCTTCCTTTGACAGCAGTTAAGAGTAGAGGCAGACAAGAGGGGGCATTGGAAATGAAGGCGGGATGGTTTACCACTGATCTCCATGCTTTGGGTATAATTTCACTGAATCTCCACAACCATCCTACCCAACATTTTTCTTATACCCACTCTTCAGGTAAGGAAATGGAGGCACAGAGAGGCGAAGTCATTTATTTGCTTATCGAAGGCCACACACACCTACTAGTGGCAAAGGCTGATTTTGATGCCAGCAGTCAGACCCCTGGCCTGGATGCTTAACCACCGTGCTCTGGGGCCTCATTAACACAACACCCCTTTGAACCCCGCATTTCATCACATCAATTTTCTTCCCCAGTCTTAGGAGGCTGTGGCTTCACACATCTGTTTTACTTTCTGTCATGCTTGCAAAAATAATCAGAAAGTAAGTACATGTGATAAAACCTAGTTTATCCAGCCTCACTAGAGAACCTTTTAAATTTTAGAATAATTGAAGCTAACCATTTCAATCCCAAACTTAAAAAAAAAAAAAAGGTACATTCTACTTATTTTCCTGCTTTCTTCTACAGAGCATGCTGAGCTGAAGTCACCTTTTCTGGATGGCTCGGGACCGCCAGTGTTGAGTGTCAAACCATTTGTAGAGCGCAAGGTGGTAGCCTTGCAGCAGGGCAGGTTGAGAGGCGCAGACACCTGGGGTCTTCTGAATCCAGCGGGCCCTCTGCTGTCTCCTCCCTGCCTCCACATCCTTTAGATGCTTACTGCGCTGTGGTTGAGCCCATGTCCTCCTGATTCGGCTCCCTTTACCTCGGCCTTAGCTTCGGAACCAACCTGCAGCCAAAGCAAGACCAGCAGGCTCCGGGGAGGGGCCCGCCTGGCTTTCGTGGGGTGAAATGTTTCCGATCTGGAGCCTGGATTTGCAGACACCTACTCAATGCTTATTGGCTTTTATTGCTTATTTCCAGGTTCTCAACTCTAGAAGCCATTTGCCTTTTCTGAACCGGGGCCTCTGGAAAAGGGAGGTGTCTGTCACGGCCCGGCTTTGTAAGACACGACACCCTTCGGTACTTCTTGAGGGAATGGTTTCTGATACATCTTTCCAACGAGCAGGCTCTGGTCGACACAGCTCTGGTCCCAGCTCAGGGCCAATGAACAGCCAGTGGATGCAAGAAGGGAGACAGAAGAAGAACCAGAGGGAGGGCCAGAGAGGCAAAGTGCTGCCGTCACGCTCCAGCCATGCAAGTGTTTTTCGAAGAGCATCCCAGAATCCTCTGTTGGGAAAATTAAAGACCTGGCAAAAGGAAGATGGTCCTAAAAAGAGGATTTCCACAAGTTGGCAGTTACGGGTTCTAGCCCCTGAGGGAGGGTGGGGGACAATGTTCCCCGGAGGCCTATCCATCCCCTTGAGTCCATACGGAATGGGTCGCTGGCAGCCCAGTGATCACACCTTGACTCCACTGAACCCTTTTTGGTACAGAATGTTCTAGCAAATCCCACAGTCAAGTACTGAGTGATGAGGACATGATCCAGGTACAGGGCTGTGCCAGGCAGAAAGAAAAACCAATAGCGTCTGAATGCCTGCCTTCATTTTATAGGTAGGGGTTTGCCAGGGCAGTCCTCCAAAAAACGATTTTATTTCCTCCTAGCCTCTCGGCCTACCATTCAGAGGACTCTCCTACCAGACTTCCCTTAAAAGATTCCAGCAGGTTCTTCCCCGGTACCCTCATACTTTTCGGCTCGCACCAGAAGAGCTGCGTTCCTACAGCATCAACTATGTTCCCAAACCTGTTTCTGCCAGTGGCTTTGGAAGTCCCTACAAATATTCAAGCAGTCCACAAACCCATGAAACGGAGCACAAAAAAGAAAGAGTAGTTGTTAGCTGTTTTTACAAAAATGAAGCTGATGGCTTCGGAAAAGACTCGATAAGGCAAGTAGCCAAGAAAAAAAGCTGCTGGCAAATTAGGTGTGGATGAGACAACTGTAAATGATTAGGGGCAAAGATAATAAAAATCGAGAATCATCTGAACTCGGATTGCTTTGCAAATGTCTTTAAATTCTCACTCCACGTTAAAGAAACCCAAATGGAAACCCTAGATGATGCTTACGGGTGTGGTCTGCGCACGACGGACAATCAGGGGCTCCGGCTCAAAGAAAAGTCCTTGGCCCCACATCAAAACATAGTGAGTGAATGTACATGTGTTTTAAGTTAAAAATAAACTGCTAAAGGTGTGTGCGTGTATCATTTGTATGACTGTCTGCTTTAACCTGCTTTTGTAATTAACAGTCCTCATCAGGAAAGAAAAATGTTCTACTTTCTTTTACACAAAAGAGAATTATTAACTTATTCATTCAATATTCAACAAATATTTATCAAGCATCAGCTGGGTAGTGGTTTAGATGAAGAAGGCTTACTCAAAGCCTCTCCGGCCTTAACACCACGCCGTTTCATCCTGATCATCAAACCTGGGCCCTTCTCTTTTTTCTCCCCCTCCTCCTCCCACCTCCCTTACCCTCCTCCTCCTCCTCCACCTTTCACCCCCTCCCCCCCACCCTCCACCCCCTCCTTCCTCCCCTCCCCCATCTCCTCCCCCCCTCCCTCGCCCTTCCACTTTTCCTTCCTCTTCCTCCTCCTTCCTCCTCTTCCTTGTCTTCCTCCTTCCCCTATTTTCCCCTTCTCTGCCCCGTTTCTTGGTCCCTGGCCTGGGGACACAGAGTGAGCCCACAATCCTTCCCAATGGCCATAGATCTCTCAATCCCTGGCGGGGGGGGAGGGGAGTCTCCATTTTTACTGACCCATCCTACCTCAAGCATCACTATTTGGGGCATTCTCACACAAACACGTCTTCTCAACCCACTTCTTATTTCCTTTCTGTCTTCAGAAGCTGTTTCAGTTCCCCCAGAATGGCCACCTTTCTCTTTCTCATTTCCTCAGTTCCTTCTGGTTGTATTTCTAAGTGAAGTAGCTGACAGGCATTACAGTAATATTACTTTGCTGAAGTGTATATCATGGCAAAGAAAAGCTTTACATTTCAGAAGACTAAAACCAGACACTTGACCTAGGGCCATCAACCTGTAAACCCCTTAAAACGATCCAGAACCCTACTTCATAAGATCTATAAAAATCACCATCTACCTCTGTAATCTCTCTAATTACATCTGTATTTCTTCAAACCTACTATTCAAAATAAGGATCACCGAGTCAACGTTGTTCCCTGCCAACTTAACCACTTGTCTGGCATTTTCAACTGTTTTGTTTTCCTCTGTGTTTTCATTTCAAACATCAGCGCCGTCGACTTCATACTAAAGCATGCTGTGAGGGACAGAATGAGCCCTTGACCAAGCAGACCGGCTCGAGAGAGAGTCCTCCTGGCTGGCGATGGTAGGTGGCCCTCCCCACTTGTACTCATACTCACTCTACAGAAAACTGTGTTTGCTTCCAGTCAATCACTAAAGAAATACATAAAGTTGTAACACACACACACATATTATATATATTTTTAAGGTGCATCATTTGGAGCAAGACTTTAAGAAATGTGTGTACTTCTGTTTCACTTAGTATCTCTTCTTCATTAAGTCGTAACAGGTGACAAAGACCCCCTAATGTGCATGACCAACCCTTTGGCCCAAATGGATTTTCCTTGCCCTGAATTTGACATGGCATCCAGGCTCGTCTCCCACTCAATGACAGCTCACTAACAAGAGTTAAGGTTTTAGTGTTGTTTTCTGCCCCTGGGTTTAACAGTGATTCTTTTTATGACTGCGGACTCTGAGCAGGCCAGAGACACTCTTACCATGTTAATATTCAGGGTTTCTCTGTCTTTTTCAATGAGGGAGATGCTGGCTGGCTGCTTCTTTGTGGCTTGGCAAAAACTGGGGAGGGATTTTTAAAACCAGATCTCTGCCTATCAGAACAGTGAATCCCCTTAAATGGTCTTTCCTCTCAGGGATTCTCTTGGCAGCGAACTTCTTATTGTGACCTGTTTCCTCTTTAGGTAGACAAGTCCTCCAGCTTGTCCAATCAATCTTTATGTACTCGGTTGCCTTCATCAAAATGAACAAGCCCTTAACATCTGTGTGTGTTCATGTTGGATCATCTACCAGTGTTATCAAAGACAATTCACTCTTAAAGTAAACACAGCCCTTTGCCCAAGAGTATTTTTTAAAGCATTTATGCAAAAGTCACTCTAGCTCTGTTTTGTTTTTCAGATTAAAATAGATTTACAAGGCCTTAGAAACAATGCAAAATGGCTTATGAGTACCTGGCTTAAGGTACTCATGGAAAGCACCAGCTGAGCTCTTGCAAAGAATCACCCAACCTCAGAGCTCACAATGTGCTCTCTCCTTACAGTAGAACTCTTAAAGAAATGTCCTGCTGAGTCGTCCTGTTCAGGCAACCCCTTCGGAAGGACCCTAATGCTGGGGGCCTGGTAAGACTTTCGGAGTTCCATCCCAGGGGTAACAAGACCACATCTAGCTTTCAACAACTCCCACCCTGCTCACTTCTAACCTGTGGGCAATTTTTCCGAGAAAATGAACAGCCTGGTGGGGAGTCCCCCAGGCGCCCTTTGAAGAGAGACGGGCTCCAACCACCAATCAGGTCATTACGAGAGGTTCGTTGTTTTTGCAGGGGCATCGGTTAAAATTGTGAAATTCCATCAAGGAAAAAAACTTGGCAGAAGGGAGCTCTCCCAAGCAATGACCTTCCTTGTGTGTCTCAGTGGCCACATTTTGGAGGATCCTCAGTACTTGTCAGGGCCTTTCTGATGGTGGCCAGACTTACATCTGCTTCCCACATGGTGAACCCAGCTTTGGTCACCCACTGCTCTTTTTAAACCGGTTCAGTATGTGACTGTGACCACTTCTCTATCCCCCACTGGGTACTCAGGACTCACACACGCTGTGGTCCTAAGCTGACCCAGTGACCCAATGGCATTGCTCACTGCCCTGTGCTTAGACAGGGGGCCATCGGAGCTTCTACAAACAGGATGCATAGCTCGTGTCTTGAAATACCCTTTAAACTACTTTTCAGGGGTGCCTGGATGGCTTAGTGGGTTAAGTGTCTGCTTTCAGCTCAGGTCATGATCCAGGATCCTAGGATCGAGTCCCACATCAGGCTCCCTGCTCAGTGGGGAGCCTGCTTCTCTCTCTCACTCTGCCCCTCCTTCCCACTCATGCTCTCTCTGGCGCTCTCTCAAGTAAAAATATAAAATGTAAAATATTAAAAAAAATTTTTTTAATTAAAAAAGAAAAGAAAAGTTTGAAGAACAGGCTCAGCAGCACAGACGGCAGGTCCAGAGCCGCAAGCTCTCCTCCCCACCCCACACTCTGGCAGCGTGCATCCCGGATTTAGCAGCACGGTCTTCGTACGCACAAAACAGAGATACTACTGCTCATCCTACTTAGCTCGCCTGGTTGACATCAGGATCAAATAGAAAATGCAGGTGAAGGTCAAGATGTTCTGAGCAGAAGGAACCAGAGAGGTCATTTTAAAGCACAGCAGATCAATGAAGTCAAAATTGGTACCGATGGGCCGGAGGACCCAAACTGTGTCAAGTTCTCCAGGTAATTCTAGTGCGCGGCCAGGATGCAGACCCACAGATTCAGGAATATCTTTACTCCAAAATATAAATCTTAATCCTGGAGGGCCCCTGGGAAATAGCAGAGGACAGAGTAGCAGCCAAGCCGCCTAGATCTCGGTCCGAGCACCTCTCCCCACAGCACACGTCTCCCTAGGGCTTGCCGCCCTCATGAAGAGCAAACTCACCACACACACACACACACACACACACACACACAGGGTAGCAGAGAGATCGCTGACGTGCAGACCCATGAGGCTAGTTACTGCAGAGACTACACTGTAAAACTCAAATATTGAATTTCCTATTTTCCCATTGTCTTTTTTAAAAGGTTCTCCACTTACCTGAACGACCCCATGAAATGAGAAACCATGATGCTCGGCATCCCGGAAGAAGCAAGGGCGCCTCTGAGATGTTACTAATTTTCCACAGATGGGAGTGGTGTCCGGCTCCTGCAGAAGGAACAACAATACGATTTTCAGCATCATTTGCTTAGGAAGATCCTAGAGCCTTAGTGGACCAATGAAACCAGAAGTGAGCAAATGGAAGACATTAAAACAAAAATGTCACCGCCCAGTTGTGGTTACAAGATTTCCCAATCGAAATCTGATTATATAGGCACAGGAGGTAACAAATTTATAGAACACTTAGTACACGGGTTGATCCATAAAAGATGTTCCATAAATTACTATTAGTGCGATTGTCTCAGAGTCCGGCTCATAGCAGAGTTAGCATTGGGCAAAAGATGGCGTTGGAAATCTAGTTCCCTCTATGAAAGGCTCCGTGACCATAGGAAAGTCATCTCTCCTCTGTGTGTCTTGGTCTTCCCAACTGTACTGTACAGCTAAAAATACAGCCTAACAGTCAAAAGAAATGGACGGATACATGGCACAGTGGGAGGAGCCTTGAAAACACTGCCCTAAGTGAAAGAAACCAGCCACAAGAGGATACGTAGTACATGATTCCATTTACAGGAAATGTTCGGAATAAACAAACCTACAGAGACAGAAGATACATTAGTGGTTGCCAAGGTCAGGAAGGTGGGGAGGGGCTCACAGGAGGTACAAGGTGTCCTCCTGGGGTGACAAAAATGTTCTCCAATTACATTGTGGTGACGGCCGCACAATCCTGTCAAGGTATTAGCAATCACTTAATCGTAGGCGTTAAATCGGTGAAGGGTACGCAATGTGAATTTTATCTGTGATGCTGTTTTAAAAATGCAGCCTGAGAGCTGCCACTGGTGATGGGGAATCAGGGAGTGGACACACGGGCTGTGCTCAGCCCAGCGCCTGGCACCAAGCGGCATCCATCCCCAAGTCGCTCTGCCGACATCGATGCACAAAGAGGTCAGGCGCCTCTACAACTGTGTGATCACAGTAAAAACAGGACGGTAGGGGCACCTGGGTGGCTCGGTGGTTAAAGCCTCTGTCTTTGGCTCAGGTCATGATCTCAGGGTCCTGGGATCGAGTCCCGCATCGGGCTCTCTGCTCAGCAGGGAGCCTGCTTCCTCCTCTCTCTCTCTCTCCCTCTGCCTACTTGTGATCTCTTTCTCTGTCAAATAAATAAATAAATCTTAAAAAAAAAAAAAAAAAAAAAAACTAGGACAGTAGAACCCCTTTACTCAGAAGCCCTTACTAAACAGACTGAACACCGTCAAATGAGCCAACAGTGTAAATTATAAACAGCATCAGAAAGCCTGGGATGGGAGGCTTGGCTGGAATGTAGTAGAACCTGGGCAGAAAACTCATGGCCCAGCCTCCCCTCTTCTTGCATCTCCTTTCAGGGAAAGGCAAATAGAAGAAGCAAGGTTTCAAGGCATGCCCCGGGGTCCTCTCCAACAAAGCCAGTTTTCCAAAATCACTGGTTTCCACATTCTTCCCAGGACTTGAAATTTCCTTCCTCCTAGAAAAGGATGGGGTGGGGAGGGGGAGATAAATTATAAGGAGTTAAGAAAAGACAGCCATGAGAATCAGAACATTCCATTTCCAGGGAAAGATAATCAAGATTTTAAAAGTTACCACCAGCCCTTTCTGGGGGCTGTTAAGAAAGGAAAGCCTCTTAACTGTAATCACCCCTAATTAGCCATCAGCAACTCATGAAATTACTCATGGCATTGAAGACCCTCAAATTCTTGGGTCTCAGCCAGAAGTCAGCTGAGATCCACCAGGAAGAAGGCCAACAAGTGTAAACTAGAGCAGTTGAAACTCCTCTGCATCCAAAGCAGGGTCGTGCTCTTGGCTGGGGAGTGGGTATGTGCGAAGACAGGATTTGACTTGGGAGGAGGACAAAATCTTTGCCGAGCTGCTAGTAATAATCAACTAATCAACAATTATTTACTTATTATGAGATTCAAGGAAAGGATGAGTGAGTGTAGGTCTGGCTTTATAATCTAGCTTCAGTAGGTAAGATTTAAGGACATGGAATTGTCTGAGGAAAGGATAGTGTTATCTAGAACAGCACGGGGTAAACAGTATTAACAGAGACCCTAGGCACAAATCAAGCTCGATACACGATAACCAGCACGACCCAGGTTTGAGGCCAACATCCTCTTCATGAACCAGCTGACCTTCGGCATTACCACTCTTGTCTCTCAGTGTCCTCATCTGTAAAGTCGGGATCCTTTTCGAACTACCATAGTGTTGTTGTGAGTATTAAATATTAAGACTGCATGAACTGGGTGCTGGACACACACACACGCACACGCGCGCGCGCGCGACACCGCAGCCATGGTCTCTGTCCTCAAGGAACGGAGTCCAGATGCCGGAGGACTACATACTTGAACTACATACTTTAACCACCGAAACTGAAGGAACATTACAGTTGTGCTAAGCACCAGGAAAGAAATCTAAGGTGCCTCAGAAAGGATACCGGGCACTGGTCAGGGAAGAGTCCCAATGAGGAAGTGACATTTATGCTGGGGCTTGATGGGTAAGCAGGTGTCAGCCAGGTGCGGAGGGGACACCACAGGGAGAGGAAGCCCTGTGTGGAGAGGCGTGGGAGGACCAGGGAGGAAGAGGGAAGCCGTGTGGTACAACATGGCAATGGAAGGCAAACGTGAGAGGACCCGACCCCCTATGGAGAGCTAAAATCCCCAGCATGTGGTAAATGAACCACCGAGGGCATGAGGGAAAGAGAAGTGCCAATGATGACGTCCTCCAGACTTCCAGTGGATGGAAGTAGCAAAACCAGGTGCCAACGGAGCTTTTCTGGGTTTGTCAGGAAAGGAAGGGTGATGCTGACGAAAGAAGATGTGTTGCAAAGAAATGGCTTCCAAATCTGACAAGTCAGCCAGAAAAACAGCTTAAATTATCAAAACAATTTGAAAATATATTTATAGTCACTGCTAAGAACCGTGAACCCTGTCCTCTCTGTGTATTTTGCCTTCAGACATTTGCTGACAATAGAATGAAGCCATCATGATTAGCGTGTCATCTTAAAACGGGATTTCTTTCATCTTTATCTTATCCTTTTATTCTTTTTTTTAAAGATTTTATTTATTTATTTGACAGACAAAGATCACAAGTAGGCAGAGAGGCAGGCGGGGGGGTGGAGGGAAGCAGGCACCCTGCTGAGCAGAGAGACCAACGTGGGGTTCGATCCCAGGACCCTGGGATCATGACCTGAGCCAAAGGCAGAGGCTTTAACCCACTGAGCCACCCAGGCGCCCCTCCTTTTATTTTATTCTAAGAGAGAAGAGAGAACATATTGGGGGGGAGTGGGGCAGAGAGAGAATCCCAAGCAGACTCCCCACTCAGCACAAAGCCCAATGTGCGGCCCGATCTCATGACCCTGAGATCAGGACCAGAGCCAAAATCGAGAGCCGGATGCCTAACTGACTGAGCCACCCAGGTGTCCCAATCTCAACCTTTTAAAATGTATATTTGGGATGTATGTTTTATGTGGTCATATCATACATTAGTTAAAAAAGGATAATAACCAAAGAGTACCCGGGACTTACACGTGTAAACTTTTTTTACCAATGGAGGGTGCAATCAAAACCGTCTGGAGGCCACTAACCTAGAATGATTTTTAAATAACTTCTTAATCAGACTTGATTCGCTACTTTTTTTTTTTTAACATTTATTTAATTTATTTATTTGACAGACAGAGATCACAAGTCAGTGAGAGGCAGGTAGAAAGAGAGGAGGAAGCAGGCTCCCCGCAGAGCAGAGAGCCCCATGCGGGGCTCGATCCCAGGAGCCTGGGATCACCACCTGAGCTGAAGGCAGAGGCTTTAACCCACTGAGCCACCCAGGCGCCCCGCTACTTTTATCTCATGGTATGGCTGATGAGCTTGTCCAGCAGAGCTGGGAGCCACTCTGTTTCCTGGGTTCACTTGTCCTTCCATGATTACTGTGGTGTTAAATCAGTCCCACTTTTCAAACTGCAGGTCACAACCCCTTAGTCTGTCATGGAATCAATTTTGTGGGTCATAACCTGCCCTTTTTTTTTTTTTTTTTAATTTACTTCTTTATTTTAGGGGAGGGAGGGGCAGAGGGAGAGATTGTCAAGCACACTCCCCACTAAGTGGGAAGCCCAACACAGGGCTCGATCTCACAACCCTGAGGTCATGACCCAAACCAAAATCAAGAGGTGAGGCTTAACCAACTGAGCCCCCCAGGTGCCCCATAATCTGTGCACCTGAAAGAGAAAAGTGAGAGAGCAGAGAAGCTCACGGTGTCCATCGCACACGGGGAGGGTAACCGCGCCTTGCTACAGATCACGGAATGGTTTAAATGCCCTTGCTCAGGAAGACCAGAAGTCATGGCAGGGTTCTAACTGATCAGGCAGGATAAAATCATGAAGATGAGGCGAAGGCACATTATCCAAGCCCCCGAAAAGCCACACCAGGAGAATTTTGATGAGTTGGCCGAAAAGAGCCATTGTAGGTTCTGGACCAGGGAGGTTTGATGAGGGAAGTTTTCCGAAAACTCATCTGGCAACACTGTGCCAAGCTAGTGAGCTGAGGAAACATGCTCTCTGTGGAGCCGATTCTGCTTTTTGAGGTTTGCTTCTGTTGATTTATAACTTTTCTTGACAGTGATCAAAAAACCCAACAATCAAGTTCCAACATACACTCCCTGGGCGATGAAGGCCAGACCCTATCTCCTTTCCATAAAAATACTGCAAGAAGGCAGAAGAGTCGCCTGATTCAGGTCAGGCTAAAGTCACAGTCCCCACACACCAGGAGGAAGTGGCAGGGGATTCCAAGGCTTAGTATGGTGGAGACCAAAAGAGCTACGACAGGTCTAACCTGGGGCAGAAAATGCTTCCGGATCCCAGAAGAGGCCGTCGTGCCCTGGATAATGGCACTGTTTTGCTGCCTCTTCCCCAGAGGCCCACCTCTGAGGATCTTTCCTTCCCGTTCTCTTCATGGCCTGACCAGAACTCCTGGAAAAACCCACCCTATTTCCACATACCTTCGAGAAAGAGAAGGGTCTGCTCAGCCTCTCATGTCTGGGTTCTGAGAAACCCACCCCGAGGCCACCCCCCAAATCCAGGGTCAAGCTCCACTTCCTTGCCTTCCCCCCACACTTGTGCTTCTCCCTCTAGAACTCCGCACAAACAAAACCCCCACTCCCTGTGGTAGGGGAAGGGACTCACCCCAAGAATGAGGACCAGGGATTCCAGGAGGCAGTTTCAGACCCTCAATCAGCAGTGGGGGCAAGTCTCAGAAGCTGCCCTTTCCTTTGTGAAAGCCACCCCTTGAAGGTCCTGACAGAATGAGAGCCTCAGGATTGGGCCTATGTTCAGCCCTATCCTGTCATTACCAACATCACCAACACCTTGTTCATCTCCGCCATCATTCCTGCCAACTTTCTTCTCACAGAACCGTGGCCAGCCGTTTTCATGCCTCCTGACATTCTAGTTGTCTATGGATCAAAGTACCAGGATGTAGGCTCCCAACATCGTTGTCCAACCCACGACTGTCTTCCATTATCAGTCAAGGGGAAGAGGAGTCAGGAACCAGCTTTTACTAAGCATCTGATATGGGACATGAATCATGCGATTTAATCCTCACAGTAAACCTGAGGCGACAGGGTAGGTGGTGGGTAGGCCTGGGACTTGAGCACAGATCACCAACACCAGAGCTGGTCCTCTTTTCATTCTATTAGACTTGCTGCCTCCCACCCAGCAGAGATTCATCCTCTGCTAGACATTTAGTAAATGGATGGATGGATGGATGGTTGGTTGGTTGGATGGATGGTTGGTTGGATGGATGGATGGTTGGTTGGATGGATGGATGAATGGATAAATAGAGGGAGGGAGGGATGGATGGATGGATGGACGGATGGTTGGATGGATGGAAGGTTGGTTGGATGGATGGATGGTTGGTTGGATGGATGCTCCCCTCAGGGACTGGGTGTGCCTCCCCAATTTGCTGGCAAATGAAACACTGTAAGACATGAATATTTACTGTGCCATGAACATCGTTTAGAGCAAAGCAAACCAAGATGAGCCACTTAATAATTTATTGTTTCAGATGATAATAATCATGAGGCTGAGGATGCTAGCAAACATCTACTCAATGGCTACCATGTGCCAAATGTCATTCTCCATGCGTGATATACCTTAGCTCATTTTATCCTCACAACAACCTTATGAAAGGAGTACCATAGGGAAATGGAGGTACAGGGAAGTTAAGTCACTTTTTCAAGCCAGCCAGCTAGTAGGTAGGGGAGTTAGGATTCAAATCCAGGCAGCCTGAGGCCAGATTTTATGCACTAGATCATCATTTGACACCGCCTTCTAACCCTCATCCAGACAGGACTGGCTTAAAAGATCAGAACAGAGACATGTGACTTTCACTTCTTAGACAACAGGGCCCAGGACTGTTTTCTCTCTGAGCTTGCGGATACTCAGTAAACAAATGGCTGCCAGAGAACCAGAAGGAAGACGCTGACCCACCCCCCCAACAGACCTGTGCTGCCTCCACGGAGGGCGCGCCCCTCCCAAGCCCTCTGGTGGCTGTCATCCTGCCCCACAGCCCCACAGCCCTTGCACAGAATCTCGCCCGCAGCAATTGGGTATTCAGGCCAGGGTCCCAGGAACCTCCCAGCCAGGTCCCATTTCCAGCCTTTTCCAGCGGGGCGAAGCCAGCCACGAGAACATTCCCCTCCCCATCCTCTGTGCTCACTCTTGCATCCTACCCCCTTGCAGGGCTTGTCCTTTCTTCTCTGTCCTAGGCAAACTCAGCCACATAATTCATTTCTTCCCGAGACTCCATTCTGCAAACTGGCTGGCTGACCCGGACCAACCTGCAAACCCACAGAATCCAATTTAGGAAAAAATGTTTGAAGAGCCATTGAAACTCCCTGGATACTTTCAAGCAAACACATTACAGCAGGCTTGGTTACTCAATTACTAAAACACCTACCCCTCCTTTCTTACCTGGAGGAATTGGTAATCAGCACAGATTAGTTAGGGATTTCAATACAAATTGCATCATTTCCATGGTCATTAACACTGGTGTGGTTTACATTTGTTTTCAGTCCTAAAAAAACACTTCCCAGGTAACTAAGGAGAATATTCAAGGTCAGAAAAATCGGGAAGGCAAGAGATTTAAAATAAATGAGCCATTTGTTCCTGCTTCTGTACAAAGTTGCTTTTTCAATTTCAAATAACACAATACTATGGATCACAGGCAGAAGATCTTTTCTTTTCCCCAAATATTACTTAGTCATTTGATTACAGCACTTGATAAACATGGTTAAATGTCTTTACTTCCCCGTAAGTCTCCAGCAGAACTCCAATCTAGCAATTGTCACAGTGTATCCCTGTGATTTGCATTTGTCTTTTACCCTTCTAACACAGAACTACGGAAGAGCACAGGCTCTTCTAAAAGGCTTGTTTTTAACTTTCTGAAGACTAGAACAGCGCCTGGGGCACAGTAGGTGCTCTGTGATGACAGAAAGAATTTACGTTCAGTCTCACTTGGAGGGCTTTCTCTCCAAGTGATCACACTGTGTTTCCAAGCTACTGTTACCCAGCCCAGTCCCTGAACAGCCACTTTGCTTCCATGGTAATTGTTAAGGCTTTCTGAAATTAACATTATTGATGACAGTCCCCAGCCCCCTCCCGAAGCCTCCAATATGCAAATAAACAGCTGTGATGGGCTGCTGGCCACCCCTAGCTAGGGATCAAAAACACCCAGAAACAGACCCAGCCCTCCCCCCCACTCAGGACTCCATCTCTCCCCAGCACCCTTTGCCAAGAGCAGTTTGTAATCCCCGCATTGTAGTTATCAAAGGAAACAAGATCAGACTCCCACAGCTGAGCTCTGCCTGGGAACCACAGACTGGCTGCCCAGGACCTCTCCCAGATGATCATCCAGCTCATTCCAAAAACCAGCTTGGTCAGAGACAGGTGGCCATGGGACTAATGGCAGCTTTGGCTCAGGCTGAGCCTTGGCTCCTTCTTCCTGTCGGGGAAGGAGAGTGGACCAGATGCACTAACTCTAAAAGAACAGATTCCTAGAGGGCAATTACCTCATTAGTCTACAAATGGGTCCAGGGGAGACTTCAGCGCTGTGAGGAAGATAGTGCATGTGGTATTTTTCCAGGAAAAAAATTCTCTATAAAATTAGGCACGTTTATATATGTTCTCAAGACAACCCTAGAAGGTAGGTGCCCTCGACCTCCCCATTATACAGGAAGGGAAGCTGAGGCTGTGAGCAGTGAGGCACTATGTCCGCAGTCCCAGGGCTAGTGAGTGAGCGGCAGGATCCGAATCCCGGCCACTGGAGAGCAGTCTCTCCCGCCTCCTGAATGCACTCCCTCAAATACACATTTCCAGGAAGCTCTCGTGTTCACACTGACCTAGTGCACAACCCTCAGACTGCAGCATGGCCTCAGCAGCGGGGAGCCACTGTGCGTGAGGCTGTGTTCCGCACTGCTCACGGCAGGGCGGCTTTGGCCTTGAGTCCTGGAGATGTCCTCAGGACCCACACGCATTTGCCTAGCCAGAACACATCCCGGCTCCATACGGCTTGGTCACCACCAATCAGCCAGTCACAAGCTCTGCCCTCAGTGCTTCTGAATATCGGGGGGAAAGGAGTTGCCTTTTTTTTTTTTTTTTTTTTTTTTTGCTTGGCTCTTGGGGCTTCTTTTGCATTGACATCTGAATTATGTCATTGTTTTTTTAAGTGATAGAAATCTAGTCAATGATTTGTAGCAATCACTGCTGTGTCGTGGATGCCGAGAGGTTCCATATGTCTTCACAGAAAGAAGCAGAAGCTTAGCAAATGACTCTTACTTCCTTTACACAATTCTGTGATGGGCCGGTATTAGGCAAAGCTGAAATCAGGTGCTGTGATCAAAAGATTACGATAATGTGAAACAGACAGCCATGTCATGAATTAGGAAATCTACTTAAGGAAACCAAGAGAAGCAAGTCATTGGAGTCAGAGGTCACACAGAGGTCAAGGGGGACAATACGAGGGCACTGGCTGTAGAAGAAAGAAACCATAGCCTTTTTCTCTAGTGTCAGTGGCCATGCAAATCTGTACTCTTCCTGTCTCTTGTGTCTGCTTTGTTGATGCTCCCTGTGACCCACACCAGGACAAGAAAAAGATCAACCGTAACTCAGCCTCTACGAATGAGCTGTGCATGCGGGGAAAGGACTCTGGACCTCTCTGATCATTGTCTCAGGGCTCTTTCCTCTCCACTCCATCTTCTACCAGGATCAACCCGCTCCCCACTGAGGTCCTTACAGTGTGTCTCTGATTTCCCTGTGAACCTTTGTCAACCATCAGATGGGCATGTTTCTGGGTTCTCTACTCTGTGCCACTCACCTATGCGATTGTCCCACTGCCAACATGACACGGTCTGGATCTGTGTAGCTACTGAAGCCTTGAAACCTGGTAGACAAATTCCTCCTACTTCATTTTTCTTCTGCAAAATTATTTTAAGAAGTCTGACTACAATGTACCATGGTATGGATTTCTTTGGGTTTAACTTGTTGGAGAGTCACTAAAGCTTCCTGATTTCTGCGGGTCTGTACCTTAGCCTAAACCCAGAAAGTTTTAGTGCACTGAGTGTTTTTCAGTCCCACCTTCTTTCTTCTGCCTTAGGATTTCAGAGACATTATTATAGTCCTACAGCTCCCCGAGGATCTGTCCTTTTCCCCCCTTCCCCTGTCTGTCTTCTCTCTGTGGCTCAGATCCGGTCATTTTTATTGTTACATCTTCAAATTCAGTGATTTTTTTTTTTCCTCTGTCATCTCCGTTCTGTGGTTAAGCCCATCCCCATGAGATTTTATTTCAGTTATTTTATTTTTCACCTCGAAAGCTGTCATTTGATTCTTCTTTATGTCTGCTATTTCTCTTCTGAGACTTCCCATTTTTTTTCCTCCTTTGTCTCAAGCATGTTCATTGCTCCCTGAATCATTCTATGAAGCCTGCTCTAAAGTTTGCCAGATAATTCCCACATCTCCATCATCTTGGTGTTGGCCTTGATTGTCCTTTTTCATTCAGTTGGAGATCTTCCTGGTTCTCGGTGTGATGAGTAATGTTCAATCAAAACCTAGATGTTTTAGGTATCATGTTATGAGGCTCTAGATCTTACTTAAACCTCCCATTATAGCTGGCTGCCTTTGAGCCTGCTCCTGCAGGGGAAGGAGGACCCCATATCATTTTGGCCGGGGGAGATGGAAGCCCAGATTTGCCACTTGGGCCTCCACTGACGTTGGCAGGGGAAGGGGAACCCATCATAACTGCTGAGCAGGGATGGGAGTTCAGCTCTCCAGCATGTCCCACTCACCCTTCCCTGGCTGGAAGGGGTAGGAATGCCTTACTATTGTACCTCATATGGCCTCCACTGGCACCACTGGTGGGAGGTAAAGGGGAACGAATAGCCTCGTTACCAGGTGGTGTTGAGTCCTGACTCTCCACGAGGCCATGTCTGAACACCCCACTGGGGAGAGGGATGGATGTCTTATTGATGCTGGATGGGAACAAAAGTCCAGGCTCCCCATATATCTCAACTGAGAAAAAAGCCCTCAGAAATGGTCTAGGTTGTCACCATGCACTTAGGAATGAAGAATGAGATGGAGAATGTATGGCTGGAGGTCATCTGGCAAGTTCGTGCAAAGTCAGGGCTCAACACCCAGGCCCCTGGCTCCAAGATCACTTGTCTGTAAACCAAAGAGCTCCTAAGGCACAGGAAGAAGTCAGCCCCCCAGCCAAAGCAATAACGAAAAGTCTCACCAGCCAAAGGATAGTGGCTGCCTCCTTTCACATCCCACCAGACCCCAGGCCAGAAAGCACACGTGGGTATGCACCATTATCCTCGAAACAACACAAACATACGTCTACTCAAGACAGGTCTTCCGTCCAACACATACAGCAAAAGCATACTCGCAAGCCAAGAGCTACAGCATCACGGTCACCTTCGGGGCTGGTGGTCTTCCATCTGGAGAGGATCCTGGCTTTCCTACCATTGGAATCCCTGAAACCAAGATACACCCAGGAGCTGCAGAACTCGGAGCAGCCAGCAGGCCAGGCGTCCCCCCCTCCTGGCTGGAGAGCTGAGTCTGCACCCAGCTGGAGGCGCCTTTCCCAGACCCGGGGCCTCTCTGGTCTGGCCCCGGCTGGCCGGCTGGTGGTCTCAGCCCAGCACTGCTTATTCTTCTGCAAAGGAAAGCTGGTGACCCGGGAGGGGAAACTGCTTTCTAACAGCCTTTGTTTTCATTTCCATTTAAAAAGGTTAGTGACTTTACTGCATGTGGAAAGAAGCAAAGCCACAGTTTCAAAGAGGCTCAGCAGGTTTGGGGGCTGACCAAATACACAGAGCTTTTGGGTGGGGAGGAAAAGAAAGGGAAGCGAGGGAACAAAAGTTTAGTCCATGTTCACCATGTGCCAGACATACGCCTGGGTCCTCCTCCCATGCCTTCCCCTGGACTCTGCAGTAAAAATTCCAGCCAAAGTCAAGTTCCAAGGCCCCTACCACAGGTCATCACGCTGTTGAGGGACAGGCAGAATTGCCAGACTCTGCAACAGTATAGGATAATAAACAATTTCATGGGCTACAACTGGAAGCAGGGGATGGAATGACATAACATGAATAAAGTCATTGGATGCCCAAATTTTTGAAATAATATGATTAAATATTTTTAACTCGCAAGAATAACTGCTTAAAGAATTACAGGCCATGGCGAAGTAGTTGCCCACCTTGGCGTCAGCCAAGATGATAAATGCCCACCATCGTTTGAGAGAACTCGTGAATTAAGTTACATCCTCTTACAAGCACTCAAACTTGGGTGAGTGCTTTTGTTAACTACTGGGAGATTTTAACATTCACTCTTGTTATAATTGAAAACAATTCTCAGGCTTAATAGTCATCTAGGCGAGGGGTCCACAAACCCCTGCCCAGGGAGCCAAACCTGACCCGCTGCCTGTTCTGAACTAGAAAAAAAAAGAGAATATCAGAAAGATACTACTTAAGGACATAAAAATCATATGAAATTCAAACTGCAGCATCCGCAAAACAAAACAAGGTTTCCCTAGAACACAGGCTGGTCCACATCTTTAAGTCCTGTCTATTGTCCTCTCCTGCTCCAAAGGCAGAGGTGATTTCTTGCCACAAAGCCCCTCCAGCCTGCAAAGCAGAAACACTAACTCCCTGGCCCTTTACGAAAAAAGTGTGCCGGACCCTGATCGAGGCCCTCTGTCAAACGGTGCTGCCAGATTAAAAACACACCAAGATGACGAGGAACCACCACCACCACCAGCTCTTCAGGGAGCTAAAGAGCCGTCACGGGATCCTCAGCAACTTATGAATGAGTCCACGGAGCCACGGTAGAGCTAACGCTGACCCCCCACGGGGAAAGCAACATCGAGCAGAACGACAGTTTCTGAGAAATGTATCGAGCATGGCCACATGCTCTGCTCTTTACGTTTATTTTATGGGAACAAAGTAAGCCAATTAGGAGAGATCTGCATCCTGGGAGGTCTTCAAGAAAGCCACCCTCCCATCAAACCCAAGAGCCTTCTATTTCCTTCCCCTCCGCCCACATGGTTTCCCTGTTAAGGCGAGGGACCCCCTCGGGTCTCTGAACTCCCGCCAGTCAGAATCTGATGTCCCTCTCCTGGTCCCCAGCCTTTCTCCTGCAAAATGTTTATCACACCCATCATCCTCTCCGCCTGCCCCCTCCCCAAGGCTGTGAGTACCCCCGCCAAGGGCAGGAAGACCGTCTGCTTTATCTTTAAGATGGTAAGTAAGGCACATTGGAAGCCCCTCACTTCAGTGGAGATGAACGAACACTGTCTCCTCTAACTCTGACCACGCCTGTGACTCCTGATCCATTTCACACACAAGGAAGCGGATGTTCAAGGAGGTTAAGCTGTCCCCAGCCACACGGGCTGTAAGTGGCAGAGTCAGGACTGGGATTCACACCGCTGACAACACAGGTTGAAGTTACCTGAGGCACCTCGAGGCTCAGAAAGCACTGGAACCAGGAATAAGGGACTGCATGGTGCTGCCCAGACAGGACCCCCAGGGCAGAAGAACAGGACATCAGAAGCTGCCAAAACCTTCTGCCCCCGCTCTGCGGAGAGGAAGCAGCCAGCCACCAAAGACAGCACACGGCTGTCATTCCATTTCCAGGTGAGCACCGGACGAACGCTGACATGACTTCTTGTGCGGAACTCAGGGAGTCTGCCCCTCACCGTGCCTCTTGCCCGGAGTGAGGTGCTGAGTTCCTCCGGTGCCCGCATGAGCGCAGAACAGAACCCAAGAGGGAAAGGGAAGGGAAGACAGAAAACAAGCCCCCCTTTTGTTTCTCAGCACCCCCACCTTGACCTCCCAGATGCATTTTCTCCGCAGCACCCCTGAGCAGCGCGGAACGCTGTGAGCGTGGCTCCGGCTTTGGACTTGGTCATTCCATGCCTGGGAACTGAATTCCCAAACAGAACATGAGACACGGAGGGCAAGGACACGACACGCCCTACCAGCAGGCTGAACAGAGACACTGGTAGCACCGGTTTTTTTGATTAGGGAAAAACTAGAGAACAACCCAGACTGTGAACTAAAATGATGGAAATCGTCATTTATGCCTAAAAATGGGAAGCCTGACCAGGTTAAGAGAAATGTTTACACAAAATCATAGTCTCTAAAAAAGACAGAGGTGCGTGTCCTTCCAGGCAAATCAAGCAGAAAACAGAAGGGTGTAAGCAGTGAGTGTTCCTACGCAGACATGAGAGGGGCCGAAAAAGTGACAGAGAAAGAGGAGGAAGGGAGGGATGCTTTGGTAAAGTTACATATAAACTCAAGTTAAAAAAATGTTTCTTGTGGAATCATAAATTATACAGTGTTTCTGGAAGGCCGGTTGGCCCATAGGTATCAAATACCTTTGGAGTCTTTGTATAGTTTGTCCCTCAAAGAGCACTAATGCATTTACAGAAGTATCCCAAACATGCAAGGAACAAGCAGTTTTATTTGTGAATAATGTTGAAACACTGAAAATAATCAACATGTCGCCAAAGAGAGGGTCATTTAAGCAAATAGTGACATTTCTAAAAATACTCTGCAGCCATTAAGAACACCATGTTTCAGAAGAATACTGAATATTTAGTATCTAGGGAAAAGGTTTATGACTTACTGTGAAGTGAAAAAAGTAGTGAACCAAACAATATGTTCAGCATGATACCAATGTTATAAAACTCTGCGTGTGTGTGTGTGTGTGTGTGTGTGTGTGCACGGAAAGAGACTACAAAGGCACACATTACAAAAAATAGTCATCACTGTTTGGGGAATTATGGGTCATTTGTGTTTTTCTGTTATTTCCTAAGTTTTCTACAATAAATACACCTTGTCTTTGTAACCCCCCAAAAATCAAATCCAATACTGAGAAACTTAAGCAGCAAATCAGCGGAGCCGCCATCAGCAGGCAGTGTTTGCCACTGCAGGCCACCTGGGTCCCAGGTGTCACAGCTGACTGTGCAGCTGCTAAGATGCCCATGCAGCACCCACCCTAAAGAGACTCAGGCAAAGGTCAATCTCAAGCCGCCCCCAACCCCTGGCCGGCTTCTCCCAAGCACAGGTCCACTGCACCCACGCCACCTCGCCAGGACGTCTCCCGCAGAGAGAGACGCATGAGCCAAGGGCAGCACAGCAAGGTATCAGGAGGACAGCAGCTGGGCGCAGCCAGCCAGCCAGGCCCGCACCTGCCCGCACTCCACACTCGCTCCACCTGCTGACAGGAAAACATGCGAGCCCGTGTGTGCTGCGTCTGTTCGGAGGCCGATACTCCATTCCCTCTCCAAGCAAAATCGCCTTATATTTTACTTTAAGACTGGGTTATGTGGTGATAAAAAGGAATGAAGGACTGATCCGTACTTCAGGAGGGATGAAGACATTAATCTCAGTGAAAGAAGATGTTGTTAGGACTCCATTTATCTGAAATGTCCAGAAGCCAGAGAGAGAGAAAGGAGATGAGTGGTTTCCAGGGCTGGGGAGGAGAGAGGGTGGGGAGTGACTTCTAATGGGCACGGGGTTACTTTTGAAGGTGATGAAAATATTCTGGGATTACATAATGGGTGATGACTGCACAACTCCGTGAATAAACTAAAAACTACTGAATTGCACACTTTAAAATGGTGAATTTAGGGACGCCTGGGTGGCTCGGTTGTTAAGCGTCTGCCTTCAGCTCAGGTCATGATCCCAGGGTCCTGGGATTGAGCCCCTCATTGGGCTCTCTGCTCCACGAGAAGCCTGCTTCCCCACCCCCCCCCCCGCTTGTGTTCTCTCTCTCACTGTCTCTCTCTCTGTCAAATAAATAAATTTTAAAATCTTTTAAAAATAATAAAACAAAATGTTAATTTTATGGTAAGTGAATTACATCTCAACTTTTAAAGAATCATAAGTGGGTCATAATTAGACTTTTAAGGAGTTACCATTCGACTTTCCAGTGGGTTCCAATTAGATTGAGGCACTAACTGGCCCATTGGAATCAGATGCTTAGAAAGTCAAACGTCACTCTGCCATCTACTTGCTGTGTGGGCAGACTCAAGTTCCTTAACCTCTCTGTGCCTCACTTTTCTAGGCTGTAGAACAGGAATAACAATGTCTAGCTCACAAGAATTATTGAAAGAATGCAATAAATTAATGCTGGTAAGTCCCAGAACCTGATACAGAGCTCTGTAAACAGCAGCTCCTTCTCCTGAGCAGGCCAGAAGATCCCTTGGACTTCAAGCAAAATGAAACCCTCCGCCTTGACCGAAACATCACTAGAGTCAAGCAGGCCCTGGGTACTTGCCTGTTTTGATAAAGACACTAAATAGAGCCAGAGGCCAGGATGTCAGTGCACACCATGTAAAGATATTCAAAGCTTGAAGACATTGCTCCATGCCGAAGGCTCGCCTTATAACCAGCAGTAAAGCCCCACCACCCCCTGCAGTCCAAAGGGCCTCCTGTCCACTGCCGGCTGTGACCCTCCTCCCAACCATTAGATAAGTGCTACTATTATTAGCCTCAATCAAGGATGAGGCAATGGGAGCTCAGAGAAACCAGAACAGGGGACAGAGCTGTGACTTGCGTCTGGATCAGCCTGTCTCCACTGTTCCTAATACGGCTTGCAAGGCAGCTGCCCTCTCTACCCTCAGCCTTTTTGCTTGGGGCTGTCAGGTCACAGCACGGCGGGCCACGGGCAGAGCTGGCCGGCAGTGGGCATGCGGCAAGAGGACGAGGCAGGCGTCCCTGGCCATCCACTGCGACCGGATGCCAAGCATGGAGGCAAGGGGCGAGGGGCAGGGCAGTGTCACCCAAAGGGCAGCCGGAGGCTAGGAGCCAGCAGCAGAGGGAGAGTAGAGGGGGGCCAGAATTCAAGGCACGTGAGGGTCAGGGGTCAAACAAGCGACATCAATCAGAGAGAGCGTCCTCAGCTCCCCCACAGCAAGTCTTGGAGATCCGGAGGAGATGCTCTCATGCCTTTCCCAGAGAAGCCATGATCTCTGGGCTCAGCTCGAGAAGCCCGGGGAACACGATGGCACTCCCACGGGTCTAAGGCTGCTGTGAACACGTTACACGCCCACGCATCTTACCCGGATCTGTGCTCTTATCACCCTCTTTTCACAGACCGGGACACTACAGCACACAAGGAAACTGTCCAGGAAGCCACAGCTTGACGGAGGCCGAGGCAGAGCCCAGGAAGCTGGGTCCCCGGGGGCTCCCAACCTCAGCATCCCTGCGCTGCCGCCCCACCCGGGAGAAGGTGGACCCCGCTACTGGAGCCACACGCCCTCCTCTCTGCCTTAAAATGCCACGTGGTCAGAGGCACTGCCTTTCGGGAGGAAAAGTCTGTTCGGCAGCTACCAATTTGTAATTTGCTGATAGGATCGGAAGGTTTCCAAGAAGGAATCAGGTAGAGCCGTCTCCCAGCTGTCCGTGTATCCATGTTCAAAAGAAAGTAATCTCTCTTGATTGAGCCTCCAAGAAAAATGGTTAAGTCCGAGGCGTGGCTTGTCACCCCGGACCGCCCCCTCAACGCCTGGTAGTCACGTGGCTGCATCCAGGCCATAAATCAAAGGCCATGCTCCCCTTTCATCAGATGCCTGTAGATAATTCCCTCGTGATTTCCCTGCTGGGGCTCAGAGGGCCACGGCCCAAAGGGTTAACATCTCATTTCCTCTGTCTTTCAAGCCTTAATCCCCATCCTGAGCTGGGTGCATTCCAAGCCCACCTGGAGCAGGTCAAGACGCGCCCCAACCCATGGCTGGCCCTTCATTTCCCCTGGCAGGAGATTAGATGGGGTGCCCATTAATCACTCATTACTTGGGTCCTCACTCCTGGCCAGCCCTCAGGCAGCCCGCCAGCTGGCAGGGAGGGTGGGGCGGGCCGGCCTGCTGCCCAGCCCAGGCCCCCGAGCTGCCCAGGGTCACCTTCCTGCATCGAGGGCCCGGCTTTCCGGCTCTCCGTGCTCTGGACCACGCCCGAGGAGAGAAGGGCCGTGGGAGAATACCGCGGAGCATCACTGAAGGGACCCGCTTCTGCGGGGCTCACCAGAGGGGACAGAGATAGGCACAGTCCCTTCCGTGGGAAGGTGAGGTAGAAAGAGAGGAGATGAGCAGAAAGTGGCCGCTCTCCCAGGACAGCTAACCAGCAACAGAGAACACGCTGCCCGACTGTTGCTGAGGTTCTCCCTTGGGGGATCTCAAGGGAACCGGGGAAGGGAGTGGAGTGGGGAGAGGCTATTGAATGGGTAATTCATTACTACTACTACTACTATTACTACTACTGCTACTATTATTATGCAGTACAAGTGTTGATCTGCCATATTTGGACAATTATTCAGACACAAACCCCCTGGACTTGGGGGGCTGAGATTATATTTAGCGCACATACTGAGAGCTGCCTGCCTGTCAGACCCTGACTGGGTACACAGAAGGTGAGAAAAACAGGGTGAGAACAGGCACCGAGCTCCTACTGCATGCTGGCCTCTCCCTAATGCTCAGCGGGCCTACGCACCGGTCCCCATACCAGACTCCAGATGGCTTTTGGCCATCCCTCTGTCACACGCACCAGAAACTGTGACTTAAGGGCTTATAGAATAAAGGGGATGTGTTGGTGACCACACCCCACTCTGGCAAGGGAGGTGAGACTTACCAGGCCAGGGAAGTGAGGGGCTAGCATGTCGTGTTTGGCCTTATGGGGGGGGGGGGGGTCCCAGCTCATTTTTTAACCTCAGAAAACCTGGGGCTCTCGAACCAACCTACCTGATCTTGCTCCCTGAGCCTTGCCCAGGCCAAGAAATAGATCCACAAGGAGCCTGGTGGGGCTGGGCTTGCGTACCTCTGCAGAGAGGGGATGGGGCATGTTTACAAGACTGAACAGATATTCGCTTTGACTGAAACAGGGCTCTCTGTCTCCGTCTGGCTGGGGCCATGATGCACCATTGCTCACTCCTTAGCGTCAAGGTCAAGGCCTCTGTTATAAAGGTCACCTAGGTCACCCTGTGACCTAGGATAAAGTGATTGATCAGCTCACCACCTGTCACCAGAACCTCCCTGTGAAGGCAGCCTAAGGCAGTGGTCCTCACACCAAGCATGTAGAACAATCAGTTGAGGCAGTCTTTAAACAATGCCAACTCCCAGGCCGGCCTCCACCCTGGAATCTGGTGTCTTCCCAGCCAATGTGAATTCAGATTCCGATGTCCCACAGACAACCCTTTCAGGGAACAGTGAGACAGTGGAAAGAGCACCTGACGGAGAGCCGGGTTCAAAACCTGAGCTGTTGACCTAAGGCAAGTAAGCTGGAGTTTTCTTCCTTGTAAAATTCGGATTATACCGTCTCCCTCACAGGTTGCTGGGAGGATTAAGGCATCCGGCAGAGCACACCCCAGTGCTCACAAAACGTGACCTGAATGAGTTCACTGGGCCAGCGAGGTTCCAGAAACCAGAGAAGTCAGTTCTGAAGGCCTGGAGAGAGAAAAAAAGGACAACACAGGCGCCGAAGTGAGGAAGGGGTCCCAGCGTCAGCTCACAGGTCCTCAGAGGGGGAGGGAAGTGGGGGGTCCAAAAGAGGGCAAGAGTCCACGAAGTCTCCTCCAGCCAGAGAGCCTCCCTCTTCCCGGCGCCTGCCCGTGTCACACTACAACTTCTGGCCTAACACGGCTCATCACTGTTTTTACAGACAAGAGTCAGTAATATGGCCGCCTCACATCTAAGCAGATGTAGATAACTATCACAGTTCTGCACGCACAGAAAAGGAGAGATGGTGGAGGGAGGGAAGAGAAGAGACAGGAAGGAAGCTGGGAAGGAAGCGTCGACACAGCCATGCTGTCAGGCCAGCAAGAGCTGGCCGTGGGCTGGCACCGGGCTACGCAGCCTGGAAAGGCTCAGGAAGGAGAAGCCCAGAGGCCACTCTGGAGAAACTTCAGGGGCCTGGGAGATGAGGCCGGCCCGCCCTGGACGTGTCCAGGCTGTGTAAGTAGTAAATGCAAAGGAGGCGGGGGAGGACTTCAGCGGGGTTCAGGGAAGACTGAGACAGGTGTGTGCAAGAGAGGCTGGGGTGTACTTTCTGGCAGAACCGAAATTCTGAGCTGCCGTTAGTGTGCACACAAGCCCATCATAAAGACACGGGGGACATCAGGGAAGAGGTGGGCGGCTCTTGAATCAGCTCTCTCCAACCCTTCAAAACTGACTTCTCCAGTGAATTAAGATAGGTCCCACTGCCCAGATGAAGACTGATCCTTGGCCTTGGCTACCATGTCTATACCAGCACGTTCATGTTACTAGGTCCTTGCTCAAGCTCTTCCTCTGTCTGCTATGCCCTCTCTCCTTCCAGCCTTTCCCATCTCCTTGAACTCCTCTTCATGCTGCAAAGCCCAGCTGTAATTGTCCTAGCTCCTCCCATGCAGGAAAAGACTCTCCCTCATTGGTATCCCCAAGGTTCTTCATTGTTTCGTGGTTACTTTTTTTTTTTTTTTTTTTTTAACATCTTTTCCTCTCCTGGGTGGCTATTTATCATCTCTTAGGCTGTCAACAGATCCAGGGCATGGATATTGTCCTGTTCTGAGTTTAAGCCTTAGCACATGATACCAGTCCCTGGAACACCGCAGATGCTCAAAAAAATCAGCTGGACAAGAATTAAATAGAAGTGAATCCTGGGGAGCCATTGTGATTTCTTGAGAGGAATGATGTGGCAAAATCAGAATTTTAGGAATATTAATCTGTCAGCATGAAAGAAGATGGATTGAAATGAGAAAAGTGACTCGTGGCTGGGAGTCAAGAGGGGAGATTATTACTGTAACGTGGACATGGTTTATGGAGGGAGCAGAGAGGAGGGAGACAGGAAAATGATCCCCTGTGATATCACAGAAGAATGTGGAAGGAACTTGGTAATGAATGCGCTATAAACGTGGGGGACGGAATGGGGGCATTGAGGGCACTCAAACACTCAGACTGCCAGCCAATTAGGAGGCAAAGGGTACTATGCGGGGAAATGCCGGATGAGAAGGGGATGGGGGGTTCGTGCCCCACCACTCTTTAGAATAATTGGCTGCAATCACAATACGCATTTCCAGGCAACAAAACAAAACAAACAAACAACCCCCCACCCCGAAAAAACTCTCAGTTAAAACATCCAGCCCTGATCTTACTCCCAAACTCCGGACTGTATTTAATTTTACTCATTTTTTCCCTAGCAGCCAGTTAGAAAGATTTCTTCAGGGTAGGAGATAGTGACAGGGAGATAAAAACCAATCCCAGTGCCCTCTGGGAGTTGGGCGGGGCAGGGAGGTCAGGTGACCTCACCTGACCAGCCCTCCTCTGGAGAGGTCAGCCAGGTGCCTCATTCTGTAGGGCCTCCAGGATTCTGATCACCCGAACCCACTTCCCAGGCCAGGACCTCTGGGAAATCCCTGCTCCAGCACTGCAGAGGGTTATAGGAAAGTCCCAGGACTCCCATCTGCTTTCTAAGGAATTCAACTATGATGCCAACAAAAATCTGTAGGAATTGAGTAGTACCGCATTTAAATTGCCTATTTAAAATGTTTGCTTCCTTGCATATTGAGACCCAGGAAGATCTATTAAGCCCTTTATCAATGAAGCAAAGACAGACGCAGGTAATGCAGGTTTTAAGAGCTGTGTGATCTTTGAAAAATTTTTAGACTGTTACTGTGCCTTGGTGCCTCCAGCTGCTAGGAAAGTCAGACAAGATGACTCCTTGGACCTCTCTGGGGTCTCCCTCCAGGTCTCCTAGTCCGAATTCCAGCAGGCATCCACAATCATTTCAGCTACCCAGGTCCACGGGGGCACAGAGGAGACTTGAAGAGACGCAAGCATGCACATTTAATAAGCAGCAGGGGAGGCTTGGGGTGGGGTGGGGTGGGGTGGGGGGCGGGAGGCTGGGTGTGGACTGCTTGGGAAACACCAGACCCACAATTTCCAGACGCTAAGTGGGCCTGAGAACGCCCTGAAATCCCCTTCCCAAGTTAGGGCTGATGGTTATTTCAAAGGAAAAAAAAAAAAAAAAAAAGAAAATATGAACTTCCAGATCTCTGCAGCCCCAGGAGCTATTTCTGAAACAGCCAGTTCTATAAGCGCGCCAAGGACCGCAGGTACTTGGGCTGCACTTGAGGAAGTGTCCGGAGTTGGCGGAAACAACCCATCCACTCCGGCTCCCAGAGGCGCTGGGCTGCAGCGGCTTAGCTCAGACACACACAAGGATTTGAGGCTTTCTAGAAAACGGCGTGGCCGAGGCCCCGGGCCGGGGCTCCTTGCGCGCCAACCGAGACCGACCAGCTCTCCGGCCCGGGGCAGAACAGAGGCGAGGCTCGGTAGGGGCGCACCGGCTGGGTGTGCACTCGCCGGTCCCCCTCGGCCCCGGCCCAGGGAACGCAGGGCCCCGACTACGGAACGGCCCAAGTTGGCTGTCCCTAGAGTTTCAGAGGTGGAGGGTGTTAGGGTGAGTGCTGGCGCCGTGACCAGTAAATCCCCAAGGAAGGAAAGGAAGGGAAGCGAAGCGAAAGGAATGGAAGCGAAGGGGAGGAGAGGCGGCACAGCCGTCGGCACGGACCTAGCGCGCGCTGGCTCCCCATGCCCGGCGTGGGCGCAGACCCCCGGCGCCCCGGACACACCCACTGCGCCCCACCGCCCGCGCCTTCGAGTCTTGCGGTCCCAGAGCGGGCCCGAGAGGAGGGCAGCGGCCCGGCCGGGTCGGGTCCGCGCGGACAGGGCGCAGGGGGCGCGGGGCGCGCGGCGCGGCGCGGGCGGCTCTGCTCACCTGGCGGTCCGCGTCCCGGATCGGCCGGCGGCCGCCTCGCCTCGCCCCCGCGTGCTTCCCGGCGCCCGGCAGCCCGGAGCACGCCGCATGGACGGCCGCCGCCAACGCCGCCGCCCCGCGCCCGCCCTGCACGGGCTCCCGCTGCGCCCCGCTTCGGCGTCGGGCTGAGCGGGCGGCCAGAGGCTCGGGTGCGCGCGGAAAGCTGTGGCTCGGAGTTTGCGATCGGGAGAACCGGGATCCGCGCTCCTTCGGTCCCTCCTCCCTCCCCCACTCGCGGCCTCCCGCTGTCATCTGGAGCCGCTCCTGTCGCCCCCTGGCGGCCGCCTCGGGAAGAACCGGCCCCCACTCCACCCCCGCGACCCCCGCGAAGGGGCCCCTTGCAAACAGGAGCGGGACTGAGCCCTGGGTACTGGAACAACGGACATCATCCCATAAAGAGGAGGGCGGTCTAGACAGGAAGGTGGCGAGAGCGGAGTGAAGCATGGTGCGGATCGACCAGGACTCGCTAGGGGAGAGGAAAAAGGGCTGAGACCAGAAGGTAAAAGAGGGGCAGATAGTCGAAGGCCTTGAATTACGGGTTCATCATATCCTGGTTTGTGGGAGCCCCTGAATGACTGAGGTCCAAGAGGGGCAGGCGCATCCTTGTGTTCGGAACAGTCATTCTGACTGCAACAGGACGGGGCTGAGGCTGAAGCAGGCAGCGGGCAAGGAGAATACCGTTGTGTACCAGAGCAGGCAAGAAGGCAGGACTGGAAGGATGGGGAGGGAGGAGCCCTCCTCTAAAGGGCACAGAGGTCACCCTCACTCGCCCACTCAAGTACAAGGTAAGACTCACTGGGCTCCCAAAGGCAATGGAAAAGGACCAGAGCACTCAAGTTCTCAAGGGGCATGAGGTAGACGTGAAACACAGTCCGCCGCGATTCAGCATTGTTTCCTGTCCTATGCAAGTTACCCTGGCGGGAAGGAAAAAACCTGCGGCAAACCACCACCATCACCATCATCAAACTTTGGTGTGTATATCCAAACCCTTCCTCTTACTAATTGGGCAGTATTGTCCCAGTGAGAGCATGAGTAAGCTGGTTAAAGGCAGGAAGAGGGCTGGAGCTCTGCTTCTTGGTTCCTAACGCAGTGCTCTATTCCTTACATTCAAACCGGTGATGACAGCTGGTGAGGTAGGAAGTAGTGAAAATGTGCCCCCTCTCCCAGGAGGGGTGGGATGACCTCAAACATTTGAAGAGGCTGTCCAGCTATAGGCAGTCTCCCTCAGAACGAGTCAGCCTGCTTGTTGATCCTGCCTTTAAAAACTTCTGCTAGTGCAGGTACCCAGTGGGACCTTGAAGGTGGCTGCAGAGGGCAAGCTCCCTGCCCCCGAGCCAGGCTCAGTGGGGATGGGTGTGGTGTGTGGCAGCAGAAAGGGGAGCAATGGGGCAGGGAGCCCCAGGAAAAAAATTAACAAAGAGAAAGTGGCAACCCAAGAGATCAGACTGGAGAAAGAGAACCAACTCTAAACATCTGCTACCGGCCAGGAGCCTGGGCAGAGCCAGTTCTGACTGATCCACACTGGTTCCAATGGGAGGAAATAACTCCACACATGATCAAACCCATTTTGACTGGAGGCACCTGGTGTTCTCTTTATTTAAAGCCCCAGCGACTTCCTGGAATTAAATTAATCTGGGAGTCACAGGTCCCATAGGTCCAGATTAAGGGGATCTGACAGCTCTAGTAAATTCTGACCAGTTTAAAATCATTTAAAATGATAGAACATTTATACAACATTGGAATATACTGGAACTGTGGGTTGGGACCATACCGCCCCATTAGTAAAAGTGAAATGTCTTAGTGTCACTGAATTGTACACCTAAACATGGTGGAAAGGGTCATTTTTATGCACTGCATATTTTACCACAATTTAAACAAAGAAAACAAAACTGATCAAATTTGCTCAAATTGGATGGATTCATTAACTCATTTAAAAGATGTATACTGAGGGCTACAGATGAGATGAAAGAATGTTCCAGTCCAAAAGAAGCTTGGAGTGGGGTGGGTATGGTGTTGTACAGTCAAGAAATCATACCAGCAGTTGGTGTCATTGGGAGATAGACAGCAGTAGCTGAAGACTTGAGGAAGGGGAACAGAAGTCTAGGATGTTCTGTTTGAGCTGAGCCATCAAGGACAAGGGGAGTTCTTCAGGCAAGACCTGTTATGAACAGGCCATAAGAGCAAGGATATGGATTTTGTAAAAACAAGCTTTAGATTTATGGACAAATTGCAAGAACAGTACAAGGAATTCCCTCGTATCTTCCTCTTCCCTTAACGTCAACATCTTGCAAAACCAAATGCGTTCTTGTTGACCAGACTTGAGCCAGCTGACCTAGGCTGCTGCTTCAGAACCCGTTCCGATCCACTTCAGACGTGGTCAGATTGTAGTGACCGTATTTTTCTTACCTGTCACAAAATGTTCTCTTTATTTATTTCTTATAGACATTTTTAAATTAATTAATTAATTAATTTGAGAAAGGTAGAGAGAGCACACTCGAGTTGGGGGAAGGGCAGAAGGAGAGCATCCTCAAGCAGACCCTGCCTGCACTGAGCATTGAACCCAACGTAGGGCTCCATCCCGGGACCCTGATCTTGACCTGAGCCTAAATCAAGAGTCCAACACTTAACTGAGCCACCCAGGCACCCCGAATGTTCTCTTTATTTAAAGTCAAGGCTATACTGTGAAATCCAATCTCATTTTAAACAAAGAAATATTTACGTTATATATAGGCACCAATGAATATTAATTATGCTAAAAGAGCAGTTTCTCATCTTTCAGTCCTACTGTATTTCTACTTTTATCCGAGTGTGTATGTATGCGTAAATCAGACTGACAGGATTTGGTCCTTCCCTATGAGATAAGCGCTAACCCTTACCGACAGAGGGCAAAGAAGAGTAGGCGTCTCAGGTTAGAAGGGGTCATCTAGGGCGCCTGGGTGGCTCAGTGTGTTAAAGCCTCTGCCCTCGGCTCAGGTCATGATCTCAGTCAGGGTCCTGGGATCGAGCCCCGCATTGGGCTCTCTCTCTCTCTGCTTCCTCCTCTCTCTCTCTCTCTGCCTGCGTCTCTGCCTACCTCTCTGCCTACTTGTGATCTGTCTGTCAAATAAATAAATAAAATCTTAAAAAAAAAAGGGGGGGTATCTAGCCCCAGCGACTTCCGACTTCCTGGCATGCCAGTATCTTCCACATACAACATCTTGGAACAGGAGTTGTTAGTTAGTTAGTTAGGAGTTGCGTATCTGCAATGACAAGGTGCTCACTACCACATAAACTAGCTCATACTGTTGTTGGAAGCTCTCTGTTAGAAAGGCCCCCTTTCCTTTTGAACTGAAACCATTCCCTGTAACTACTACCCTGACCTCCTGAAATGACAGACAAAAAATGTGACTCTTCAGTCGTGTATCAGCTCTGCGATAGGTAGGACAGTCCTAGCTTATCCGTGTGGTCTTGGTGTGATTCTCAGTTAATGACTAATAGTGCCCTTTCACTCCATTGGCTGTCTCAGTTGTGATGAGGGACGCTCAGGTCATCCCTCCAGAGGACCGGCACAGCCCCACCCCGCTGAGCATGCCCCCTGCCTACAGCCGCACCCTGGGTGGTCAGCCATTCCTCCAGCAAAGCTCGGGCACATGGGACAGGCTCCCAAATGCTCGAGGCAGAACAGCCTCCTGCTGAGAGCCGCTTCCTGGGACTTCAGAGCTTGGGGAACTGGAGTAAGAGCGAAGTGTGAACAGATTCCAGGAGGGTAACTCAAGACAAGCAGACCTTTGTGCGGGCCACGTATGAGTAAAACAGCTTCTGTACTTTACTAATAGGCACCGACCACGAATCCTTTCACCAGCAGAACATTTCTTGGGGCTAGAATTCCAAAAATTACACTTTGAAAAACACTGCTTTACGCTCTTTTGACAAACACGAGTGTTTTCATCCTAATGGCATTTCAGAGGGTTGTGTCCCGGCAGGGAAGGAAACCCTTGTATTATCCCTCCTTTGTTAACACTGGGAGGTGGGAGGCAAATAGACACATATTCAAACCCCTAATTTCAGGCTCCAGGAGGTTCCAGGATCCATCCCAATGCTTATAAAGTTGTTCCTTTTATTTTCTGGGTTGTATACCTTTGCAGACTGTAAAGTCAAGGCAAGCTTGTGTCCGGCAAAAAAATAAGGAAATAAAGGAAGCACAAAAACACAACACGACACAACACAACACAACTTGTCATCTGTGGTTTTAAGCGGTTTCTAAGTGCCTCGGGTATGGAGGAAGGAGCCTTTCCTCCCCTGCTCGCCTCCTTAAGTCACTGCATTCTGTTCTCCCTCTGGGGGATCTGGGATGTCAGCCTAAAAACCACTTCCCAAGTTCCCATGTCCCTGGCCTGGGGCTGCCTCACTACTTGACCTGCAGTCCACAGCCGTGCTGTGGCCACCAGCTTGGAGGACAGAAGCAAAATGGCTTCTCGATGGCACATCAAGTTTTCCTACCCAGCGTCAGAGTCGACAACCCCATCTCAGATGACCTCATTCTTGTTCCCTCTCTCCCTTCGCCCTTATCCCTTCCTGCCCCAAGTCTGGTCAGAGGAGATAGGAAACTTCGTGTTACCTGGTACAAGACAACTTTTGGAATCCCAAATATTCAGATTATTTCTCCTTTCCCTCTTGGAGAGTGATAATACTCACAGCTCAAAGGCATCACCCGGACGGAAGCTGCTTCTCTCCAGGAGGGGCAACGCTGAGCAAGAAAGAGAATGGACCTCACAGCCCCCAGGGTCAAGGGTTCCCTCTCTCCTTCTGGCACCAGTCACCTAGATGAAGATAATTACTATTCACGGATGAAACCCACGTGCCAGCGCCTCCTCTCAAAGACGATCGATCATCCTTTAATTCATCCACCCGCCCTATATTGATGGAAGCTGACAATGAATGATTGCAGGGAGGATGGGAAAAGTCAGCCCAAGTAAAAAGAGAAGAGACTGTTTTAGACAGAAGGATGCACATTTTCAGAGGCCCCGGGAGAGGTTTGACACACACAAGGAGCAGAAGGAAGGGGAGTGTGGGTAGGACTCAGAACCCAGGAAAAAGGAGGGACGTGGGGCGGGGATGGGTTGAAGTCTGACTGTGCCGAGTCTTGCAGGTATGGTTCATAACCCCTGGACCACCACAAAGGCACAGGGGTGTCCCATCAGAACAGATACAAGGAGTGGGGTCCTCGAGCCTCCTGCTGCCCTAGATGCTGGACTGGGAGAGTCCAGGGTTTCCAGAGTGGAAGAAGGCAGGGGACAGCTTTGGGTAGTGGCCATTATGCAGCTGATACAGAAGTATATCATTTTGTAAATGATATTGCACATACCCATTTTTGTAAGTTGTGTTATTTGCAAATGAGCAAGAGGAAGCTTCTAGGGGGGTTAAGCAGGGGTTGACATGATCAGATCTGTGCTTATCCAAAGGGAGAGGGAGGGGAAATCCACTTTGTTATGTTAAAAAAAAAAAAAAAAAGGTAAGGCAAAAACATCATTCCATAATTCTTTTGTAATGAAAAAAATAAATGCAAAATAGAACAAATCTATCATCTTAAAGGAATGCCCTGTGTCTGCCTTCCCCTGCTTCCTGGGAGACTCTCCTAATAAGGTCTTGTCCTTCACCCATGGCCCATGCTGACCTTGGGACCAGTGCTGCAAGGCTCCCAGATGGCCTGGGGGTGAGGGGTCTCTCTCGGTGCAGGAAGTCGCTTCTCTGTTTGAGGCTAATCAGCTTACACTGTGCCTGAAGTTGCAGTCACCTTGACCTCCCTGGCAATTCTCCCTCTCTAGCCAACGGGCTTTCTTGTTGAATTAATTAATTTTTATAAAGTCTCAGAGATACTGCATAGCCGGCAAACACTGGCCAGATACGGTTTGTATAGAAACCCAGACCACTACAGGCTCACAAAGCCAGTCTCCAAGTTCATTGTTTTACCTTGCCTACTTACTTTCATCCTGCCTCTCTCCAGTATACAGAGGCCCTACTGGGTGCCAAGTGTGACATATTGCCAGATTTTGCTGCCAAGATGTTCATCACTCCTATGGTCCTTTTTTTTTTCTTTGATGTTTCCTGTGTCACTGTTCTCTGTATGATGGGGTCTTCTACCTGCAAGGAGCAATTCCGTGTAGTAAAAGCAAACAGTCAGCCTCCCAACTTCTGTACCAGCACTACCCACTAGCCACGTCATCATAGGAATCACCAACCTGAGACCTGTAGTCACCTCATCTATAAAATGGGAAGAACATATTTCTATGTTGGAAGAAAAGGGGACTGCCTCACCCCAAGTCTTGAAGCCTCCTCCAGCTCTCAGATCTATGATTCTCTCAGAAACCCTGCAATGGGGAAATTATGTGGCTCATTTCGGATCCATCTGGGAAAAGATGACATACACAGAGAAGTATGTGACTTCTTTTTTTCAAATTTCAAGCTGCATTTGAAATGGTTTCTTTCATTTCCACCCCTCGTAAGTCCGCGGATGGAGGAAACTAGGGATCTCGTGACTTCAGAAACAGCCATCACGACCGCTAACATCATCTTGAGTTCCAAAACTCATACACACTAAAGCTGAGAATTTCAGGGCCTACTCAAAGCGTATTTAATCTAATCGAGTGGTGTTTTTCCCTTTTTGGGGGTTAAAGCAAGAACACTGCTAAGTCTCCTTCCTGGGCTTGTGCGGAGGCTCAGCCCAGCCGTATGGACATGAGTTTCTGCTGCTACCTGTGACTGTTTCTAGAACTTTTCCATGGATTTCAGCTTTGTTCAGGAAGAGTTCTGAGACCGGAGAAGCACTTCTTCTGAAGTGTTTGGAAGACAGCCGCCTCCAGGGACCAACGGCCTGGGGGTTAGGGGGTACTTACTGCCTTACCTCTGGTCTTGTATCCATCACAGAGAAAACCACGTGAAGGCGCCAGGCTTTAGACAAGGCAGAGCTCCCCCTGCATCAGCTGGGATATCTAAGGATGTCGCCCTCGGCCCGCAAGGACGACAATGAGCCTGGTATGGTGTTAATGCTTCATTTCCGTTTATTTAATCAACTTCCTTAGCTTATATACAGCAGGGTGACCAATAAGGGGTCAAGCAATGGGGACAGCCAATGAGAGTCCTGTTAGTATGCTGATTAAATTTGATACAGCCAATAACTATGTCCTCCTTTAGGCGGGCTTCACCAGAAAGTTCATTGTATACTTGCAACGTACTTTGCTAGCAGTGAGCCAAGCACCTTCTTGTAATGGCGGGGACTTCCCCGGCCGGAGGCAGTCCCCGACATCAGGACACGGTTCACGGGAGCTAGGGGGCAATGGAAGTCTCCAGTGTGGAGGGGCCAGGAAACTGACTTACGGGTCAGAAAAAAAATAATAACAGCTCGTTTTAATCTGGTTTAGTCAGTTAACCTGTCTGTGCCTCAGGTTCCTCATCTGCAGAATGGGACTAAACACTCGCTGTTGACTTCTCTCAAGTGGGGAAATGAGTACGTTTGGTTTTTTTTTTTTTTAAGATTTTATTTATTCATGAGAGACAGAAAGACAGAGACAGACAGAGAGAGGCAGAGGCAGAGGGAAGAAGCAGGCTCCCAGCATAGACGGGAACCAGACCCAGGGCTCGATTCCAGGACCCTGAGATCATGACCTGAGCTAAAGGCAGACACATAACTGACTGAGCCGCGCAGGCAGCCCCGGGTTTGGGAGTACTCTCGGGCCATCTACCTTCCCCTGTGCACTTGTTCCATCCCTTGCTCCTGGCTAGCTGTATTGCCGTTCTTCCGCTGTCATGGGAACATTCCAAAGGATGGATGGAAGGTTACGGGATCAAGCAGGGACCAAACATAAGCAAGAACAAGCATGTAGATTAAGAGAAAAACTTCTTCTGACCCAGTTCTATGAGTGGAAAACACCACGCAGTCAGAAAAAAACCAAATCACCCTGACATGCAATTAGATATTGTGGTGCAGGTCAGAGGGCAACCCAAAGGGCTTTTATGGTTTTTCTTCTTTTTCTGTTTTTCTTTTTCTTTTCTTCTTTTTCTTCCTTTCTTCCTTTTTCCTTCTTCTTCTTCTTGTTTTTTTTTTTTTTTAAACAGGTTGTTTCAAGAACAGAGAGAAAAGAAACACATTTTCACAAGATTAACTTTAATTGAGTCAAACTTTTTTACTTGTCAGCATCTGAAGTTCCCTGGAAGCTAATAAGAACCATCTTCTGGGTGACGGTTTCGTGAAGAGGAGACATCTGACTAATGGAAGATGTGGGGGTTTTATAGTTAAACAAGCGCGCACCTGGATCCTTGCTCTGCTAACTTATTAACTGTGTGACTCTGGAAAAATGACTTAATGGAGTCTGAGTGTTTTGACTCCTAAGTTGAGATAATAATTCTTAAGGGCACGGTTTGGGTAGTCAATCCTGAGATCCACCATTTCCCCCTCAGGGGGAAGAGAGAATTTCACTTCTCTGTCCCCTTGCCCTACAGCCAAGTGTGGCCATGTCATTTGCTTTGGTCATTGGAATGTGACTTCTCTTTCTAAAAATTCAAAGGGGGTAGGGAGGGCGGGAGGGGAGGAAAGAAGGAGCGAAGGGAGGGAAGAAGGCTAACAGATGCTTTAAGTCTTAGTGTACAAATCATGTTCCCTTCCCACTGGTGCTGTGATGGTGGAAACCGTTGTTAAGACGTGGCCTTGGTTAGCTTGGGTCTCAGAGGTCTCCGCGGGGCAAAGTACCCACCACCCCTTATTGTGTAAGCATCTGTAGCATCTTTTGTTGTGGTAAGCCACTGAGATATAGGCTTATTACTGCAGCAAAACCTAGCACACTGTGATTGATGCAGTGGTTGTTACAATAAAATATGATGGTGTTTGCAAATACAATACAACTTGGCAATGGCCAAGTGCTTGAACAGCCATTACTTCGCCGTACAGAGGTAATTGTGCTGATTAGGAGGCCCAAGCAAATTCTTGCGCGGGTCAGGCAGCCACAGAAGTCTGCAGTTTCACCCCAGGTTGTCTCCACCAGGGGCTGGAATCAGGAAGACCCTGAACAGTCTGCCATGGTGGCCAAAATACCACCTTTGCCTTTGAATGAGCTCCAGATAGAGGGCCCTGAAAGCAGGCTGCTTAGGGAGAATTCACACCTCCGTACAGGGTCCCTGCCGCTCCTCTCTTGCCATGCCGGCGGCTCTCCTTCCCTCCCACAATCACTTTCTTCCTCATACCTTCCTGGGGAGTGATTCTTATACAGTAACTTCCTGGGGAGTGATTCTTTATGCCACCCAAATCTGACCTCTGACCCTCAACTTCAGGTTCCCATGTCCTAGATATTTTGGCAGGCTCTTCCCGTCGGTGCATTGGGGACAGAACACAGAACATATCCACTCCCCTCCCGCCACATGAACCCCTGTTTCCCACTCTGCATTCCATGTCTGGGTGAAACCACCCCCTCCCAGTCATTCAAGCTCAAAATCTCAGCGTTCTTATGGTCTTCTCAGAGCATTTTTCCCCCTCATTAATGTGAAAGAGGAGGACGCAAACAAGAAAACCACTGGAAGTATTGTGTAAGCCTAATGAGGTTGTGGTTCAATCTTAGTGTGAATGTGTTCCTTTGAGAATTTGTCTTTGGGAAAAATGCCTCTAATTATAGATTCAGAAAATAGGATGTGGACAGCTTAACTCTTTTAGGTCATAACAAAGAACTATTACTGAAATTTTTAAAACGTAACTTTTCTTTTCTTTTTTTTTTTTTGCAATAAATGCCATATGTAAAGGTAACATTTTTCACATAGCCAATGATCAATGATTGAAGAAGCGAAAGGAGACACTAATTCCAGAAAAAGTAAAATAAGGGAAGACACAACTATAAATCCTGGGCAGAACAGATGGAGCAGGTATCTGAGGATTCCAAAGCATAAACAGTGGCAGGCAGGTCAGGGAAAGAGACCAGAATGCAAAGTTCCACTAAACCAGAAGTAAGTTTGCCATTTTTTTCTCCTCCAGTGTTTCCAGCCGGCACTCAAAGGCAGTCAGAAACTTACATGTGTGCTCCAGAGGCAAACAGACAGCGCTCCAAGAGAAGTCCTCTCTTTCCAGTTCAAGAAACAAGGAAGGGAATTCCTAAGGGCCAGAGAAAGGGGAGGAATTCTCTGGTTTTCTTTCTTTTTTCCAGCCTTTCCCACAGGCAATATTGTGACAGCAGTGGGGGTAGGGACGGCACTGGCAATGGGCAGGCACCTAATGGGGGAACTGTTCTATTTGAGCACAGGAAAAGTGAGCATAGGAATGTGCAGCAAAGCTCCGTTCCTTTTTTTCCCACTCTGTCTTCCTGCCCCTTGGCTCTAGACACAGAAACAGTTACAGGAAGCATGTGGCAGAGCGAGGAAACTAAATCCCAAGCTTGCTGGCTGGTGGGCTGAGTAGAGGCTCCATGGAGCCAGTGTTGCAGAGATCATGGAGAATGGAGAGATTAAGAAGGAAATCCCACATACTGATGGATGAACTCTGGGCTCCCCTCCAAGCTACACATGTGTGGATCTGACCCTAAATAGCATACCACACAGGTTCCGAGGACTGAACTAGAGGGGATACCATGATCCAGGTCCAAGACCGGCCACTGGGTGGCGCACATACAGGACTCATCTGAATGGCACTGCTCTTTGAAAACAGAACTGACTTTGGAACCAGGGTCCACAGAGGAATGTTGGAACTTACAGCCAGAATAGAACCTGGTCCATAGCCTGCTTAGAAAAAAATAAATAAATAAATAAATTTTTTAAAAATTAATGTTCCTTTTAGGACTTAAACCAAAGTCAGAGTCTCATAATATAATATTCAAAAGGTCCAGGTTATAAACCAAAATCACTCACCATTTAAAGAACCATGAAAGTCTCAACTGGCAAGGAAAAAGACAAAGAACAGATGTCAAACCTGAGAAGAATTTTAAAGTAATGATTATAACCATGCTCCAAGAAATAAGGACAAGCACTCTTGAAACAAATGGAAAAATAGAAAGTCTCTGAAAAATATATATATACACACACACCAAAGGAAATTTCAGAACTGAACAGTACAATAATTGAAATAAAGTCAGTCAATAGAAATAACTTAAGGGTAAATCAATAAAAATTATCTAATCTGAACAAGAGAGGAAAATATTGAAAAAAAAAAAAAACCAACATCTAACAGTGCCTCAGGGATCCCTGGAAAAATACCAAAATGTTTAATATTTTTGTTATCAGACTCCCAGAAGGAAAGAAGAAAGAGCGTAGAATGGGAACAAATATCTTCAGAAATTACAGTAGAAAAACTTACACATTTCACAGAAGACACAAACATACAGATTGAAGCAATTCATTGAACTCCAAACAAGATAAAATCAAAGAAAACCACAAATCATAACCAAACTGATAAAAGACAAAGACAAAGAAAAAAGTCCTGAAAGCAACCGAAGATAAATGATGTATCTCATACAGGGAAACAAAGGCTCACATGAATGTTCATTTCTTATTAGAAACCATGGAAACTGGAAGGAAGTCGAAGAACATTTTAAAGGGCTGAGAGAAGAGAACTGTTGGCCCAGAATTCTATATCCAGTGAAAATATCCTTCAAGAATGAAGATGAAATAAACAGATTCTCAGTTAAAGGAAAAGGAAGGGAATTCACTGTCACCAGAACTATTCTTTAAGAAATGGTAATGAGGGGCACCTGGGTGGCTCAGTGGTTTAAGCCGCTGCCTTCGGCTCAGGTCGTGATCTCAGGGTCCTGGGATCGGGTCCCGCATTGGGCTCTCTGCTCGGCAGGGAGCCTGCTTCCCTCTCTCTCTCTCTGCCTGCCTCTCCATCTATTTGTGATTTCTCTTTGTCAAATAAATAAATAAAATCTTTAAAAAAAAAAAAGAAATGGTAATGAAATTCTTGGAAATGGGAAATCATAGCAGAGGAAAATCTGTAACAACAATAATGAAGGCAGAGCAACTGAAATGGGAAATATCTGGGGACTATAATAGAATTTAAGTTCCTTAAAACATATATGACATATGACAGTTGAAAGCAAAAGTTATAACACTGATGGAGTTGTCAATGTATATAGATGTAATACAATGATAAGGGCAACAGGAAAGGGGAAGCCAGAGGCACTTATATGATGATAAAATTTTTATAATTCACTTGAAATTGTAGAATAGAATTCTTCATAGGCTATGAAAAGTTAAGTATACATACTGTAATTCTAGCACAACTACTAAAAATGTTTCCTTCCAAAGAGTTATGGTAAATATCTTAATAGAAAATTAAAACAGAATACAAAAAATATTTGAGTAATGAGAGAAAAGATAGGGAAGGGAAAATGAAAAACGGGGAACAAAATGGTGATTTAAGTACAAACCTCTCAGTTCTTCTATTAAATGTAAATAGTGTAAACACATATACCAGTTATTCATTGCAGTAAAACAAATTGCCATAAAATTAGCTTAAAACAATATTATATCACAGTTTCTGTGGATCAAGAGTCCAGCCAGGCATGGCTTAACTGGCTTAAGACCTCTGCATCAGGGGCTCCCACGGAGCTTCAGTGAAGGTGTTGGTTGGGGCTGTAGTCTCATATGAAGTTTTGACTGGGGAGGGATCCGCTTCCAAGCCCACTTACTTGGTTGTTGGAATGATTCAATTTCTTTTGGGCTGGTGGACTGAGGGCCTCAGTTTTCAGTTGGTTGTTGACTGACAGCTACCCTCAGTTCCTTGCCACGTGAGTCTCCTCAGCCTGGCATCTTCCTTCACCAAAGACAGCAAGGGAATGAGTCTTTCAAGATGGAAGTTATAATCTTAGGTGATGTAATCAAGGAAGTGACATCCTGTCACCTTTGCCACATTATATTGGTTAGGAGCAACTCAGAGGATCTGCCCACACTTCAGCAGAGGGGACTAAGCAAGGACATAAATTCAAGAGACAGGGATCACTGGGGACCATTTTAGAGTGTGTCCATCAGGCTTCCCCTTTAATAATAAAAATAAGACACAACTATATATTGCATATAAGTATATTGATAAAGGTACGTTCAAAATAAAAATATGGAAAAAAGATAAACCATGCAAACACTAATCAAAAGAAACCTAGAATGGCTATTTTCATACTAAAGTAGACTTCAGAACAAGGAAAATTACCAGGGATAAAGAGAAGACACTGCATAATGATAAAAGAGTCAGTTCACCAAAGAGGCAGCAATCCTCAATGTGTATGTACCCAAGAGCAGAATTTCAGAATACAAAACCAAAAACTGATAGAAATGGAAAAAAGACAAATCCAGTTAAAGTTGAAGACTTCAAAACTCCTCTCTGTAATTGATAGTATAAATAGAGAGAAAATCAGCAAAGATGTAGAAGAAATGTACAACACACCGACCAAAATCTAATTGCTATTTATAGAGCACTCCACCCAACAGCAGGATACACATTCCTTTCAAAGACACATGGAGTATGTTGGAGCTCCTGATGCACAAACAGTTCTTCCCAAAGGGAACCAGAGAAATGGAGAAGTGGCAGGTGAAGGAGGTGCAGAAAGGGAGAGGCATTCTCTTACTTTACCATCGAGCCTCTTAGGGGACATTGTGGGTCCATGGTCAGTGCAAACTTTGAAATCAAAGGGCAATTCTCACTTTCATCCAATTTAATTTAGCAGCTTAAAGAATTGAGAACAAATTTCATTTGCATAGAACTATTCAAACAAGTTTGATCTGATCAGACCTGGTGTGTGGACTTCTAGGTGTCCAGTTTTGAAACACAAATTCCAACATTTTCTTTGTCTGGGAAATATATTTTTTTTAAATGTGGTTCACATAAATTACCTTTCCACTTCAGTTTTCCCGTTCATTGCAGCACAACTTGTATTCTCACTCATTCTCTACGTCTTCCCTTTCTGCTTCTGTATCGGTTTGCCATTTGGATAAATAAGTATGATTATGCATCAACTTACCATCATGCATGTAGGCAGTCAACATAGTTTTGAGTTCATTCGTATTTGCACTGTTCCTTAGTCAGGAAGTCTGTAACTAAGCAAACCTGTCAAATATCCCTATATCAAGTCAGGATTTAATTCAGAAATTCTTTGAAGGAAAAAAATATGGAAGTATTTTTACTGGAGAGTTATAATCAGATTATGGAAGGATGGTTAGCCGTTCAATACAGTCAACATATTTTCTATAGAAACAGCACCACCTGGGACAGAGCCCTCACAGAGCTGGGGAAATTTTGTCTGTTTGAAAATGTCTTATTGTGGATCTGGCTTCTCAGTAATTATTTTTAATAAAGTAATTCAAATCTTAGTGTTGTCCCCATGAAAAAATGAGATTCCCAAAAAGAAAAAAAAAGAGAGAATGTTGTAAGAATGTTGATGCCCAGTCATGTACAGTAGCCCACCCCTTATCCACGGGGGTATGTTCCAAGAAACCCAGGGAATGCCTGAAATGGTAGTAATGAATCCTAAATATATTGTTTTTTCCTATACATACATATGATATAGTTTAATTTGTAAATTAGGAACATGAGATGAACAATGATAATTAATAATAGAACAGCTGTAACAATATAGTATAATAAAAGTTATATGAATGTGGTTTCTCTCTCGAAATATTGTACCATACTCACTCTTACGATGTGAGATGATAAAAGCCTCTATGATGACATAAAGTGAGGTGAATGACAGATGTTGGCTGCTATTGACCTTCTGATCTACATTAGAGGAAGGTCATCTGCTTTGGGACCACAGGTGACCATGAGTAATGGAAAGTGAAACGAGGGTTGGTGGAGGCAGGGGAGGGGGGTGAGTTCACTCCCACCAATAGACTCTCATCTCTAGATAATCAGAAAAAAAAAAGTTTTTGTTTTGTTTTTGCAAAAGAAATGGCCCAATTTGATTAATCTGAGACACTCAACAGTGTAAGAAATCATTTTAATGGTATAAGTAAGCTATAGACCAAAGAACGTTACAAATAACATGCTGAATCAGTAAAGAGTTTGCTTTGGATTTTGAAAAAAAACAGATACCTTTTAATGATCTATGTAAGCAAAACATAAATAAGATATAATGGATAACGACATCTATAACTATAACCATCTCTCTTTTTCTCCTCAATAAATAGTTAATATATTTTTGAAGCCATCTGGCAATGCTGCCAGACTGATCTGGTTTAAACTGGCCAAAGCTGGTTTTAATCAGCAAATGCAAAACTATTCACATAAGATCCAGTTTGAACTAGGCTACATTGACAAACGTGATTTTAAACTGGTTTGATTTAGTTAGAATCCCTTTGCTAAGAATCATTAATCTCTCTGCCAAGAATCATTTTATACCATTTTCCCCTAATATGAAGCAGTATCACCTGGATGAATCCCCTTTCTTCCTTCTAACCCATGTGATTCATGTTGGTCTGACCCAGTAAGGACAAGTGGAAACCAGGCTTATCTGGTCTCAATCAGCATGAATTGCTCTCAATTTGATTTGTTCCAAGTTGGAATGTTTTATTCTACTTGAGCTGGCCTTATCCAATTTGATTTAGGAAGGTTGGATTTAACCTGTTTAGAACAAGTTAAAAACTGACTTTAACCAACTTGGAATCCATTTGCTACTATGATAGCTGGTTTCCCTTGGAAACCTGACATTCAGAAATGGCTTAGCTAGTGTGAGCCTACTGTGAACCATCCCGACCCAGATGAAGTCAGTTATTAGAATTCTTCTGTGTGGTCTGATACACTTAAAGAAAGTGGGAATGGTAGAAATCCAGGTTTCACAGGTTAGGGAGAAAGCAGGGGAGGGCAGGGGAGGGGGTAGGGAATGGAAGGTACCATACTTAAACTCTTCTAGATACAGGTCAAATGGAGAGTCAGGGTCAAGAAATTATTATTATTATTATTATTATTATTATTATTAAGATTTTTTAAAAAATTTATTTGACAAACAGAGATCACAAGTAGACAGAGAGGCAGACAGAGAGAAGTAGGGGAAGCAGGCTCCCTGCTGAGCAGAGAGCCTAATGCAGGGCTTGATCCCAGGACCCTAAGATCACGACCTGAGCCAAAGGCAGAGGCTTAACCCACTGAGCCACCCAGGCGCCCAAGAAGTGATTATTTTTTAAACTATGGATCAAGGCCCCAGGAAAGGTAAGAGGGCATAGAATAGAGGGACTGGATTGGACCCAAAGTAGGGACAAAGGTATATTGTAATTAAATTGGCGGAAGAGGAGAATTAGATGGATGTGGCAATGAGTAGTTTTAATATCATGTGAAAAAAATTTAATTTTTATCCCACAGTTGTAACTCTGGTTAAACAATTTACATAGCTGATTTTTTTCTTTTGACGGGTCTATCAATTTTCCACTAATTACTCCCTACTTTCCCTGAAACATCTGGAGAGCACACACGCCTCCGTGTCCTTCCTCACCATACCTTCCTCATCCCCAAGGAAGGGTGTGAAAACAAGCAAAAGACTGGGGCCTTTGCCAGCCAAGGGAAGACAGTTTGTAGGCGTTCATGACGGCCCCTCGGGAGACCCTACTGAAAGGACATATGGTCTGGGCTACAGCAAGCGACCACCTCTTCACCACTTCCTGCTCTCATGTAACACGTGTTGGGGCGGTGGCCAAGACAGTCACCACCCAGCCCCTTCAACAGAGGGGATCCGATGGTTAGGTGACCATATGTGTGCCCAAGACAATCCTGGTTTATATCTGAGGTCCCAGTGTCATCATTAATAGTGTTCCCTTTCTCTCCCAAAGCGGTCCCAGTTTAGGCAACAAATGATATGATCAAGCCACCTAAGGCCCAATGTCCCCCCTCTGTCCCAACCTTCTACTCTTCTACTCTCTCTTCTCTTCCACAGAGATCGCATCCATTCTCATAATTTAAAATTCTGTCTCTCTTTGAAGATAACTCCAGAATTTTCATCTCCATCTTTATTTCCTGAGTCTCAATCCATATCCCCACTGGGACAGTAAATGAATAACCCACGTAGTGTTGGTGCAAATGACCCAGGCTGAGGTACTGCTGCAGCCTCGCTCCCGTCATCCACCCCCACCACCCAGAAACGTGTCCCCTGGGTCGTTACTGAGACCAGACTCCACACTAAAGAAAGATGGGAAATATGTGTTCCCATGTTGGAAAATAAAAGGGTATTTGCACATGTTGCCAGGGTTCCTCTGGAAAGCATCCAGGAATCGTTCCAGAAATTCCATTTCCAGGTGTGTGCTTCTTTAAGGAAACATTTTGCAGCTGAGAAGGAACAGCCCGCATGGTGCCACTGTCTGTAGGCGTTGCTATGGCAGATCAACCTTATTGTGGAATAGCAAAGGAAGGAGTCATGGGGAAAACACAACATGAACGGGCAGAGCACGCACTCCACCCCTGAGGAAGCCATAATCAGGTAGCAGCCACGTTCTCAGAACGCGCGCATTAAACAGACCGACTTCCCCGGCTGCAGACCCACAGCGAAGCCCTGCTGGATGGGGAGATGTCCTCCAGGCCAGGACCAGGAGCCAGCCCCTATTCCTGGAGAGAAGGGGCGAACCGTGAAGAATCTCTGAACCAGGTGCCCAGGTGAACCAGGTGCCTATTCAGGTGCCCAGGTGAACCAGGTGCCTATTCACCCAGGAGAAGGAAATGCCCGAGGTGCCTCTATTTCTTTATTCTGCAGCATGGACTGAACACCATTAACCAAATGATTTGAGACCCATTGGCTGGAATAATAAAAAAAGAGAAAAGCCAGCTGAAGTGGGTTAAACACTGTCTTGGGTGGGCTCTCCCCAAAGGGAGACCCTGAGATGAGGATTCCAGGAAGTGTAACTGACTCCAGTGGTGACCTCGAGAAGCATGTGGGGGGTGGGGGTGGGGTATGGGGAAGAAAGAAAAGCCATGGAGGATGTATTGATGAGTAAATTACTGCTGTGGACAGGTGGGGCTGAGTCCTGCTGGGCTCCGGGTAACTGCAACACACTGCAGAGTTGTCCTGCTGAGAGTGGGCGGTGGCAGCGGGCGGGGTGGAGGAGAAGCGTCTATTTCTCCCTCAGTGGTGGGTCACTCTCCTAGTGCTAACTCACTGTGACCTCTGGCCTGTTGCCCAGCAGGAGGAAGTGCACTCCTGGGCTGGAAATTGCCCTTAGGTGGACAGAGCCATGAAAACATTCTTAGGTGGGGAACGAGCTCTAGGGCCAAGCCTAGACATATGGTTGGGGGACCAAGAGTCTCTCCCACAGAGAACTTTCCCCCTCATCCAGAATGGAGGAAAGGAAGGCATCGAGCGTAGAGCAAAGCCAGAGGATGAAGACAGCAGGAAAACTTGAGGCGCCTGCCCCATGTCAAAGCTTAGACTTGAAAGATCAGACATTTGAGCTTCCAGAGGACACTGCGTCTGTCCCATTCCACGGGTGCGCCTATTCTTCCCCTCCCCCACCCACATTTGAGATAAGAATCCATTTACAGGGGCCGGACAGGAGAGCTGCAGGCTGACAGTGTCCTCACAACTCTTCCCTAAGCAGCAATGGCTCTTTCCATTCCCATTAGACTGGAAGGGGCGTTATGGTGGCTGCATGCAGAAATCATATGCAGAGGATCTCAAAGTGGTTCACTGGGAACCCAACTGCTAGAAGCAGCTTTCCTTAGGGGCGGTATAATCTCCTGTGGTGAGACCAAGCTGGGTGTGTCCATCCCCTGTTTGTTGCGTAACCTTAGACAAATTTCTTCATCTTTTTATGCTAATGTTTACTCATCTGGGAAACTGAGTAAAATAATAGTAAACTTCTCATAGGGTTGCTTGAGAGTTAAATGAGACAAGGCATGCAAAGCCTTATCACAGTACCTGGCACACACTAAATACTCAACTAACTCCTGTATTATAATTTCTCACTCATTCAACAAATATTTATTGAGTCTCTTCCATGTGTCAGATCCTATTTCAGGCACCAGTCAACAAGAGACTCAACTCTTGCCATGAAATATAGATTCTACTGCCTTAGAGACCAACAACAAACAAGTAAACACATTAGTAACTGTTACAATATCAGGTAATAATAAGTGCTCGAGACCTGCAAAGATCCTCGAGAGCGTTCTAGGCAGTGGGTAGAGGAAATATGAGCGTTATGAGGTGAGAATAAAGTTAGTGGGTTGAGAAAAAGCACTAAGGTTGGTGTGGTGAGAATGGGGGGCAAGAGAGAAGGTGAGAGGGGGAGGCGGCTATGATAAGGAATCTGGATTTCATTCTAAGTTTCGAGCAGGGTTTGACATGACTTGATTTGCAGTTTTAAAATGTCTCCTGGGGGTGTCTGGGTGACACAGTTGGTTACTCATCTGCTTTGGGCTCAGGTCATGATGCCAGCCAGGGTCCTAGGATGGAGCCCCACATCAGGCTCCCTGTGCAGCAGGCAGTCGGCTTCTCCCTCTCTCTCTGCCTCCTGTCCACCCCCACTTGTACTCTCTCTCAAATAATTAAATAAAATCTTTAAAAAAATAAAATAAAATATCTCCTGGCTGGCTATGGAGAGAACAGACTGGGGGAGGGATAACAACAGAGGATAGAGAGGGATGAACTGTGAGGCTACTGGAGTAGGTCCAGAGAGAGGTGGCAGTGCGTCTGCTGGGTGACAATAGCCAAAATATGTAAAGATGTTGAGCTGTGGTTGAATCTGGCTTATATTTTGCAGATGGAACCAACCACACTTACTGATGGTATGGATGTGGAATGTAGGGCAAAAAGAAAATTCCGTTGCAGTGTATAGGCTTAGAGCCTGAGTATCTGAGTAAATGGTGGTGCTCTTCATTGAGAAAGGGGCAAACTCAAGAAGGCAGGTACTAGGAGGGGGCCTTGAAGGAAATTCAGATTTTGACTTTGAACGTGCAAACTTTGACCTGTCCAGTAGGCATCCAAGTGGAAATGGTAGGAAGGTGGTTGACTTAGAGGAGAGGTCTAGGCTGGAGAAATGTTTGGGGTGATTAGGGTATGGGGTGATTAGACTGGGTAAGATCACCTAAGGAGTAAGAGAAGATAAAGAACAAGTCTAAAGACTGAGCCCTAGAACACCTCAACATTGGAGGGAAAGAAGAGGAGAAAAAGCCAGCAAAAGGCATGAAGGAGTGACCAGTGAGTAGGAAGAAAGCCAGGAGAATGGGCTACCCCAAAATTTAAGCAAGGAAAGGGTCTCCAGAATAAAGGAAATGACAATAAGAGGGCAACTGATGTGAAGGTGTGACTTAACCAGTATATTTAGCAATATGGAAGTTGTTGTGACTTGAAAATCCTAGTTTCAGTATTACTAAGGAGACTAAAGCCTGACTGATAAAGGTCAAAGAAAGAACAGGAAGAGAGGAAGTAATGCTAGTGACAACAGCTGTTTCGAGGAGTTTTGCTATAAAAAGAGCAAAATAAAGTAGTAGATAAAGGAGGAATTGGAGGTCAAGGAGAGATTTATTTTTAAATATAAGAAGAGGTATTACAACATACTGGTATGCCAATGGAATGATCCACTAGTAATGGAAAAATAGATGATACAAAGGTAAGATGCAAAGTCCTTGAATGAGAAAAAGGGATAAAAACCTATACACAAGTGGTGGGGTGTCCTGAACAGAGGCAGTGACAGGTTCTCCTTTGTAACAGGAAGAGAAGCAGAGGCTAGAAATAACAGCTGCATGAAATATTCATGGATGCTTAGGGCAACTGCTTCTTTTTCCTTAAAATTCCTCCAAATTCAACTTAAGTACCTATTAAATGGCTCAATTGGGGCTGAAGGTTTTGTGCTGCCTGCCAAGCAATGATTGGGGTTAAAAGCCAAACAAGACAGTAAAAGCAGAGGACATGAGCTCAGAGAACACATTTTCTCCCAACCTTGCAGGCCTTTAATAAATGTTGGATTGACTTAAATTATGAGAAATTAAAGTTCACTTGTTGAAGACCTGCTTAAAAGATACTTACAGATGGTGTATAAAGCCATTATTCTGAGGAATTAATAGAGCTTCAAAAGTCTTCTGAGCAAATCTGTCTGCAGATGGAAAATATGGAAGGATGGAACCTCCACCACGGAGAACTAGCACTAGTCCACCAACATGGCCTCTGTTAAAAAATATAGCATCCTTTTTGTTAGTATCTAAAAATGTATAAAGAACTTACACAATTCAATGTCCAAAAAACAAATAATGCAATTTAAAAATGGGCAGGAGACATGAACAGATATTTCTCCAAAGAAGACCTACAGATGTCCAACAGACACATGAGAAGATGTTCAACATCACTCATCATCTGGGAAATGCAAATCAAAACTATAATGAGATATCATCTTACACCTGGCTAAAATGAACAACACAAGAAACATCAGTGTTGGTGAGGATGTGAAGAAAAAGGAACCTTCATACGCTATTGGTAGGAATGCAAATTGGTGTAGCCACTGTGAAAAACAATATGGAGGGTCCTCAAAAAAATTAGAAATAGAACTACCCCATGATCCAGTAATTGCACTACTGGGTATTACCCAAAGAATACAAAAACACTAGTTTGAAAGGATATTTGTACCCCTATGTTTATTGCAGCATTATTTACAATAGCCAAGATATAGAAGCAACCTGAGATAAATGAATAAGATATGGTGTATAAATGCAATGGAATATTATTTGGCCATAAAAAAGAATGAAAATCTTGCCATTGGCAGCAACGTGGCGGGATCTAGAAAGTATAATGCTAAGCAAAAGAAGTCAGAGAAAGACAAATACTGTATGATTGTATTTATATGTGGGATTTAAAAAAACAAAACAAACAAACAAAGGAAAAAAAAGAAAGACAAAACAAAAAACAGACTTTTAACAATAGAGAACAAACTCATGGTTATCAAAGGGGAGGTGGGTGGAGAATGTGTGAACTAAGTAATTGAAATTAAAGGGTCCACTTATCATGATGAGCACTGAGTAATGTACAGAATTGTTCAATCATGATATTGTACACCTGAAACTAATATAACACTGTATGTTACCTACATGGGAATGAGAATTTTAAAAAATTTTAAAAATTAAAGCAAAACATTTTGGTAATGAAATCACAATAGGCTGGAATATTTGATGATATTTGTATTTGTATTTAAAAAAATATATATGGCATCTTTTTAGTCCAACTTACCAATCTCAATGTGTTACAAGAGGCCAGGTCTTAGTCAATACTCCATGGTTTCCCCAAACAGCCAGGTGTGTAGCCAATGCGTGTCAGTGAACATGCTATTCACAGTCCTTTGCGATGAAGAGCAGATCCTCTGGATATGAAAGGAGACCCTCTTTACATCATGTTCCCTTTAAAGTTTCTAATTGAAACCCAAAGCCTAGACCCCAAAGAGCTCTGATAAAGAGACTTCTGAAGTTAACGATGAGAACCAGCTTCCATATAGAAAAGTCAGGAGGTCTAGTATATTTGCCTGGTTCACCTAGCACTTCCTGCAGTGGTAATAATGAGATTTTCCTACTAAGTGCATCGTGTAGGAGGATGGGCCATACTTTACCCCAAAGATTTACTCTCTGCCTATCCACCACACTGAAGAAGACCATTCGCTTTGTATCTGAAGCCACAAGTATAAGAACTCCCCTATGGCAACCCATGAGGGTCCATACAAGGTCAACAATCATGAATGGTTTCTTGATCCAATGGGATGACAAGACTTTAATCAGAGAAAAAAAAAAAAAAGCCTTAGAATTTCCTGGTCCCTCAGGAAGTGCCTTATCCATAGACACTGTCTCTCCTTCCTTCTCCCACCACTCCCATGGGTCCTGTTGCTATTGACACACTCCCTTCCCTTATTCCCTTCACCTCCATACCCAGGAGTCCCACTCCTTGGCCCTCCATAAGGGCTGTCAGACCCATGGACTATTTTCTTCCAAGGATGAGCTAATGAGGGCTAGTGATTTTAGAAAACCAAACCTCACAGTCAAAGGTCCACAACATAATCAAATCCTCCATACTTCCAAGAATTACCTCCTATATACTTCCCAACCCATTTCTCATATCCCTGTGGGTGTATGCTGTGAGTGCAGAAGGGGGTGAGGCTGGAGAAACAGACTTGTCCCACCAGGAAAACCTCCACATCCGAGTGGCTGTATGGGAACTCAAAACTGGGTATGTTGTAAGTTGCTTTCTAAGACCCTGAACAGCATATACAAACTCGCTTTTCTCTGTGGGATGCCCAAAAAGGGCACCAGGCATCACAGCAATTCTGCATAAAGGCTGGTAACCGAGCTTGGGGAAAGGACCATGAGTGAGGGGTGCCCCCAAACTTGGATCAAGTTGCTCTTTGAGAGCCCAGTCAACACATCAGCTTAGAGACAGATACTGCCGTCTTCCAGAAGGTGAAGCCCACGGGCCAGGTGAAGCCCACGGGCCAGAGCAAGATTCTGTATAAGACACCTGATTACATTAGCATGTCCAAAGGAAGAAAATATGGAAACCAAGTAGAAGTAGGTCAACTTGGAATCTAGAAAAACCTCAGTGAGAAAGACACACTTGAGAAGTACACCTCCATGCCTTGCTGAGGGAATCGGTCCTCAACATGACCTGTGGCCACTTCCTCGTGATCACTCTCCCGCTGGTATAGGAGGTGAATTGCAAGCAGCTAGGGAGTTCCCAGCATCAACCCCTGATAGACCCAAAGACTCCTTCCTTGTCTCTCATCTGCCTCTGCTCCAGGACAATCAAGACTGAGAATGCTGTGCACGCAGGTGGGAAGGTCCTGGTACAGGGATGTGACCGCTCTTCTGAGATGAGCTATGGGGTGGGACCAGTGTGGGGGTCATCAAAAACAGAGTCAACAGAACTATCCAGACTGGAATCAACACCCTCCTTTAACCCCACCTGGTAAAAGAACTTTTTAAATTATTTAGTGTAGAGGAATCTGGTCATTAATTTCAGAACCCCACCCTATAGCATGTACCGGTTTAGTGTTCTGTCAGAGTCCTCAAGACCACCTCTAGGGTCAGCGGTTTGCTAGAAGGGCTCGTGAGATTCAGCATATGGTTGCATTCACAGCACACTCACGGGATTTCTCACAGGGAAGGGCTGCAGAGCAAAATCAGCAAAGGGAAAAGGCTAAGGAGAGAAATCTGGAGGAAACCAGATGTAAGCTTTCAAAAGTCCTCTCTCAGTGGAGTCACACAGGACCAGCTTAATTCCTCCAGCAACAAGTTACAGCAACACATATGAAATGCTGTCTATCAGGGAAGCTCATTAGAAATCCCGTGTGTAAGGTTTTTATTGGAGACTGGACATATAGGTACCCAACTGTACTAAAATTCCAGACGCCCAGAAGGAAACCAGGTGTTCCGTGGTAACCAGCACTGTATAAGTAGGATGGGTATGGTGAGCCACCCTTATCATTTAGGGAAACTTTACATCCATTCAGAAGACATTTTACTGGCCAAGTTCCCACCAAGGGAACAACGTTGCAACCTTGCTCCTTCTAAGGAGAGTGGTCTCAGTCCGGCTGTGTTAACTCTCCCGCACAAGTGTGTATAATCAAACAAGTCATCCATACAGCAATACTATAAAGTTGTGGGGTTTTTTTAAAGATTTTATTTCTTTGACACAGAGAGAGAGATCACAAGTAGGCAGAGAGGCAGGCAGAGCGAGAGGAGGAAGCAGGCTCCCCACGAATAGAGAGCCCGATGTGGGGTTTGATCCCAGGACCCTGAGATCATGACCTGGGCTGAAGGCAGAGGCTTAACCCACTGAGCCACCCAAGCACCCCACAATATAAAGTTTTTATTCAAAAGTATGAGGTTGAAAAAAAAAAAGAGTACAGTTTCAAACGTCATCAATCATTCCTTTGCTGTCTTCTTAAAGTCCTAAGATAAAGCATTCCTCCAGATATTGATGTGGATATAATTTTTTACCAGGAGAACCCCGTGTGGTACTGCCATCAAGATTCTAGTGCTTTGGGGCACCTGGGTGGCTCAGTGGGTTAGGCCTCTGCTTTGTCTCAGGTGATGATCTCAGGGTCCTGGGATTGAGCCCCGCATCGGGCTCTCTGCTCAGTGGGGAGCCTGCTTCCCCCTTTCTCTGCCTGCCTCTCTGCCAGATTTCTCTCCTTAGAAATCTCTCTCTTTCTCTCAAAATAAATAAATAAATAAAATCTTAAAAAAAAAAAAAAAGATTCTAGTGCTTCAAGTTGGCAGAACAGAACATACGCACAGCCAACCCACCCACACGCCTGTCTTCTACCACCACCCTGCACTGAGGACCCTTGCTGAATCAAACTTTAAAGGAGCCTATTTGACTTGGAGTGCTAAATATTGTCACAAACCATCCCTCTCTCACCCTCCCCCAAGCCAAAATTTCTCAGCCTGGCGGTCCCAAGTCCTGGTTCCCAGACCAGGAAAGATTCCCACTCTTCACCCTGGAGACTGTTTTGGGGACCCTCCTGGGGACAGCACACAGTGAAGCTCAAGGAGGAGCCCTTCCTTCTGAGCCACATAAAAGCACTTTCACACAGCTTTCTCTTTTCTCCATGCAACAGTCTCTACTCCCACATCCTTCTACAGCCACACTATTTACTTATTTTTTGCCTTTCTGAAATAAGTTATTACCTTGGCTCAGGCTAGGTCACAGTGAAATTTTCTTTATACTGTTTCTCAAATATCTTGTGGTCTATGAACTCAACCTCCCTGAAGTCAACCTTGAACCTACGCATTGGTAATGACTCAATTGCTCTTAGACCCAAGGAAATCCTAATCCCCAGGTTCATTTCACACAGTAACAAGTTTGCCCAGTTTATTTTTCTTTTCTTTTTCAAAGGACAGAGTTTAGGGAAGCAGTGAGAAGAGATTAGCTCTCTAAAGTCTACTGGCTCAATCAGTCCATTCATGGAAGCCAGGTTTGGGTGCCTCTCCACGCCCAGAACATTACCCCAGTAGGAATTTCCCTTCTGGTTTTTGTTTCCTTCCAAATTTAGAATCTGGGCTGTCTGTGTGTGAGGCTGGGGGTGTTTCAGGACAAATGACATCATGTCGACCCATAGAAACAGATGTTCCGGCTCTCCGTCCTCCATGAACTCAGTTTCATGCCATCTACTGGAATGGAAACTCACCAGGCCATCCGGAGGGAGTTTCGAAGATGAGTGGGAGGGACTGCACTGCTTTCCTTCCATTACAACAGGAAGGGCCTGGGCTGGAATATGTTAGTGAGGACATCAAGAAACAAGCATGGAAACCCAGTGCTCAAACCCACAGTAGGTAAGGACTCTGGTCCACTGAAGAGATTTGTAAACGAGATGCTGAAATAATTTTTCCACTCCTCTTCCCTCCCCCTCCCTCCCTACAGAAAGGCACAGGATATTTTTAGCATGAAAAATAAATGCCCCATAAAAATGAACATAAAAATACCATACAGAGGACAGGGTACCCTCCCACCCGTCACCAAAAGATCCCTGGAGGGACCATTAAATTAAACAGGCTTCAAAGCCATTACTGGAGGAGTGGATAGGCACAGGCCAGCATAGTCTGAAAAGAGCTGGGAAGGAAAATAGGAAAAAAAAAAAAAAAAAAAAAAAAAAGGAAAAAAGGAAACTGGCCCAAAGAATCCCACAGGTACATATGGGGCATGTGGGACCGGGTGGAAATCCACTGCCCACACTGCGTGATCTCAGGGCTGTTTATTTGCAAATCCAGTGACCACCCCTCCCAGCCCATCTCTCCCGTCCTTCCCGTGGGGTCTCACGCAGTCCCCGTCCTTCTGCCCCCCCGCCTCTGCGTAGCTGTCTTACGGAGTGTCTTCCACATCTCGGCCTCAAGCTCACCAGAAGTCCTGGCTTTGGGTCCCAAAGCTCCGCCTCCTCCTCTCCCGCACCCCACCCCGTGAGTCACTTCCAGTTCCGGGTCAAAACGGCGGGGGCCTCCTTCCCTTCTCTCGCACGCCGCGTTCAATCCGTGAGCAAAGCCCGCTGGCCCAGCTTTCCGAATACGCTCAGGTCGGACCCCTTTCCCCACCTCCGTCGCTTCCCGCTGCCACCTGGGTCACTGCACTCGCTGCCTGTTTCTCTCCCTCCTTTGCCTTTGCCCCTTTGGACCACGGACCCCAACACACGGAAACCAGGTGGACATTGTTGAAACGGAAGTCAGATGGGTCACCTGACACTCAGGACCCTGCAGAAACCTCCAGTCCTCCGCGGAGGGAAGGCTGCCGTCTGTGGGCTGGCCTTCGAGGCCTGCAAGGTCCAACCCCTCGGCTCCTGCCTTCGCCCTCGCAGCGAGCCGCTGGGCTCCGGGCTGGCTGTCAGACTCCCACACTCCAGTCCGCAGCCTTGCCCTTCCTCTGCCAGAAGCGCGCTTCCCCACGTGTCCTCAGGGTCCCTCCTCCCATTTCTTCAGGCCTCTCCTCAAATGCCACTTTCTTGGCCACTCTATGCACAACTGCGACCGCCCTGACGTTTCTGTGCTTCTTTCCTTCCTTGATTTCTCTCCTAGTGCTTATCGCCTTTAATCCTACTGTGAGTAAATTCTTTACCTTGTTTTTTTTGTTTGTTTTAGAGAGGGGGGGGGAGGGCTCATGTGTGAGGGGAGGGGAGGGGCAGAGGGAGAGCTCCCTGCGGGGTGCAGCCCCACATCCGGGGCTCCATCTCAGAACCCTGAGATCATGACCTGAGCAGAAATCCAGAGTCTGAGGCTAAACAGACCCAGGCATCCCTTTACTTTGTCTGTTACCTGCCTCCTCTGTAGGATCGAAGCTCCATGTGGGCACACATCTCAGTCTCTGTTTGCTTTTGCAGCTGCAACTCTAGCAAAACTTTACTGAATAAATTGAATGAATGAATGAATGAATGGGCAGTCCATGCTAAAAATCCCCAAGCCCTGCCGAGTGCCCTGCTCTAAACACTGACCCCACTCCTTCTGCCATTGTCTTGAGCGGCTCCCCGCTAAACAGACGATCGGTTGTGCTGCGTCTTCGCCTGACGGGGTCTTATTTCTGACGACGTAACTCGGTCTCTGCGCAAGGCAGAAAGCCAGAGCAAGCCTCTCAAAGTGACGCGAGGCAAATGGCTTCGACATTCCTCATTTGTAGAGTGGGTGTAAAAACATCACCTTCCATTAGGTTGTTGTGAGGGTGGTGAGGCGACCTGTCCGTAGTATTTCTCCTGGTGCCTGATTGTGCAGGGGCTCAGTTAGCACCATGTCCCATCCCTGCTGGATTTTTGCCTTCTGATCACTCCCCAGGGCTGCCAGGTTCTCCCAGGGTCTCTCCCTCCAGCGCTTCCCCTGAGCATTACCTTGCTTATGACTACGCCATATCTTCTAGTTCTTCCCTGGTTTGAAAATCCACACGTTCCTTCTGAAGAGACAACATTTCCTTAAACCCAACGGTATAGAGTTAAATACAATCAAACTGAGTGACATCATTCCACGTGGTCAACCTAAGCAAGCCAGTGTCTTCTTAGGAGCTGCTCAGGAAACACTTGAGTAAAGATGGCGTCCGGCCCACCGTGAAGGGTGGGGTGAGTTCATCAGCTAAGCTCTCTGGACCACTTCTTGGCCTCCATGGGCCACGTGCTTTTCCTTGTCTCTGAGCCATTGTGAAAGCTGCACCTGCTTCTCCCCCGGGGTCTAGAAGACCCTGTGTCTCTTTCCCTGGGTCTTCCTCACCCATGGAATACAACACCACATCCTCAGGACCCGAAGGCAGGCCCTCCTTTGAAAAGCCCGCCATACCCTCCCTTCAGGGTGGCTTAGCTGCCTCTCCTAGGCTCCCACCACATCATCTGCCCACCGCGGCATGGACCGTGTGGAGGGCCACCTGCCTGTGAGTCCTGGTGGGCAGGCGACAGCACCCGCGCCCTATTCATCGGTGTGAACAACACCTATGATGTGTGGCACAAGGGAAGTACTGACCAAATTCTTACTGAGCGGATGAACAAGGGACTACGGGAAGGGGCGGACAACCCAATAATAGCTGAAGAAATGGAAAACGCCACCAGCCCGACGGGTGGCCTGTGAGGCGTGAAGAGGCGGGAGACACCGCCTCTTAGGAAGGGACCCAGGATGGCACCGCCCCACCAGGCTCCTGCCCCTGGGGCCTCTCCTCTCTACACACGTTTGTTCTCCCTGAGCCATCTCATCCCTCCCAGAGGCCTCCACGCCCCCTCAGCACCACGGACTCCTAAAGCAACAGCCCTGAATTCTTTGCCAAACTTAAGATAAGCTTCTCTTGCCTACAGCTTTTTCACTGAAATTGTTACAGCTCCCCCTCCTTCCGCGGGAGATCTCTTGCATCTCTGGATTCAAGGAGGGTTCGCAGGAACAAGCCACTCTGGTACAGGCTGCATTCTCAACCTTTGCAGCTGAAAGCTAACTCCTGCTACAGCCTGTTCTAGGAGGATTTTGGAGATGCTTCCCTGATTGCCAGGGAGAAGTGGTGTTTCATGGTCACAGAGGACAGAGAAGCAAAAGTAGAGTTACTTGCCTTGCGATATAGTAGAAAATGTGAAAGCCTAGAGTCTAGATGTGTAAGGCAGGAGTGAGGAACTTCTGGCCTCCAGCTGTTGGCTCAGTTTTCTCCCAACCTTTAGCAAACACAACAAACTGTGGTTACATTAAGGAAGAAAGATGCTTATCAGTCAGATACCACTGTTTGGAAATTATCCAGAGCCTGTTGGAAGGCACATGGGTAGGGATACATTTTACAAGCACATTCTTATCGCCCCCTTCCATTTCAGAATTCATTTGGGCTTCTTACCTTTTGAATCAACTCTCTTTTTCTCCAGAACCTGTGCTAAGTTTTAGAGGAAGTCTTTTGCTTTCCCCTCTTGTTTTGTATTGTTGACTGAAGTCGTAAAGTCACTAGACGTGAGAGCTGGAGAGACCCTTAGAGATTATCTGGTCTAACCCCCTCGTTTTATGGGTGAAGAAACTGTCAGTGCTGACTTTAACTTGGAATTTTATGAGGCCTATTTGTGTTGACAACGTGATTGATTGCTTTGCTTCCGAGACTGAAGATTTGCAAGGGGAAATAGGAAAGAAAAAAGTCAGTGCTCTTCCTGGTGGGAGGGAGCACAGGGTAAGAGTTTTCACAGCTGTAACCTTCCTCAGGCCACATCCACCAGATATAATGCAAGGGCTTTCTACCTGGCGTAAGCCACCCACCACTGGAATGGCTGTAGGAGGTTCCTGCTCCTCTTAAGGAGGAAAGTGCTGGAAGGTTAGAGGTCACTCCATGTGACCAATGAGAAAGGATTAAGTGCCATGAGTGACACTCACTATTCCCAAAGGGGGTTTCCTCTCAGGGGTCATGGCTGTTTGGACCTCTTGAAATTAATCTGCTCCCACACACTGTCGCTGTCCAATCCCCTCCCCTACTGAGCAGGGAGACCACAGAACGTGGCCAGAGAAGGTTCCCTGCAGTAAGGCATGGCTTATGGTGGATGATGCCGGGGGCCGCAGCTTGGAGACATTCTGGAAAAGGCACAAAAATCAGAGCTAGGAAAGCAAAAGTAAAATCTGTTTGCAGAGCCAATGGAAAAGATCAGGAATGGAAACTGGTTTCAAATCAACTGTAGTTTGATTGGTAGTGCCTGCCTGGTTATCAAGAAGGGTTGGGAGGCTGTGGATCAGCAGAAAGGAGTGCCATTATGGATTAGTGATACCTGCATTAGGCCCAGGTTGGGGAGGAGCAGCAAGCATTTTGTGTCTTTTCTTTTTTTGTTTTAGATTTTACTTTATTTTATAAAAGAATTACACATATACATTTTTAAACTATTTCTTTTCTCTTTTTTTTAATTTAATTTTTTTTTAAATTTTCTCAGGCTTTATCTATTTGAGAGAAAGAGAGAGAGCCCAAGAAAGGGGAGGGTCAGAGGAAGAAGCAGACTCTCCACTGATCAGGGAGCCCAATGTGGGGCTCAATCCTGGGACTCCAGGATCATGGCCTGAGCCAAAGGTAGATGCTTAACCGACTGAGCCACCCAGGTGCCCCCACACATACACAGTCTTAAAAGTCAAATAGTGCTTCCAAGTTTTATAATGTAAAACAGCAGCCCTCTTACCACAGTCTTGCCAGCAGGCTCTCTCTCCTCCCTGGAGAAACTATGCTCATAATGAAGCTGGGTTAGAAAGTGCCTGCTGTGCAACTATTAGAGTATGGAGATTAGTATGTGAAAAATTATGGGGGATTTAAGAGTAAAAGCAAGAAGGTAGGTATTGGTCCTGGAGCACATAGAAACTAAAGGATGAACCCACTTTTGTAATACATCCCGGATGACCAAAGAGTTAGGTGGGTTGAATGGTAAACACTATTCATCTGCCACATAGCAAAGCCCTAAAATGACCACTTACCCATTATCAAGCAAACGGGGTGGGGGGAGTACCTCAGTGGTGGTGGAGGGGAGTGTCAGTTCCAGGGATTGGGGGAGAAGCACCTGGTTCCCAGAAACCAACCCTACAATCCCCTTTGTCAGGTCGACTGATGAAATGTGTAGCCTAAGCTAGGGACTAAAATTCTGACGGACTAGGGAGCAGGCAGTGCCGTCACACAGAGCGGGGCTGGGACATGCTGGTAAGGAGGCAGAGAGAAGCCCTCTCTGTCCACTGCCTGGACCAGCCCAGAGACAAGAGTGTGGAGGGACGACTCTCGTGGTCACACCCCAGGCTGTTAGGGATCCTCTTCCCTGACGTTCCCTGCACGAAGTACCTTTCCTGCATCTATTCAGATAATCATCTGATTTTTCTTTTCTAGTCCTTAATGTGGTGAATGACACTCATTAATTTTTCAAATGTTGAACCAACCTTATATTCCTGGGATGATGCTGTCTTGGTCATGATGTATTCTTTTTTTTATGTAATACTGGATTTGATTGGCTAAAATAATGTTAAGAATTTTCAAACTACATGTTCATGAGGGATTTTGGATTATAATTCTCTTTATTATAATGGCTTTGTCTTTGGTAGCAGAGTAATGTTAAAGAGTAAATTGAAGACTGTGTTCTCCTCTCCGATTTTCTGGAAGAGTTTATTGAAAATTAGTGGGGGTTAAAAAAAATTAGTGTTTTTTTCTTTCTTTCTTTTTTTTAGTTTTTAAATTTTTTATCAATGTATAATGTATTATTAGCCCCAGGGGTACAGGTCTGTGAATCGTCAGGCTTACACACTTCACAGCACTCACCGTAGCACATACCCTAGTGGTTTTTTTTCTTAAATATTTAATAGAATTCACTAGTGATGATATGTGAGTGTAGAGTTTTCTTTGGGGGAAGGATTTTAAGTAAAAAAAAAGTCAGTTTTTCTTTTCTTCTTTTTGTTTTTTAAAGATGTATTTATTTGAAAGAGAGAAGAGAGCACAAGTGGGAGGAGGGGCAAAGGGAGAGAATCCTCAAGCAGACATCCGGCTGAGTGCAGAGCCTGACTAGGGACTCAATCCCATGACCCATGAGATCATGACCTGAGCCAAAACGAAGAGCTGGGCACTCAACCGGCTAAGCCACCCAGGTGCCCCAAAAGTCCACTTCTTCAACTTAGGGCTATGTAGGTTATCAACCTTTTGCTCTGAGCTTTTGAAGTTTGTGTCTTTCAAGGAATTGGTCCATTTCATTTAAGTTGTCAGATTTATATGCATAGAAGTGTTCACAGGATTTCCTTGTCCTTTTAATGTCTGTTGAAACTGTAATTATGTCGCTTTCTTCTTCTTGATGTTAGTAAATTGTGTCTTCTGTTTTTTCCTAATCTGACTAGAGATTCATCAATTTTATTGACTTTCGAAAAAACAAGTGTTTGATTTCATTGGTTTTCTCTTTGATTTTGAGGTTTAATTTGGTCTACTTTTTTTAAAGTGGAAACTCAGTTCTTTAATTTGAAAGCTTTCTAACACATTTCCTCTCAGCACGACGTTACCAGCATCCTACAACATTTGGTATTGTTAGTTAGAAGTACGGTAGCTCCCAAATATTTGGGCTTTTTTAAGGTATTTTTCTTATTGTTTTCTTGATCTCATTCCATTGTAGTCAGAGAACATACTGTGAATGAGTTAAATTATTTTCAATTTACTCAGGCTGTTTTACAACTCAGAATAGTGTCTTAGTGACTATTCCTTCTTGTACACCTGAAAAGAATTACTTTGTTGTGAGTGGGAGTGCTCTATAAATATACAAAGGGTTTGGTTTATAGTGTTTATTGTGTTTTTCAAGTCTTCTATGTCCTTACAGATTTTCTACTTATTCCATGAATTTTTAAGAGAACACGTTGGAATCTCTGACTACAATTATAACTGCCAGTTCCTCTTTTCAGGTCTATCAGGTTTTCTTACTTGATGTATTTTGATCCTTTGCTACTTGGTGCAAAAACACTGAGAATTGTTACGTCCTTTGGTGAACTGATTGTTCCATCATTATGAAATGGTCCTCTTGATCCTTGCTAAGATTTGCCCTGAACTCTATTTGGTCTAATGTTATTATAACCATTCCTGCTTTATTTTGACCTGTGTGACTTTGGCGTATCTTTTTTGTTCTTTTATTTTTAATCTATACTCATACTTGAAGTGGGTTGCCTGTAGGCAGCATATAGCTGGATGTTGTTGTATTATCCAATTTCTGTCTCTAAATTTGACCATTTGCCCCTTATGCCATTAGTGACGTGCTTCCATCTCACTGTTTGGTTTCTCTTTGTTCCATTCGTTCTTGGTGAACTTTTCCCTATTTCATTGATTTCTTTTGAGTTAATTGAATATTTTTTAATAATTTTTAATTTTTTAAATTAACATATAATGTATTATTAGCCCCAGGGGTACAGGTCTGTGAATCACCAGGTTTATACACTTCACAGCACTCACCATAGCACACAGCCTCTTAATTGAATATTTTTATGACTCCATTTTTTCTTCTTTGAGGACTTATTAGTTATAACTCTGTCTTATGTTTAGTGGTTGTGGTAGAGTTCATAGTAAACGGCTTTAATTATCGTAGTCTATCTTCTAGTAATACTATATGTATACATAATGCACACGTACACACGCATAGCTCTGTGTATACATATGAAACAGTTTCACTGTCTACACATCTTACCGTTAACCGTTTTCCATGTAGTTTCTCTTCTCTGGAACTCTGCCCTACAACTTCCATCCACCTTAGACTCTAGAACTCCAGGCTCTCGCCCTCCGTTCAGAGAGACCACAATTGTATTGCTTGAGAACTCCTTCCTCCTCCTCTCCTGTCCAGGCGGAAAGCCGCAGGACTCATCGCACTGGTGTACCTTTTTTGGGGGATCACAGTCCTGATCTCTCTATTGTCCGGTTTCTTAAAACAGTTGCTCCACATTATTTTATCCAGCTTTTCTCATTGTTTAAGACAAGAGGGTAAAGCTAGTTCCATGATATATTTTTAATACTCTGCTGGATTCATTTGACTAATATTTATGGGGGATTTTTGTGCTCATTTTTATAACTGAACCTGACTCTGTATATATCAAGAGGCACAATTCACTTACGAATTTAAATGCCTATATATGTGTATGTAAGTATAGGCTTCCGCCACTCTGCCAGAGTAGAGCATGACCATGAAAGCTTTCATATGCCAAAACGGCATAAAGCAAAGAAACACTTAACGTTCATTTGTACGGACATTTTTTTGAGAATTCTCAGACCTCAAAAATTAACATCTCAGGCTTTTCTGATAGCTTAACACACATCTTGCTAACAAATGCTCACAAGGAGTCGGGATCAAGCACAGATGCTCACAGACACAGTTCGAACCTCTGGTGACTTGATATTGAGATGCTGAGCGTGGTTTTGGGGAAGGAGCTTGCTGGGGTCACCCTCACTGCTCCTTGGGTGTGGGCTGTTGCTGCAAAACCAGCCCTAAATGCTATTTTCACTTCCTTTTTGGTGGGGGGGGTGCGGTAAAAGTGAAAATCCTCTTCGGATATTTTTCCATTAGCGAAACAGGCACTAATGCAGATCTTTCATAAAAGTGAAGTGATGTAACGTGAACTTTCAAAAAGCAGGGGATAGCAGTCTATACATACAGTTTTGGATTCAGTTACATGAGCCTCTTAAAATGTTAAAATGATCTGAAAAGCTTTCGATCTTTTTCTATTTTCTTGAAGAAAATTAAGGAGTGTGTCTCAACTTTTTTTTTTTTTTCATTATAACCTCCCACTCCTCCTGGAGCCTTTTTAGATATTCTTTTTCTAATTCCCCACCATGAAATTTGAATACCGCAGACACCCTGTATATCTGGACTGGGACTCTTTAGATACCACAAACTCTTTTGATATCCAAGATGTTTTTGCCCCTCTACAAAAACCAATGAATTTTGATCCCACTGAGAATACACGAGATAGGGAGTTAATCTGTCCCTTACAAGTCTGTAATGCTTTCATCTAGAAAACCTTCTGGGCTGCAGCTTTTTTGAAAGAGGAAAGCTTTGATTACCATTTCACTTCCTTAATGCTTACTGGCCTGTTTGATATTTACAATTCTCCAATTGGCCATTTTATTTTTATCTCAGAAATATGGAGGTGTTACTTGGCGGGGACACACCAGTGTGCTTCGTGGCACCTCCTTTCTGATGGGTAGGTATCCATGGTGATGAGTCAGTGCCCAAGCTCTTCTTGTGAATGGACTTACAAGCCATCCTATAGAACAAAATCTATTTCCTCTACAATTTCAAATACGTTAGTGACACTATGGTTGTTCATAATATTTTATTATTTTAAAATTCCTTATGCATCTGTAGTTATTTCCTTTTTATCATTTTGCATTTTCTTTCTTTTATATGATCACTCCTTGTTTTTGACCAGTCTTTCCAGAAGTCTATCCTCCATATCTTTTTTTTTTTAAAAGCCCAGCTTTTAATTTTGTTGTTTGTGTTATTATTATATATTGCAGTAGTACTGTTTTCTTGTTGTTTGACTTCTGCCTTTAATATTTCCTTCTGATTTCTTAGTTTTGCTCTAATTTTCTTTTACCTTCTTCCCAATTTAAACTATTTCCTCACTAGTTTTCAATTTGTTTTTTTTTTTTTAAGATTTTACTTATTTATTTGACAGAGAGAGCCAGAAAGTGAGAGAAGGAACATAAGCAGAGGGAGTGGGAAAGGGAGAAACAGGCTTCCTACTGAGCAGGGAGCCCCATGCGGGCTTCAGTCCCAGGACCCTGGGATCATGACCTGAGCCAAAGGTAGACGTTTTGACTGAGCCACCCAGGTGCCCCGGTTTTCAATCTTTCTTGATTTCTGATACATTTATTTCAATGTATAAATTTCCTTCTAAATCCTGCTTTAGCTATGTCCATAAATTGACTTAAAACACTTTCATTCTGTTTTCTGTTATCTTCATGAGTTCCTTTTTAATCTAATTATTTAATTGTACACTATTTCATATTGCAGACTCTGGGGATTTTTAAACGTTATTAGCAAAGACCATGAAGGGTCTTATAGTTTACCCTACTTGTAAGCTAACAAGGTAGCCAGTCACAGTTTCCAAAATGCTGGCAGAAGACATGAGCCTCCTAGATCAGAAGCGAAGGACACAATCACTTCCTTTACTCATTGGTTCACCTGGCCTCCCGCGTCCCATGAGAGCGATGCCTGTGTGGGTCCGGGAGGACCTGTACCTGCACAGTTGAGGGGCCTTGAGATTAGGAAACTCTGATCTTTTATACGGGGTATAAGTCAACCCACCCTACCTGTGCCCCAGAAAGACGCACTGTCTTCACTTTACTGGACAGCAACCAAACCCGCCCTGTACTGAAGAGGGAGATACTAATCCTCATCTTCCAAGGCTATTTGCTTATACAAACATCCTTAAAAATCTAGTCCATAACAAAAGCTGACAATGTCTCTACTTGGAGGACACACAGAACCGTAAGAGACCTGTGGAGAATTCTCGTTCAATAATTATTCTTCTGTAATTTGTTTCTAACATAATCATGTTGTGGTCAGAGAACATAGCCTGTGTGATATCAGCCGTTAGGACTCTTTCTCAATAGAGAAGGCTGGGAAACGTCTCTGGGAATGAGAGTACCACCAGACTAGCACCACCTCCATCCCTTCACCCAGCATTGCCTCCATTCAATCTCCCTTAAATTCTTGGGAAAAAGCAGGTTATCTTAGGTTGCAACCTACTGTCATTGAGGGGATGGAGAGAAAGGGAATGAGGAAGGAAACACTTAACGCAGTTAGTCAAATGTTCTCACCAGATTCTCAGCCTGGTAGGGTCCTGAAGCTGCCCGGATACTCTCCCTGCGCCCCCCCAACACTTCCATTCCCCCCTCACCCCTGTACACACACACCTGACATCTGGGCTGCTCTTGTGAATTCCCATTCCACGGAAGTGATAAAGCCAAAAAACCTCCTTCCCAAGAAATGTAAGGGAACAACAACTTTTGCCCAGCGTATCTGCACCTATGCACCCCTGTGGCCCCGTCCTATACGACCATGAGCTTCTGCACTAGCTGGCAACGGTCTTCAGTCTCCTTAAGGCCTCCTTGAAGTTTTATGTTAGTTCCACAGACTCTGCCTCCTCCCCTCCTCTGTCACTTTCTCAGCTTGGACTACCTATTAGTTGGACCTAGAGTGTTTTAGAAATGCTAGTGCCCAGGTTCTATTTCTGGAGATTCTGATCCAGCTCGTCTGAGGAGGCTCCCAGATTGTCAATAGTATTTACAGCTCCCTGGGTGATTCTAACATGTAACAAATGTTTTCGATCCCTGTCTCTAATTTCCTCTGGGATGATTCGGGGGGAAGGGACCTCACAGCCCAGGTTTTTTTAATTTTCCTGTCAGGAACTGGAAACTTGTCTTCTGTATAATGCTCCAATGATTGAACCCATCTACCTAATAAACAACTATTTAAAAAACAAATTATCTTGAAAATGTAAGCTACATTTGATTAAATTCTCTTAAATCATTTCAAATGCGATTATGTGTTTACTGTGGCTGACTTCTTGAACACTTCAAATATCATAAAACTTTCACAAAGGCAGTGACTACAAAGCTTATTATTATACTTACCCTTGACTGTATTCTAAATCCTCAGAACAATGGACTTATTCATTTCTTTGATAATTTATGTGCTTGTTTTATACCTTCCTAGGGGATATTAGTATACTTATTTTAATATCTTCCTAGAGTTTCAGTAATATATTTTTATTTCTTCCCAAGGGTGGAGTAATATTACTAGACCTGAAAGAAAAAGTTCACTTGCTTGGCTGGGCCAAGGCTACAGGATTTGGGTTACTGGCTGATCCAGTGTGGGTCTGGGCACAGGATTCCTCGTCAGGCTGCGTTAACTTCCGGTGTCACCACGATATGATTTTTAAGGTCACACTTCCACGGGGGCTTTATTTATTTATTTTTACAACCTGCTGTCTTTCAGGAAATGATGTACTTTTAAGTCTCTGTCAGATTTACAAAACCCCATGTCCTATCAGTTATGATATATCGACTCGGTTTGTTACCTTAAAAAAAAAATCATGTATTCCTTATTGCTGTTTTATTAAAATGAATAGGGCCATCTAGTGGTTTCATTTCCTGTGAGATAAGGCATTGGGCATTGGGTCTGGGTGGTATATTCTTTTTTGGGGGGATGTTTGACTAATTCATCTTGCCAGAAGACCCCGTTAAAACTTCCTCCTACTTGGTAATTTTAATTTTAATGTGATCACAGATCCTGATTGTTAGACCTTCTTTCCACCTAAATTATTATATGTTAATCCTAGTGCCAGCCAAGCCAGTTCTCTCTTTTCTTGCTAGAGTTACTGTTTTTCTGTATATTGTTGCCTTACTTAGTCCCATAATTTTATTTTTTCCCTCAGAAATAAATATATGATAAATATTTGTATATTTTTATAAAAAATAATAATTTAGTGGGAGAAACACATTATCCATATATAAACAAATAAGCATTTGTTAAAATCCACTAACAAGAAGCAAGTCCATAATTGGTTATCCATTTTTTGTGTTACAACTGTATTTTTGTACTCATCCTATTAACTTTTCTCTTTTGAGAATACTTATGAGTCCATGTTCTTTCATAGACCCAACTGGCTCCAGATAACCATAATAATAATAATACAATTCTGTGCTCAAATTGTTACAACTTGGTCAATAGAAGCCCTTAAATATGGGTCCTTTGGCCTTTTGATATTGCCCCTAACATTTTTGAAAATAGGATTCTTGCTTTCTGGTGACAACAGGGTATTGCAGTTTCCTTTTGTTCTCCACACCGCCTCCCCCTTTCCAACACAAGCCCTGCTTTCTCTTACTTGACGGCAGATTAAAGTAGCGGCCATGGCAGGATGCATATAAAAGATAAGCAAAAGTCCCACCACTACTGTTCAGCCATTTGCACTAGAAAATATGACTTTAAAAATAAACCATGGTTTCCAATGCTTTTCTCTTCTTATAGTATCTCCTGATACTAAGACTTTGCCTGGTAACAACAGCCAGTTCATCAAGTAGATATATACCTCATACAGTCCAAGTACTGTCCCTACCTTGAGAAATTCACAGTCTAGTAGGAGACAAACTGGATGTAACAAGTCTCTACTCTCTTTGCATTACTTGTCAGACTCTTTCCTTTCCCTTGGCACATAGTACTCCTGAGAATAACTTCCTAGAGATTAAGATCAACACAGAGACTTTTAAAAACAGCCACAGACAAATCATTGAACACTACATCCAAAACTAATGATGTACTATAGGTTGGCTAACTGAGCATAAGAAAAAAATATTTATTTATTTAAAAAATATATATTTTATTTATTATTTGGCAGGTCACAAGCAGGCAGAGAGGCGGGCGGGGGCGAGGGAAGCAGGCTGCCCCCTGAGCAGAGAGCCCGTCAGGACCCTGAGATCATGACCTGAGCCAAAGGCAAAAGCTTAACCCACTGAGCCATCCAGATGCCCCAATTTAAAAAAAAAAAAAAAATAGTCACAGAGGTTTGGAAAGACTGAGATAGAAAGACAGTCAGTGGCTAGAGACATTCAGAAACAAGCAAGAAGGACACAAAGATTAAAGCAACGAGAGGAAGGGAGATGTTTCTTAGTCAAGAGAAGTGTGGGAGACTAATAGGCTTTGTGAATTCAGCTACTGGATGTAATCTGCAGTGTTGAAGATCTCTTTCAGCATTTCAGCATCTGTATGTAAATTTGTATGTAAATTTGTTCTTTACATGTTGTCCTTTCCTTGTTCTTTACAGCATTTTCATCATGCTTAATGGTTTCCATCTTGCCTCTGTCCCAGTAGCTGTGGGGTTTCCCTTCTTGTCAGTAGTATTAGAGTTAGGTACTTTTCCTTTTTCCACTCACTCTGCTGTGCACAAAGGGTGATGCTTATAAGATCGAACAGTGAGCTGCCAAGCAAAGCCACCATGAGGTAGCTCAGAATGTGTTCCGCTGCCTGGTTTATGAAAGTCTGAAATTCGCATCTGGAAGGTGCGTAGACGTGTCAGCACAAATTGCTCAAAACCGCAGGATGTAAGGATATGAAAAGTCAGAAGCAGGGGGCTGTTGCTAAAATGGGGATCCAAGTTAAATGAAACTGGTTTCCTACACAAAGCCCTAGATAAAGATTTATTACTCATCTACATATTTTGCTATATATGCTGGAGACACAGCCATGAAGACATGAAGACGAACATGGCCACGAAACTCTCAGACTGGTGGAGGACATAGGCAGGCAAGTGATAAGTCAACTCTATTACATATATACAGGCTGCTGTGTGCGTGTTGATAGGGACGCCTCACCCAGAGAAGGCTGAGTATGGTTTAGCCAGGTAGGCTAAATGTAAAGTTAGAAGGAAATGTGACAAAATGTCCAAGCCCTTAGAGTCTAGTAGCATGGTTTGTGGGGCAAATGAGAGTTTTCAAAATGGCTGCAACATTATTTCCCATTCTACGTGCTTCTCAGACAATACGACTTTGATACGCCACTGGTCCAGAGCCGAATCTGTGTGATCACAGATCTGAAAGTAATGCTGTGTGTCTTCTAAAACAAAATCAGAAAAGTTGTAGAACGTGGGGCACTCGCTCTTGGAACCAGCGCCCCTGCTATGAGGAAGCCACCAGCCACTCGAAGAGGGCATATGTGGGTATTTGCACAACACCCAGTGGATGTCCTGGTCAGTAGCTAGCAGCAACCACCAGACACATGAGTGAGTAAACCTTCAGATTACTCCAGACTCCAGCCTTTGCCTGGCTCAGGCCACTCAACAGAGAAAAAGTTCAATAGTAGAGAACCCTTCAAGCATGGTTTGAGCAGGACTCCTTTTCCATTTCTCTTCAGTGTGTGAGCTTTCCCCCTCTGGGTGTGGCTGGTTTCTGTCATGGTATTAAATTGTCACAGAAGCTGCGGGTTTCACATTCTTACATCTTGTATTCAGAGCAGAAGAGAGAGAGCTGTCTTGTTTCCAACTATTCCAAACCAACACATCAACAAAACAAAACCCCCCGGGTGCTTCTCTCTAATTGGTCCTACCTAAGCCAGTTACTGATGCTAGAGAGATTCCATATGTTGATGGGCTTAGGCCTTACTCAGTACAGAATGACTGCAGCAAGAGGCACCTAACTCCATTAACCAGTTTATGCCAATCCAGGCCCATCCTGGAGCAAGGAAATGAAGTCAGTCCCCCCAGCCAGAACTCTGCTGGAGAGGAAAATTTAAAGAAACACAGCTATATGTTTATTTCTTAAAACATTTCCTCTAGACCACTATTAGATCCCTGCATCAAGGAGTGGCCCGCAGATAGTTTGGTAGTTTCAGAGAGGTCAAAATACTTTAAGACTTGTTTTTTTGTGTTACTTTATTTTTTGAGGTTTTTAAACAAGATTTTATTTATTTATTTATTTGTCAGAGAGAGAGAGAGAGGGCGCAAGCAGGCAGAGTGGTAGGTAGAGGCAGAGAGAGAAGCAGACTCCCTGCTGAGCAGAGAGCCCGATGCGAGACTCGATCCCAGGACCCTGGGATCATGACCTGAGCCCAAGGCAGTGGCTTAACTGACTGAGCCATCCAGGCGTCCCGAGACTTCCCTTTATATATATTCCACAAATTTGGAACATAAAACTAACTGTTTTGACAGATGAATAGAAATGTTCTCATTTTTATATTCTTAAAGATTATCTATGTTCTGATCAGTTGTCTTGTGCTCAGAATGAGTCAGGATAATTCCTCTGAGCTAACGTAGCTTCTTAGCGTTCACGCTCTATTGTCCACTTGACTACAGATTTTATGAGGCTGCATCTATTATCGCTCACTTTTATATCTCTAGCCACAGCACAGCCTAGCGTATACTCATAAGTACCTAGTAAATACTTATCCAAGGGTGAGTTTCCTTAATTTGCATATTTATCACTTCTGTTATGATGTGTCTAGCTTCAAATCACAGAATGGTTTATTGAAGGTCAAGAATAAGGATGAACATATTAAATTAATGCAAATAACCGACTAAATAGTGAGATGAATGAATATAGTGAGCAAATGAATATGCTGGCAAATGGAATCAGGTAAAATGATTTGACATAAAGAGATGAAAAAGAAAAGCGCGCATATTAAGTGTGTACTTTCAGTAAGTCTATATAGGATTATTGAACCGGTGATATTTTTACACCTTGCTCTCAGCTCATTATCTATTATGTAAATATCAAATATGTTTATATTATATATGTTGTAGTTCTGTGGAAATCATTAAAAAAAAAAAAGAAACAGAGTGTATAACTTCTAAATCCTACAGGGAAAATGTATGGTTAAAAAATGCCCACTAATTCAAAGGGAAGCAATTGAAAAGGAAAAAAAAATTACAAAACATGGAATAGGTGAAATAAGTAAAAGTACAAAGTGAAGTGGTTAATTTAAACTAAGCTAGTTTTGTAATTATAGCAAATGTAAATGAGCAAAATTGACCTTTTAAAAGGCTAGATTGGGGAGATCTGGGTCGCTTCGTCTATTAAGTGTTTGCCTTTGGCTCAGGTCATGATCTTGGAGTCCTGCGATCAAGTCCCACATTAGCAGTTCAGGCTCCAAGCAAGGAGCCTGCTTCTCCCTCTGCCTGCCACTCTCCCTGCTTGTGCTCTCTCTCTCTGGCAAAGAAGTAAATGAAATTTAAAAAAAAATTAAGGGGTGCCTGGGTGGCTCAGTGGGTTAAAGCCTCTGCTTTCAGCTCAGGTCATGATCTCAGGGTGGAGGGATCGAGTCCCGCATCGGGCTCTCTGCTTCCGCGGGGAGCCTGCTTCCTCCTCTCTCTCCCTGCCTGCATCTGTCCTACTTGTGATCTCTGTCAAATAAATAAAAATAAAATCTTAAAAAAAATTAAGAGGACAGATTGTTGGGTTGGATAGAAATATAAATTATATGCTATTTAAAAGTAACACACCACCTAAAACATAAGGATATAGAAAGGTTGAAATTAAAGCATAAAAAATCTCATTCAAATCTTAATAAAAAGAAAGCTAATATTGAACAAAATGGACTTCAAGGCAAAAAATTTTCTCTAGATATGAAAGAGAGTTACTTCATAATGTCAAAAACATCATCTCACCAGTAAGACGGATCCATTTTTAATTTGTGTGCATCTAAAAACATGCCCTTAAATGCATCTAGCAAAAAAATATTAGAACACGAAAGAGAAATAGACAAAACCACAATCTTAGTGGGACTTTTTGAATCTTTCAATAATTGATAGTCCAAGGTTAGGGAAAAAAAAAGATAGATGATTTGAACAAAATGTTTAAGAAGTTTGACCTAAGTTCATAGACAGACGTTATAGTCGCGTTTCAGAAATAAGATGGAGCCAAACTTTGGCTCAGATGTCGATACTGGTGACGTTACACACATGCTAACGGGACACGGAAAGGTGTATTACTCATATAATGGGACCAAATACTTACAAACTTAGCAACACACTTCAATAACCTTGGAGTCAAAGAATAAATCACAAAGAAATTTATAATATATTTCAAAAGTTATGGTTCTTCCTTTCTTTCAGAAAATAGAGTAGGGGGAACACTTTTCCCACTTGTTTTATGAGGCTGGCTTAAACTTAATATCAAAACCTGAAAAATATGCAACAGAAAAAATATTGCAGACCAACACCTTTAATAAACGTAGACACAAATACCTTTAAACAAATACAAGCAAATAAAATCTACTGAAGGATATTGTTCTATTGGGGCACCTGGGTGGCTCAAGTTGTTAAGCGTCTGCCTTCAGCTCAGGTAGTGATTCCGGGGTCCTGGGTTTGAGCCTGAAAGAAGCTTATCTAATGCACGTGTTTTCCCTGTAAGGCACATCACAACCTTCTTGTGCTTAGAAACATGAAGAAGCAGTTCAGCACTGTCCTTCGGGGGTATTTTAAATAAGAAAGTCACCCTCAAAAAACATAATAATGTAACAAAGGTGACACTAAATACACCATGAAAAGGACACTTGTTTATATTACGACAACCGGAAAAAAAAATGTTGTCTTCTTTGACCTCAGCTGGAAACATGTGCTCATGTAGAATGGCTCAAAGTTTTCACCACTCTGCTCACGTCTGTGAATGAACATGATAACACTATGAGTGTTGATTTGGGGGTTACAAATAAACTTTAGCGAGGAGATGACTTTGCAAATACAGAATCTGCAAATAATGAGGATCAACTGTAAATAAAAATACATTGTATTACTATGTATTAGCAAAAAAATTAGAAATGAGAATTTAAAATACCTTTAAGATGTAAAAAAAATGAAATTCTTAGGAACAAATTTATTTCAGAATAAAATTTAAATTGAAACCCACAAAATTTTGCTAGAAAAAAATGATCTAAATAAATGAAGATATATCTCACATTTATGAATTGGAAGATTCAATATTATTAAGATGTTCATCTCCCCCAATTCATTTTCTGATTCAATACAATCCCAATAATCAACCCCAAAGTCGTTTTCTTTATAGAAATTGGCAAACTGATTCTTAAATTTATATGGCAATGCAATGGGCTAGACTCACTAAAAGAATTTTGTAAAAGGACCAAAGTTTAAGAAGTTATGTTACCTAATTTCAAGACTTATTAGAGAAATCCAGTAATCATGACAGTGTGGTATTCATGTAAGAATAAAAAAATGAATAAAGGGGTCCCTCGATGGCTCAGTCAGTTAAGTGGCCGCCTTTAGCTCAGGTCATGATCTGAGGGTCCTGGGATCGAGTCCCACACCGGGCTCCCGGCTCAGCAAGGAGTCTGCTTCTCCCTCTCCCTCTGCCTGCTGCTCCCCCTATCTGTGCTCTCTGTCAAATAAATAAAATCTTAAAAAAAGAAAAGAAAAGAAAAGAAAAATGGAAAATAATGTAAGTTTAGAAAGAGATTTACATGTATGCAGGTCAGCTGATTCTCAAAAACAACTGCCAAGGCAGTTGAATGGAGGAAAGGCACTCTGCTCCAAATTGCATTGAAACTGGGTTCTTATATGGAAAGAAAAATGAAGTTCGACCACTGCTTCACAGCATTCACAAAAATTGATTCAAGAAGGGCCATAGCTAAAATTATAAAGCTTCTAGAAAAAAGCAGAGGAGAATATCTCTACAAATTTGGGGCAGGCAAGCCATTTCAGAAAGAACATTTCAAAGCACTTGCTATAAAAAAGTTGACGAATTGAACTTTATCATAGTTCAAAACATAAGTATTATATTTAGAACATATAAATAACTCATATAATTCAATAATAAAAAGATAACTCAAATTTTATTTATTTATTTATTTTTAAGATTTTAAATTTTTTTTTATTTGTCAGAGAAAGATCACAAGTAGGCAGAGAGGCAGGCAGAGAGAGAGAGAGGAAAGCAGGCTCCCCGCTGAGCAGACAGCCTGATGCGGGGCTCGATCCCAGGACCCTGAGATCATGACCTGAGTCAAAGGCAGAGGCTTAACTCACTGAGCCACCCAGGCACCCAACAACTCAAATTTTAAAAAGGGGTACCAGACCTGAACATATACTTCACAAAAGAAGATAAATAAATGACCAAAAAGCATACACAAATGTGATTAACAGCAGTAGACATCCGGAAAAATAAAATATAAAATAAAATAAATAAAAATGGCTGAAAAAGCCACACTAGAATAGCTAAAACAAAAAAACTCTATAATAACAAATGTTAGCAAATCTGTGGAGTGGTTGGAATTCTCTACACATTGCTAGAGAGAGTATAAAATTATACAACTCTTTTATTAAAATGTATAGCAATTCCTAATAAAGTTAACCTTAAAAATGTTCAGGTCTACTGAACAAAAAGCCTTGTATAAAAAAAGTCTTCTTTTTTTTTTTTTTAAAGATTTTATTTATTTATTTGACAGACAGAGATCACAAGTAGACAGAGAGGCAGGCAGAGAGAGAAGAGGAAGCAGGCTCCCTGCTGAGCAGAGAGACTGATGTGGGGCTCGATCCCAGGACCCTGTGACCATGACCTGAGCCGAATGCAGAGGCTTAACCCACTGAGCCACCCAGGTGCCCCAAAATATCTTTATTCATAATAGCCGTTAAGTTAGAAACAACACAATAAAATGGACAAACATGTTGTATCTTCAAACTATGGAATAAAAAATAACCAATCATGGATGCATGAAACAATATCAGTCATTCTCAAAAACACTATGTTGGGTAAACACAACCCCATACAAAAAAGTAAGTGCTATATTGTTACATTTACTGAAGTTCTAGAATAGATAAAATTAATCAACGTGAAAGAAAAATAGTTGCTTGAGTGGGGAGGACAAGCATTGACTAGAAGAATTTTTCTGATATGATTAAGATGTTTTGTATCTTATTTGGGATGTCAATCAAATTAAACTCGTAGTGAATTTCATTGTACCTAAATTTCATCTTTTATAAAAGCCCTTGAATGAGATTATTCTGGGCATAACGGCCACTCTCAAGTACACACATCTTTCACATAATATATCAGACTGCAAATGTGAAAACCTAATTGTCATTGTGGCTGTGGAACAACTGGAACTTGTATTCTCTGCCATGGGAATGTGAACTGACACAAATCACTTCAGAGAGCAGTTTGACAGTATTCAATACAGTTGAGTGTGTGCCTCCGACCCAGAAATTCCACTAGTAATTATGTACCTCCTAAACTCACGTGTATAGTCAAAGTATATTCAAAACATATATATTTAAGTATAGTCAAGGCAGTATGTAATAGTTATAAACTAGAAATCACTCAATGCTCACCAACAGGAAAATGGATGTGCAAATTCCATATTGGCCATACAACTGAATATCAAACAGCAATAAAACAAACAAACAAAACATAGGATTACTCCCATCAGTAATGCTTCTGAGTAGGGCTCCTACGGCTACTCCCTAGCTTCCCAAACTGAGTGGGAAAAAAGAAGGCACAGAAAAATACACACTGCATGATACGATTTCTCTAAAATCTGAAAATATTTAAAAATCTACTCAATAAACTCCCCATGCATAAATGCATAAATACAGATGGTATGAAAACATGAATGATTAAGTTCAAGTTCAGAATCGTGATTACCTCTAGGGAAGGCACGAAGTACCCAGAGGCTCCGTCTTTACTTCCAATGTTTTATTTTTTAAAATCTGAAGCAAGTGTGGAAAAATATTAATATCTGTTATGATTGGTGCTAGATACAGGGTATTTATTTGAGATACTACTACTCCACATGCATTTCTGCATGTTGAAATATTTCAAGATAAACAAAGAGAAGAAGTCAACTCTCCGAGTCAAGCTTAGAGAGATTGGTGTGAAGGATGGATAAACAGTTTCATTGTCTCCTGAAGAGAAACTGCAAGCTATCCTATTGCCCAAGAACCACGGGGGGTCATTTATTCCTGGGGGCTTTGAGCATACTTTAGATATATATCCTTACCCTCTTTCCGCAGAGGACTCAAGGTAGCTTGCAACAAAAGACACACACGATGAGCCGGAAAAACATAAACAGAAGTAGAAAATCAGGATCAAAGATAAACAAATATTCCATCAATACTGGTTCACCACAGTTGCGATGATCGCGTTTCAAACTTGGCTCTGAACTTCTTGGCAAGGGCACCCATTCCATCTCCAGCTGACCCAGAAAAGCAGGTTACAAAAACTAACCTTTGTTCTTCAAGATTTAAACTGAGTATTTTCCTGAGCACTCTCTCTGTGTTGTTTTGCATTCTGCCGTGCTGACTAGACAGGTTCTTCTTTCCTTTGTTCTTTTGTCCTCCCTGCCCCCCACCCTCTTTCCCTCTTCTTCCCTCTTTCTTTTCACTCTTCCATTTATTTTACTCAGATGTGAGATCCTTAAAACTAGCAGTGGCTCTGAAAGCAGGTCTTAGCTATTATTTATTGGTTAAAATAACCTTAGTTGAGGTTTTCAACCTCTCTGTGCCTCAGTGTTCAAATATTTAAATGGGTGTATGTATCATAGACTCACACTGGGAGATTAAATGAGATAACGCATGCAAAGGGCTTAGTAGTACAAAATATTAATCAGTCTTAGTTGTTATTATGATCACCATTATTAACCAAGGGAGGGGAACATGAATACCAGTGGATTCCCTGCCCTGGTCAGGAATAGCTCAGAAGCAGAGTAAGACTTTGCTGTCTCACCTGTCAGGCCTTCAGTGGAGTGAAGCTTAGGAAGCGGGAGGCGGAGACCAGCACCATCCTCAGACAATAGCACAGTTAAGAAGCCTCAGATCCAATGGCACACTTAGCAACCATCCTCAGATCTGGCAGCATATTTAATCATTTAACTGCAGAACCAGACATGGCGGGGCGGGGGGGAGGCAGGCAATGTCTCCCCAAATAGGGGATACTGGACATTTCTGCTTTTGAAGCAACCACAATATTCTGTTTCTGCCTGAGATTTGATTTTGGAAAAAAGCAATCCTTCGGCACATACTAACCCAGATACTCTCAGACCGTGGGGTGTGCATCTCTTTTCCTTTCCCAAAGACCCTAGGAAACTCCAAGTAGAGGGGACAACTGGTTCTAGGAAATCACCACTAACAACATTGTACCCTCACTTGATTATTCCACGCCCAGTAGATTCATTATCTACACCTAGGAACTCCAGCAAGCAAAACCGCTTGGAAAGAAGTTGAGCTGGAGGGGATAGGAATTATATGGGAGGACATAGCCATTGGGAGTTTGGGACCAGGCAAAAGCAGGATTCAAGAAGTAGAAATCCATCTACTATGGATAGTGGGGGCAGGCAAGAGAGGTACAAAGGGATGAGAGACCAAGTGACTCGAGCTCGAGCGTTTAAACAATTTGGTTTTAGGAATAAGACAGAAACCCTACTACTAGGTCTGGGTAGAGCCAGCAGTGCCTGCAGGCTTGCTGCCAAGTCACTGAGTGCTGACCCACGGTTCCTCAAATTCCCAGAATAACTGGGGAGAGCCAAGAATGCATGTGAATATGAGGGTCAGATAGATGCCTTTAGCATCAGGGATGGGAGGGTTAGGGAAGAGGCAGCATTCAGGAAGCCAGAGATCATTCACCTGCAAAAACTCGAGTGAGCAAGCTTTCCACATGCCTAAGGGATCACAAGCTCTAGCTTTTTCCTATTTACTAGAAGCCCTTGAACAAGACATCTTTGTCTCTCCTCTCTTCTTTGTCTCCCTCTAGGTGGGATCTCATTTCCCTATCAAACAAGACCCCCCCCACCCGAGAGAAATCACCCTTTACCAGCCAGATGAGAGATGGTTCATGTTTTAATTTCAAAAGGCTTAAGGATCATCAAGAAACTAAAAGTTCTTCCTGTCCAGGAGAACCAGTTCTGTCGTTCAACCTGTTTCTGGAAGAATAGCTTCATTTACTGGTGTTCGCTGTGTGCCAGGCATTGTGATAAACGCTTTACATGCAGCGTGTCATTTGCTCCTCACAATGCTGTTTAAGGTAGGTTGTATCATGAGGCCCGTGTGGTTCAGATGGCCCTCAGGCTGGTAAACTGTAGCTTGAGCACGAAGGCACAAACCCAAGGAAGCAGGACTTAAAAGGTCAAATTCTGGAACATTAACCACCTAAACTTGAGCACTCCTTCTTGGGGGAGCGCCTGAGGACTGCACAGCTTGCTTAGCTTCCTTCCAAGCATTTTTGTATGACTTTGGTGTCCTGCAATTTCCGCTCTCATTGTCCTACCTCCTGGCGGTCCTGCTGCCCAGAAAGCCGCCCGGCAAAATCTGAGCAAGTCGAATTCCTATTTAGTGACCTGTGAGGTGGTTGAACTGAAGCTGTATTATGTCCAGCTATGCTAATGGCCTCGAAACACTCTCCCCACCAGCGTGAACGAGGACAAACCCCTGCCTGCATCGTATTTACCTGTTTGATCTTCAAAGGGAATGAGAAAAATGAGAACCTTTCACCCATGAATCCCTAATACTCCCGAGGCACAGGGAGGCGTGCCTACCTGAAGACAGAGCCCCCGAACAGCCAACAGAAACGAACACCTTTCAGAGAAGCAGATTCTCTGACTTGTGACTGCATTTCACTCACTTGGGGGTCCCTTCACATTAAGCATTTTCTTTCTGACCCCCATTGTACTCACGTTCATCTTTTGTGTCTGCAGTGACGCCCACAACCCCGTGTGGTGCCCTAAGGATGCATCCCTGCAAGGATGGAGCCTCTGCCTACTTAAGTGAAGAGAAGGGCTCCCACCCGGCTAGAGAGGAACATACAATATGACACTTCTGACCAGATGAAGGAGGCCAACGCACTTTTTTTTTACTAATTTATTAATAAGTTTTTTCTTCACTCATAAAAAAGAATGTGTATTTGGCTTGGAAATCATGACATAAAATAAAAAGGGAAATAATTGGAAATTCTCAGCTGCAAGTAGGTAGAAGCAACTCATGCTGAAACCTGAGCCAGCACTCCGTGCTTGGGGCTAGAGCAGGGGCGCCGGGCGAAGCGAGAGCCGGAGACAGCGGTGCGAGCACAGGGCCCAGCGAGCTCTCAAGACGGCTTAGTTCCCAGAGGTTGTTTGGCTGCTGAAGTAGGAAGCTAATCCTCCTTTCTCTCCTCTCCTCTTTCTTTCTTCCTTCCTTCCTTCTTTCCTTCCTCTCTTCCTTCTTTCCTTCCCTCCTTCCAACCTTTAACTACGGGAATGGTAGGCAATAGTGTTTTGATGCTAGGCTTTCTAGGTTGTACGATAGTGTTGTTTCAACATGTTTAACCCACTTGTTTTCAACCTTCAAAAACACAAAAGTGCTAAAATCAACTGTAACTAAAGCCATTTCTATTTTTGGTCAGTTATCTGCTGTAGGCAAAGCTTCATGTAGGAATTTTTATTGCGGATTTCTATGACTGCGTCCCTAACAAGCTCAATGAACATCTGTGGCCAAAGCTTCTGCAGGGCTTCGTTTTTCATGTTGATTTCCGTGGCTTCCTTCACAAGGTCCTCCATATACATCTTGCAGAATTTCTTTTTTTCCTTTATTTCCTGTTAAAAAAGGAAAATTTTGCACCGAATAATTAATCCAAGAGATAAAGGAACATTTACCTGAGCCAGAGTAATATGAAAGCATCTGTTCTGAGCCTCACCCTTCAAAGCACAAGTACTCCCCAAGACACTCTTGACATGATCAAGCTCTGCGTGAGTACAGACAGCAACGAGGAGCCCTTTACTTCGCAGTCCGCTCCTGTCTCTGTTAGACAGCTCTGGAATCACCTGAATTGTAACTACCGCTTCTCTGTTGGTAGACTTTCTCCCTTCTCAGTTAAGGGAGTTAAGCTCACACAAGACGGATGAATGCACAGATTTATGGCATCTAGTGGTAACTGTATCAGGGCACTGATACTGACAGTCTTAATTGGAATAAGGTCAGTTAATATCCATACACATACTTGAAATACCATCCTCTGAATTCAGTCTGTATTTTAGGAAATTGTGTAGTAGCGCTATACTGATTCATTAGTCTAGACCATTTGGACAAATTTGGGGGAAAGTGTATAAGAAGGAAGAGGAAACATACATAAGCCTAAGACCCAGAACTTGGCCTTGAGAGAAACAATGCTCCCACTCAACTTCTGAGTCTGAAAGTCTGCACATGAAAAATCTGGGTCACAAACACAACAAGGAAAGTTTTGGGCCTAAAGCTACTCAGGCACTAGGCCCCAGTTTCACCCTAGAGGCTGAAACAAAGCTATGTGTTCAATCTAAGAACTCAACATTTATTTTGGCTATTCATACTTGTGAGGAGTACTGAGGCAAGATGATGGAAAGTGCCATAATATATATGGAAAAAATAATGGAATAGATCAATCAGAATTATAGGAAACTGGGGTGCCTGGATGGCTCAGTCGTTAAGTGTATGCCTTTGGCTCAGGTCATGATCCCAGGGATCGAGCCCCACATAGGGCTCCCTGCTTAGTCAGGAAGCTTGCTTCTCCCTTTCCCACTCCCCTGCTTGTGTTCTCTCCCTCGCTGTGTTCTCTCTGTGTCAAATAAATAAATAAAATCTTTAAAAAAATTTATAGAAAAGCAATTCACATCAATGAAGGAGGTAAGAAATAATAAATGTCAATGACACGATAGGTTTAATTTCTTAGAAAAGAATCTATTCAAACCTCCAACCCAAATCAAAATACCAAAATAATTTCAGGATTAATTAAAGGGTTAAATTTAAATTATCAACAGACATTATCATTAAAATTATATTTATAAAGACTTATAATAACAAGGAAAATAAAATTCAATGGTCAATGGGAAAACAAAAATACAAAATAAAATTTTGATAGAGGTTGGGTTATACACATGTCAAAACTTAGCAACTGTATACCTAAGATTTGTGTATCATTGTACGTAAGTATTACCCCCAAAGAAGAAACTATATCGAATACTGAACTCTGGTTAATGATACACATGCTGAATTACTTAGGAAGAAGCATGCTAATGTCTGCAATTGCTTTGAAGTGAATTAAAAAATATAAGGTGGATTGATGAGAGAGGATGGGTCAATGTGTAGATAGGGGACAAAGCAAGGACATTATAGTACAATGTTAATAGCAGAATCTAGGATTGTGTGTATGGGCATTTACTGTAAAATTCTTTCAACTTTGCTGTATGTTTGAAATTTTCATTAAAAAGTTAGGAAAAGTATACAGAAAATTATTGGAAGACAATATATTGAAGTATCCTAAGATTGCCTTTCGACTGTGAGACCATAAGTGTTTTCCCCTCTTTTTTTCTATTTCTTTTCCTTTTCCAAATTTTTACACTTTTTAAAACAACAAAACATGTTTTAGATTCTTGATTAATTAATGTAAATTCAAGATGAGTCCCGATTGTCACTAAGTTTCCCTAACAAAGGCCTAGTTTGGAAAATTTTTTTCTGACATATAAGATTTCTCTAAATAATCACTCACCATTCAGGGGTCAACAGGCTGACCTGATTTAGTTCATGCACTAAGAACAACTGGTCACGAGTTGAGCTCTCATAAAAACATGTACAGATTGTGATGGGCGATAAATAACAAATGGTTCCAGCTGGCTACTTCTCTGATGAATCTTTCTTTAACTCTGAAATATGGTCTGGGACTTAGTCACCTGCACTAAGTTAGCTTGTTGATGAGAACAGCATTGAGCTGTTCCCTTTTAACACTCAGTAAATCTGGGCTACACAGGGACTACCAGGGAGACAGACAAGTGTGAATCACCAGAGATCAATCAATACCTGAAACGAGCGATATTTTACAACGTGCAATGCATTTGCACATATAGAAGGCGCACGGCATATTTAGTGAATGCCTCTTTTACGCATTGCTGAGTTTCTTAAAACACGATTTTGAGTTATTTATTTATTTAGTTTAGAGAGGGGTAGGGGCAGAGGGAGAGAGGATCTTAAGCAGGCACCACTTCCAGCATGAGCCCGATGTGGGGCTCCATCCCACAACCCCAGGATCGTGACCAGAGCTGAAATCAAGAGTTTTACACTTACCTGACTGAGCCACCCAGGAGCACCATAATTTTGAGTTTTTGAAAAAAAGGAAAAGCCTCGCAGTAAGACTGGAAAATTTTTATAGTAATTTAGGAGTAACAAAAATGTAAAGAATTTTTAAAGGATGTATTTTTGCTAAATAAATTATACATAATACAAATTAAACTTTTTGTAATTGGCATAGTGCAATTTTTGGTGCTTTAAAATTTCTTGCTATAGCTCCTTCCATTACTTCTTTATGAACATGTTGCTACAGAATTGCATCTGCCATAATAACCCTTAATTCAGTAACTGTTGTAAAGCAGTTTTACTTCATCATTTCTTCTTTCCTCCAAGCCAATTACTCCCATCTCCATGAAGCAGACTCTGAACTCATCAGGTATCTGCCAGGACGACTCACTCTGCCTGTCCAGAATGATCCTGTTAAAAGCACATTAGAGATACCTCTCTTGCCCTGACCCGTCAAGGAGTTATTGCTCTTTGAATAATGCTTTTTCCATTCTCAAATGCTTTCATATACTTATTTTTTTCCTATCCCACAACATCCCTGTGGGGTTCATAAAGCAAGTATTATACAAGTTCAATCCTGAGGAGATGAACTCTGTACAATATTATTTATCTCATTGAACTAAAACTTTGTTGTCATGAAGATGGTTTGGGAAAAAAAAGTAGGTCAAAGGTAGGATTTGTTGTGGAACGATTTTAGCTATAATGGTACTTGTACTGGGGTCCAAGCCATCTCCATCTCCTAAATGGGAAACTAAGGTCAGCAGAAGTTAAGAGACTTGCTCAGAATTACACAGCATCTACTAATACGTACCCAGAGAAAACTCTAACCTAGTCTTTGAAGGATCTGCAGTCTTGTTGGAGAGATGCCTACACATATGAAAAGCTAACTAAAAATTATTAAACAGTAACTAAGGGCTGTGAGATGTTTAGACAGCAAATCTAATCAGTGTTCAGAAAGAGGGAGCCCTTTGTGGTCAGAAAGACTTCAGAAAGGGCATGATATACTTGGAGAGCGTCCCAAGGTCAGTAATCAGGAGATCTGAGTTCTAGAGGCAGCTCTGCCAGTAACTCACCGAGCGATCCTGAGTAGTTCATCTTAGTCTCCAGTTCTCCTCATCTGTCTAAGAACAGGACTGGAATCATTAGTCCCTTTCAGCCCTCTGACTCTACATCCATCTTAGATCTTTTTAAAAACGAGTCAGGAGCATGGATGAGCAGCCACCAAGCAACAGAATTGTACATGTTGTCATATAATTATACGTGTCATATGTATAATGGAAGGGTCTGCTTAGCCAGATTTGTGAGGAGCTCACTACAATTCCCAACCACTCAGGATGCACCGAAAAGAGAGACTGACTGAACATTCTCTGCTGCAGACTGAAATATTTTTCAAGAGGTAAGAAGCTTGGTCTAAACGAAGGAAAGCTAGACTGTAAGTCAAGAGAGTGATTAAGGAACTAGGGCGAGGTCTTTCAGGAAGTAAGTGGTAGAATCAGGGGCTCAGATCCAGAGCTCCTAGTGGTCAAGTGTTCTTCCAAAATATCATGTGGCTTCAGATTCCTTCTCCCTTCAACATTTCTCAAAACAGGAGTCAACACTCCCTGTCCTGACTTTTTGATCGCTTATTTACTGCTCAAACCACCTTGAAACACTGCTTATATGACTCCACTGAAACTACTCCTATTTAAAAAACAATGATCTTGATTGTCAAATGTATGACATTTTTTCTGCTGCTTTGTGCCCTTCAGGTGTTAGAAAATCACAGTCTATTCAATCAATCTATTCACTGAATATGAATATTCAATCTATTCATAAAGATTCTCACCTACTTTTTCAATGAAAACTTTGAAGTTTTGCTTTTCATCCTTAGGTTTTCATTTGATCTGGAGTTAATTTTTGTTGTATGGTGTGAAGTAAAGGGTTCAATATGTATTTCTGATTTGCTGTTCAATTTCCTCAGTATGTTTATTAAATTATCTGTACGAGTCTGCAATACTGCCTACCTATATCCCCATATATATGGGATATATATATTTCTGGCTCTCAATTTTGTTCTCAGGTCTATTTGTCTATTCCTACACTGCCTTCATTACTACACCTTTACAATACTTGGCATCTGGTGAGGCAAGTTCTCCCCACTTTTACTCTAGTGTATTTTGGGTTGTTTGCTCTATCAGATAACTTTTGGATCAGATGGTGACATTCTACAATAATCCTGTCCAAATTTTTATTAGAACTGCCTTATATTCATGGATGGATTTAGGAAGAATCTTTCCTATGTAGAACGTTCCTGTCCTTAAATATGAACAATCTATTTAGTTCTTCTTCCAAGTTTTTCAATAAAATTTCATAATTTTCTCCATAGAGGGCTTATACATATTTTATTGTTATTTATGTTATACAGTATTTATTGTTAAGGTAAATGGCGTGTTACTTTATATTTATTTTCAAATAGGAAACAGCCTATATTAGGTTATCAGCCCCTTTTCTTACCGATTTCTAAAAGTTCTTTATCATTCAGGGAGGTTAGTTGTAAACCATCTTTTCATTTCTTTTTTGTCTTTGCTTATTCTAGCTCCCTGAAGGTCTTTTTCATGCCAACACCACACATACATTTTCCAAGATTTCTTGAAAACCTTTATACTTTTATTATAAACTTTAAAATCTCTGATCCATTAGGAATTTATGCTGATGTAAGATATAATGTCTGAATCTAGCTTTCCACCCCTCTCCCCCGTTCCCTAATCATTCCTAAATCATTTACTGGATAGTCCACGTGACTTGAGAGAATTCTTTATCATAGTAACAAATTCTCTTCTATATTTGCAGGTACAGTTCACTTTTCCATTCTATCTCATTAGACTATCTCTTTATGGTCATCCCGTTTTAACTGATATGACTTTATAATATACCGTAATAGCTAGTAGACTCGTATTCTCAATATTTTTCTCTTTCAGAGTTCTTATGCTTATTTCCCCATATGTATGATAGGATCAACTAGTCTCAAAAAACCCTCAGTAAAATTTTTGGCATTTTCATTTTCATTGAGATCATATTAAAATTTTTAATTAACTTAAGGAAAACTGACATTTTGCTTTAGATCATTTTTATCCAAAACATGGTAGGTTCTCCCATTTGTATAAATCTTTGGTGTGCCTCATTAATGTTTTAAAGCTTACTTCACAGAAATCATACCTATTTATTAGTTAGTTATTACTAGGTGTTTTATCTTTTTGTGTTGCTACTGTGAGCTGGGTCTCTTCTGTTATTTACTTACATGGAAACTGTTGATTTCTGCCCCATTACTGAATTTTCTTATAGCTTTTATAGTTTCTGAACTAATTATCTTGGGATTTCCGGAGATTCAATACTATTGTCTGCAAGTAGTAAGTTCACGCCTTTCCTTTCAAGTTACCACAAATCTCTTCCTCTTGCCTTTTTGTGTTGTCTGTATGGATACCTGATAATGGCAATACTGGACACCCCTGTCTTGAGACTGACTTCAGCGAGCATTAGGGTTCTACCGCTGTGCAGCATATTACCTCAAACTCGGTGGCCTAAGACAACATGTATGTCATCTCAAGATTCCATGCACCAGGAGTCCAGGCACAGCTTAGCTGGGTGCTTGGCTCAGGATGTCACAAGGCTGTAGTCAAGGTGTCAGCCAAGCTCTGTTCCTCTTTAAAGCTTGGGTCCTCTTCCAGACCCGGTGCTTGTTTGAACAGCACTCAGTTCCTTGCAGTCATAGAACTGAAGCCCCAGTTTCTTGCTGGCTATCAGCAGGGGGCTGCTGTCAACTCCTAGAAGCTTCTTGCAGTTCTTGGCCATATACCCTCTCACACGGTGGCTTACTTCTTCAAGGCCAGCAGTAGCCTGAATCCTCTTTTAGAGGACCTGGTCAGGTTTATCCAGGATAATCTCCCTTTCCATTAACTCAAAGTCAACTGATTAGAGACCTGAATTGTATCTGCAAAATCCCTTTACCTTTACCATATTCCATTGGTTAGAAGCAACTTACAGGTTTTACCGGCACCTAAGAGAGGGATACCAGGGTGTAGGAATCAGGGAGGACATCTTACTCAGAATTCTGCCTATCATTGATGCTAATGTTTCTAGAGTTTCCCCACCAAGCATGACATTTGCTCTTCATTTTCTATTTATCCTATTTGCTGATTTAAAAAAATTAAGGATGGATGTGGAATTGTGTGAAATGCCTTTTTTTCAATGTCTAAAGAAATAATCACAACTTTTCAACTTAGACCAATCTCCTGATAGGAATCTTCCTTGCATTCCTAAAATAAACTACACTTGGCTGTAATGTTTTGTTATTCATTTAATGTTCTGCTGTGGTCTCCTTGATACTTTTCCTTTTTAAAAATATTTTTGCATCATCAATATTCTTAGGTTTTTGGTCTGGCTTTTCTTTTTCTGTGCCAATGCTGGCAGGTTTCAGATTTAATATTATGGTATCTGCCTTAAAAAAAAAATGGAAACATTTTCTTCTTTTGCAATACTCTTGCATAATTTAAAAAAAAATCACTGGAATTGTCTCTTCCTTAGACTTGGTTGATTTCTCTGTGAAATTGTTCTTGTTTTGCATGCAGCTCTTTGATATTTTTCTAAATGTCTTTAGTATTAATAAAATTTATTTTATAATAAATTTAATTTTAATTTTATATAAACAATAGTTATATTTATAATATTTATAATCTATAATATAAATAATAAATAATATAATATAATTTTTAATTTATAATAAAATTTATACATATTAATTTATAAAATAAATTAGTATTAATTTTTGACTCATGGAACTGAGTTGGTTCAAGAAGACAAAGACTCACAATCCTGTCAGTTTGGCTTTCATTTTCCTCCTTTGGCCACATCAGGAAGTCCGTATTAGCCAAAGATTAAATTCAATCCTCTCATATAGCACTTACTACCTTTCTCGTCCCTTCTTTTAACACCATCCACCCCAATCTCTGTGCTTCTGAAGAGTGAATTGCTCATAGCTCCTGGCTCTCTCCGTTTCTTTTTGTGCTTCTATGCCTTTTCTTCATACTGTGTTATTTCTCTTTTTCCTTTTATCTAGCTACACTTTATCATTTAAGACTGGTGTCAGGAAGCTCTTCTCTGGAAAGCCTCCTTGACCTGGATAAGATACTCCTCCCATACTCTCTTTATATACTGGTTTATAACCATCCCTGTATAAGTCTGTCTCCTTCATTAGGATGTGAGATCCGTGAGGATAAGGACAGTGACTTCTTATAGCCCAAGTAATCTGTGCGACAGGTGCTTAACACATGATTTTTGAGCAAAAGCATGAATGTTAGGGTCGGGGAGGATTTCAAGGTATTGACTTCAAGTATTTGAAGAGTTTTCTTGAGAAAGAGACAAATTCTCTTTTCTACATAAGGTGGTACTAGGTCATGAAATAGAAGTTATTAGGAAGCAGATTTCAGCTTCACATGGGTAAGAATTTTTTTCACCAACGGAATTGTTCAGTGATAAAAGCTCCCTCATGAAGCAGTACTTTTTGTAGTCGAATAATTTAAAGCAGAATCGGAACATCCTTTAGGATGCCATTAAACATCAATTGCATTGTGTTTTCAAGGTTTTTTTCAAGCTGTAATCCTTAGAGCCTCTCTGGTTCCAAAGAGATGCTTCAGGATTGAGGGTGAGATGAGGAGAAAGGAAAAGACTAGACAATCCTCAAATGAAGCTCTGAAGCCCTCCTTCCCCTCAACAACAACAGCTGCTCTGCTGTTTTTGCTTTGTTTTGACATACTGGGTTTCAGCTACAATGTGGTTTGAATAAAGAGTCCCATGGCTGTTTAAAAACATCTGAAAACCACTTGCCCGGCCATTTCACTGCCATATATATATATGTATACACACACACACACACACACACACATATACATATATATAAAATACATATATAAAACCTGTGTGAGTTATATAAATATATATATTTATTTATATATATAACTCACGGTGCCTTGCACATCAGTTAAGGATGCTCAGTCCGTGAGCGCTTCCTGCTGTCTTTGTCTTGCTCTTTTGCCCTTCAGTCCCCTCAAAATCTCTTGCAGAACCTTCACATTCTATTGTTATTTAAAGGATTTATTTCTTCAGCTTTCTTATGAGTTCCATCAAGGAAGGCACTACATGTTTTTCTTCCTGTAGCTCCTGCGGCACCCTAACACTGTATCTCTCCAATAAACCTCTGAACAAAGAAGTAAAGAATTAGTTCCAGCTTTTCTGGCTAAGCAGCTACAGTGGAAACAGAACAGGTTAAAATGATACCCCATGATTAAGGACGCAGAAGGTAATGCAGTAGGAGAATGAAAGCAGTGACTGAGAACATCAAGGACACAACCTGACATGGGCCAGTTAAGTACTCACAGCAAGACTGCATCTCTTGCCTTAATTCAGGCAGATCAGAACCCTTGGTCCACTTTGGTCTAAATTTCTGGTACAGATTTCTTTGAAACATTTTTTTTTTCCCTGCTGAAATAAAGATATTGGAACTATGGACTCTACTTCTTCCTAACGCCATGGTGCTTACTGTCTTCAGCTGTACCTAACATAAGGCTGGCTAACTTTCCAGGACACAAACAAGTTATCTTCACTGAGTAAAGGGAGAAATGTACCACTGCCAAGTCCCATGCCAGGTGGGAGACATCCAGGCACCAGATGCCAAAGACTGATAGTGGTTTTACCTCTAGCCTTTCGTTATAAAAGTCTCTTGTGGTATAATTTAGCGTAGCTCGGTTTGTGTTTTCTCCTACAAGTCTTTTGCTATCACTGTTTTCTTCATTGACGAGACCAGGTTTTTTTCCTTTGGTTTCTAGCAGATACCGGAATTGCTTCTTTCTGTAGAAAGACAGTCAAGGGATGTAGAGAGTTACTAATGAGATTTATTAAAATATGTCTATTTTTTGTTGACTTTCAAGGGAAACATATGCGCTTTGGAATGTCTGCTTCATGAGTTTGAGTTACTCATTTGAACTCAGTTCAATACCCCAATCTTTCTACTAAATAAGCTAGACAACCCAAATTCTTTTGTTTCATAACTACCAAGCATCAACATAAACATCTCAACCATTTCTAAAGTAAAGAAATTCTACCTTAAAGAAATCAATATAAAATTTAAATAATCACAGAGCACAAAACAACCCAGTTAAAGATGTAGTACGCCAAACTTTCTAAGTCATTATCTTTCATAAAGCATATACTACCTCTTATAAATCACACAAATAGTCCGTAATTCCAATGTGCAGCTCAGTAGTATTACTCACAGATAGAAAATGTAATGGGATACTGGTTTAACTTTAGCAAAACCAAAATAAGCAAAACACAAAAACCTCCAAGTATTAGCATATTGGGGCAAGATCCTAGTAGGAGGTAAATAATGAAACTGGAAACTTCATTTGATTATGAAGAACATAAACAGTTCTCGGAGCATCACTGGCATACCCATAAGCCTAGACAGAGCACTGCAACTCATCTCCCATGAAAGTTGATTTCTGGTTTCCACCAGACTTAGGGTGTCTCTAAGTGAAGGGGAATTACTACTTTACTGTAAACTGAACTAAAGACTGGGAAGAGAAGAGGAATGGCTCTTTTAAAATTTTTTCACTTTCTAATTTAAAAGTATAAAACAGCATTTTTAGAAATTTTAAGAAGTACACATTTTGAAAAGTATAAAGAGATGAAAATCACCCATAAATCTATAGCTCATAAATCTATATAAATCTATAACATTATTCACATTCAACATGTTTTTATAGGCTTTTTCTATGAATTTTTGTAAAAAGTTAAGATCATACTAACCATCCAATTTTGTACACTTATTTCTCTTGTGGTATATGTAATAAGTTGTAATAATTTTAGCATGTTTAGCAAACATGTAATAAATATGTAATAATTATAATGCTATATGTAATAAGTATTTTTCTATGTCTTTAAAAGTTAATGCATGAATAAAATTCAGCTGTGATGTTAAATCAGTTTACTTAATCAGGCTCTTGTTTTGGATATTTAGTTGTATCATTTTCTCACTTTTATAAAGAAGAAAGTGAGTAATGTACAGATCTTTACCTGTATTTTCTTTATTGACTTTTTTTTTTTTTAAAGATTTTATTTATTTATTTGACAGAGAGAGATCACAAGTAGGCAGAAAGGCAGGCAGAGAGGCAGGCAGAGAGAGAGGAGGAAGCAGGCTCCCCGCTGAGCAGAGAGCCGGATGTGGGACTTGATCCCAGGACCCTGAGATCATGACCTGAGCCGAAGGCAGCGGCTTAACCCACTGAGCCACCCAGGCGCCCCTCTTTATTGACTTTTTAATTATCAAAGCAATGCATATGTAGTTTTTCTACCACTTACATGTCTTTTCAAATAATCAATTTTTCATTAATTTTATTTTTATTTTTTCTTAAGATTTATTTATTTGAGAGAGAGAGTGTGCTTGCAAGTGGGGAAAGAGGTGGGGGAGGGGGAGAGAATCCTTAAGCAGACTCCCCGCTGAGTGGAGTCCAACGTGAGGCTCAATCTCAGGAACCTGAGCCCATGACCAGAGCCAAAACCAAGAGTCAGACACCCAAAAGACTGAGCCACCTAGGCGCCCCCCATTATTCTGTTTTTAATGTCATTAATTCTTGTAGCTTCGTTCAGGATTATTTTGTTTGTTTGTTTGTTTTCTTTCTAACTTCTTTATTTTCTTTTCCTAACTTCTTTAAGAGTCTCATGCTCTACCGAATGAGCTAGCCAGGCACTGACTCCTAACTTCTTTAGATAAATGTTTAGCTCCGTTCATTTTCAGCCTTTATTCTTCCCTAACTGATGCATTTCAAAGGCTAAAATGTTTTCATTTAGCATCATGTAACTTGATTCCACAAGTTTTGAAATGTGGTATTTTTGTTATATTTCAGTTCAAGGTAATTTCCATTATGAAACTGTCTTTTAACCTGTAGGTTATTTAGAAATATGTATTCTGATTTCCAGATACATGCAGATTTCCTGATTAACACTGAATAATTGAGTTAAAGCTAATTGAATTTTGAACAGAAAACATGGGCTATGTAAATCCTTTGGAATCTGTTGACAATTGCCTTATGGATAGCATTTGGTCAATTTTTATAAATTTCCATGCATGCTTGTAAAGAACATGTGTTCTACAGTTATTGGGGGCAATGTTCTCCGAATGTCCATTAAATCAAATATGTTAATCATGTTGTTCAAGTATTTTATAGCCTTTTTAAATTACTCAAAAATACAGCAAAACTTCCCACTGTAATTGGGGAGTTGTAGTAATGTCAATTTTTGGTTTACAGGTTTTTAAGGCTATGCTAATAGGTGCATATAAATTAAATCAGCAAATTTATCTGAACATTCCTGATGAACTGAATTTATTATTATTTTGAAATGATCCTCTTTATTTCTAGTATTGCTTCCAACCTCAGTCTTTTAGTCCTCAATGGTATTCTGTTTTTATTTTGGTTAGTATTGATGTTGTTATCTTTTTTCACTTTTTAACTTTTAAACTTTATGTAACCTTATGTTCCGATGTGTCCCTTGTAAACAACATATAAATGAACTTCATTTTTTTACTCAATCTGACAATCTTTGGCTTTTAACCAGAACAATTAGTACATTTGCACTTTATCACTGATAACACTGATGGTCATAATTATGAGCTCCCTTGAATTCATGCCCTTTACAATGTGATTCTGCAGCTGAGCTGACTACCTCCATGACAGTATCAGTTCTCAGGCCAGGCCTCAGGAGTCCTTGCATGTTTTTCTCTCTTTAAACCCTGCCTCTCCCATGAAAACAAGCCCTGGCAGATTTCTGGAGCAGGAGAGACCATGTGGAGCAAAGACAACTTGCCCTAAGGCTGCCTGCGAGCAGTTTATAGCTGGCCAACCCCCAAATAAGTGAGAGCCCTGGCTAGATCAGCATAGCTGCCTACCCAACCCACAGGTGGCTGCAGATGCATGAGAACCCCAGGTGAAGGTACAGCCAACCAGCAGACCTGCAGACTCAGGGGAGAAAATGACTCTTATTCTAAGCCACTGACTTGGTACAATTGGAATTGCTGATATAGTCATATTTAGGTTAAATCTGACATTTTTTTTCTTTCAATTTGACCCACACGCTCTATGTTTCGTTTCTCTTTCTCTTCTTTTCCATTTCTCCCCTCCTCCTCCTTATTCGTTTAGAAGCTGTACACTCTTTATTCTTTGGTTACCATAGAAATGAGAACATGCACTCTTAACTTACTAACATCTCAGGTTAATTACTATAGCTCCTTCCTAGATAATACAAGGATCTAGAATACCATATCTTTATCTACCTCCTACACTACACTGTTATAGTGTATGTTAATTCTATATATTTTAAAACTCCAACACATAATTATTGTTGCTTTATACAGTCAATGTTCATTTAGCTTTATCCCACAAATTTGATATTTTTCTTGCTTTTTTTAAAAAAAGATTTTATTTATTTGACAGAGAAAACAGCAAGAGAGGGAACACAAGAAGGGAGAGTGGGAGAGGGAGAAGCAGGCTTTCCACCGAGCAGGGAGCCGGATGCAGGGCTCGATCCCAGGATCCTGGAATCACAACCTGAGCTGAAGGCACAGACACTTAAGGACTGAGCCACACAGGCGCCCCTTCTTGCTCTTTATTTAGGTCTTCTTGCAACTTAGACCATCTTTTTGGGGTCACTTTCCTACTGCTTAATTACAGGTATTATAATTTCTTTTAGTGCAGGAATACTGGTGGGAAACTCTTAGCTTTTGTTATTATTTTGTTTTAAAGTGTCTATTTTATCTTCATTCTTTTTTTTTCTAAGATTTTATTTATTTATTTGACAAAGAGGGTGAGAGAGCACAAGCAGGGGGAGCAGTAGAAGGAGAGGGAGGAGCAATCTTCCTGCAGAGCAGGGAACACGACTCCAGCCTCAATCCCAGGACCCTGGGATCGTGACCTAAGCCATCTGAGCCACCCAGGCACCCTTATTTTATCTTCATTCTTTTTTTTTTTTTTTTGACAGAGAGAAATCACAAGTAGATGGAGAGGCAGGCAGAGAGAGAGAAGGAAGCAGGCTCCCTGCTGAGCAGAGAGCCCGACACGGGACTCGATCCCAGGACCCTGAGATCATGACCTGAGCCGAAGGCAGCGGCTTAACCCACTGAGCCACCCAGGCGCCCTATTTTATCTTCATTCTTAAAAGACATTTTTACTGTGTATAGAATTCTAGGTTGTTGGCAATAACTTCCTTCAGAACGCTGAACATATCATTTATTATCCTGTCTTCTGACTTCCACTGCTGCTGTTGTGAAGTCAATGGGCTGATATGCACTCCTTTAAAGATAATTGCTTTTTTCCTGGTTGTTTTAGAATTTTTCACTTTTATAGTTGGTGCTCTGTTATTTCATTGTGAAGTGACTTGGGGTAGATTTCTTTTAAATGAATAATTTGTAATTGGTTGAGCTTGTCTAATGTATAGATTACTGCATTTCACCAGTTCGAAAAAACTATTTGCCATTATCTTTAAATATTACACTTACTCCACCTTCTTTATTTTATCTTTTTGAAATTCCAATCAAGCAGATTTTAAACCTTTCAACTCACTCTGTCTCCAAATTTCTTAACTGCTTTCCCATATGTTCCTTTCTCCTTGTGCTCCATTCCATAAAATTCCCTCTAGGCTATTTCCTAAATTATAGATTCTCTTTTCAACTAGGTCTAACTGGCTGTTAAGTCTCTTAAGTTTTGATTGTGTTCGTTTCATTTTTCATTTACAGAACTTCCTTGGGTTTCCTTCCAAATCTGATGGATCACTTTTTAAATTTTCTTGTTATTGCCAGATATTTTCAAACTTGTCTATTACATCATGAAATATACTATGCATAGTCGTTTTATAATTCTTAAGAAATAACACCAAAACCCAAAGTATTTGTGGGTCTGTTTCTATAGTCTATGTTTTTTCTGTTAGTTCTTATACATGGTAACTTATTTCCTTATATGCTCCGTTATTTTTACTTTTTTTCCATTGTGTCCTGGTCACTGTCCTTAAAAATTATTTACGGAAATTCTCTGATAGGTTGAAAATAAACTTCCTCCAGAGGGGAGGTGCATTAGATTTTCCCAGGTATCTAGAGAGAGTAACATTTAAACTTTGACATTATTTTAAACTATCTACATATTATGAATTCAGGCTGCAAAACTATATGAGGATTGGCTTTCAGTTACACTTCTTAGAAATAACTTCGCCCCTTTTTTGCTCATACCAAGACAACTTTCCTTCGTAATTCCAGGTGAGAAGAAAGGGAGGTTTATTTCTGACACCATCTTGATGGTATAGCCATGGGGATCCTAGCTTAATTTTGGGAAGATCTCAACTTATATGCATATTTTAGAGGGGGTAATGGGCATTGATTTATAGCCTTCCCTCTTTGCAGCTAACAAAAGCAAAATTTAAGTTCCCCTAAAATGCCTCTAGGTTAAACACAGTTTACATGCTCACCTTACTTCTCAATGTTCTTTCCATAGATCTTGGCCTAGTACTTCTGTACTTTTATGGAGGTTTTTTTTTTAATTTTATCCAAATTTTTAGTTGTTTTTATTGCAAGGAATTATCAAAACAACCTATCTCACCATTATCAAAGAAATCCAATGCATTCTCAATAAGAACTTTCAAACTGTACAAACATACATAGAGTAAAACTTGAAAACCATTCTTTAACCACTCAACCACCACTACTAACATCCACATCCTACCAGATGTGTTCATCTTTTTAGCTCCCTTTCTATGTCTCTGTATTTATACATAAACATTAATTTTGTTGCTTTTAAAAATAACATCAGGTCATAATATAAATGCTCTTTTACACTTTATTTTATTTAATAAACTGTCTGTCTCTGGATCATTTCAGATCAGAACAGAAAATCTACTTTAATCTTTTTTTTCCTTTTTCTTCTTTTTCTATAGTTTTAAAATGACCATAATGTACACAGTATCATATAGATACTACATTTATAGTTTAGAAGTATCATGATTTATTTAACTTTCCCTATTGTTAGGCATTTAATTACTTTCTGAAGTTGGGTTACTACAAACAATAAAATGATCACAGCCTATACCTAAGTTTTTTGTGCCCATGTATGTGCATTTCAATAGGCTATATTCTTAGTACTAGAACTTCTGGGTTCAAAAATATGGCAGATACTGCTAAACTACTTCCTTCACAAGTCTGCCTTGTCTTCCACCAATAGTGTAGAGTACATATTTCTCTGAATAGTAATAAACCCCTATTATTATTAGTTCTTAAATTTTTTAGTCAATCCCATTAACTAAAATGAAATCTTATTGTTTTAATTTAATTTTTACTTCTCTTTTAAAGTGAGTTGGATCATTTTTTACAATATTTGGCCTTTGTGTGTGTGTGTGTAAAGTCTCTATATCCTTTGCTTTTACTTTCATGTTGATTGTCTTTTTCTTACTAAATTTGTAGGACTTCTTAAATCTGTTAAATGTGTTGCAAATACATTCTCCCTCTCTGTTCATGTCTTTTGAATGTCTTTTGAATTTATGATGTCTTTTATCATACAAAAGTTTTAAATTTTTGTGAGCTAAATGTGTCAAAACTTAGAAAGTATTAGAAAAGTATAGTAGAATATTTTTATAAATTTGAGGTGATGAATGCCTTCCTAGGATACAAAAATTATCTTGTTCAGCTTACTGAGATACCATACTGGGATTGTTGATTAGAATGTCAATAACTACATGATTTAATTAAAATAAATTGACATTTTCGGGGCGGGTGGTTGGGTGGCTCAGTTTTTAAGTATCTGCCTTCAGCTCAAGTCATGATCCCAGGGTCCTGGGATCAAGGCGGGAAGCCTGCTTCTCCCTCTCCCACTCTCCTTTCTTGTTACCTCTCTCACTGTCTTCTCTGTCAAATAAATAAATAAAATCTTAAAAAAATAAATTGACATTTTTTTAAGCCTCAGAATTCATGTAACTCAATGTACATCTTTCCATTTTTAGACCTTTTTAAAATTCCTATTTCACTGTTTACTTCATAGTTACATTGTATCAGATGGGTTTCCTGATATTTTATTATTTTTATTGTCTCGATAAATGGGATACTTTTCTAATACTATTTTCAAGAATTTATTATTTTAATGAAGAAATGCCAATTATTTTTTAAGCTAATATAGTATCTGGTTTCCTTGTTATATATTCTGATTAGCTATTAAAAAAAGTTTAATACTTGAGTTCTTGGATTTTCCTTAGAAACTTGTTATAAAGAGTCTATTTTTGCTTTTACTAGTCAACTATTCTTTTTTATTTCTTTAAAAGTTGCTTTAGCTTTACAAATTTCTTGACTCCATTTTCTTGTCTATGACTTTGATTGAGGTTAAACATCTTTTTTTAAGTTTAAAGGCACTTGTATTTTGTTTTCTGAGAAACTGGTTCTCCTGTTTCTTTGTGTTTCCTATTTCAAATGGGTAAAATTTGGGCTCATTACTTTCTAATTTTATGATATGACTAGAGAAAGTGATCTGTTTAAGTATGTTTTTTGGGAACCATGGAGTTTTTCTTTGAGTTTAATATATGTCCAATTTTTGTAGACATTTCATAGGTGTTTGAGTAGAATTTGTTTCAAATTGGGAATAAGAATCTGGCAATAAAATTATAAATACATTTATTTGATAAAATGCATTAACTATTATTCAAATCCTCCATAGAAGTAGCACACAGATTTCCATTTTGGGGGGTACAAATTACAAATTTGTAATTGTAAATTCTATAACCACGTTCTGGGGACAGGAGTGGGGAACTTCCTGATCCCCCATGTAGTGAGAGTGGTATGACCCTGGAGGCTGCAACTGGGATGACAGTCTCCTGATCAGCTAGCTCCCTGAGCAGAGGTTGGCAGTTTCCTTGGTGGGCTGGTTCTGTGGTATCATTCTGGGAGTCATGAGACTGCTTCCCTGGCCCTTCCGATGATTTTACAGACAATGAATTCCTTGTATATCAGTCATTTTCTACTTATTCTACCAGAGAGAATTCTCTTATCTATAACTAAATCACGAAAGACATAGCATCCTTAACTTTTGTCCTTCTATCCATGCACATTTTCTCAGTGTGTTCTGTCAGGTATAACTCTTCTAAGTATTTTTCAAATTATCCTCTTCTCCACTCTCACTGTCTTAGAGTTCATGCCTTCAAAATCTCCCTCCTGGACTATAATGAGCCTCTTTTTTTTTTTTTTTTTGGTCACACCCCAATTTATTAGTGTAAAATGTTATTCAACAATCTTGGTTTCTTCTTCAACTTTGCTCTTCTATTATCATCCCATGCTTTCTTTTTTTCCTCTCTCACCATAGCACATACCCTCCCCAACATCCACCATCCAGCCACGTCATCCCTCCCACCCCCTCCCCTTCAGCACCCCTCAGTTTGTTTCCTGAGATTAAGAGTCTCTTATGGTTTATCTCCTTCTTTGGGTAAATCTTGTTTCATTTTTCCCTCCCTTCCCCTATGATCCTCCATCTTGTTTCTCAATTCCTCTTATCAGGGAGATCATATGATAATTGTCTTTCTCTGATTGACTTATTTCGCTCAGCATTAATACCCTCTAGTTCCATTCACATTATTGCAATGACAAGATTTTGTTTTTTTAATGACTGCATAGTATTCCATCATATATATAGAATATATATATATATATATATATAAATATATATATATACTACATCTTCTTTATCCATTCATCTGTTGATGGACATCTAGGCTCTTTCCATAGTTTGGCTATTGTGGACACTGCTGCTATAAACATTTGGGTGCAAGTGCCTCTTCATTGGTCTCCAGTCCTTCCATCTCGGCCTACTCAAATGGCAGCCTTCCTAGAATGTACATCTAATCACATGACTGTTGTGTCTAATCCAAAGCCCAAGTATTCAATTTTGTTTCGAATGGATTGCAAAACTCTTCAAAAATCAGACCAAAATCTTCTAGCTTCATTTCTGTTCACTATTCACAATTATCCCATGCTCCAATTACTCTAAACTTGTTACAATTTTTTGCACCTTTGCAGATCTCCTTCCCCTATATCCTGTACCTGAAAAACTCATTTCTGAAGCGCTAGATAAAATTTTATCTTCTCTGTGAAGTTTTCCCTTACACTCTTCCAAATTGCTGTTGGTCTCTCCTACACTCCTACAGCCCTCTCTGAAATCTGAAGCATTCACATTATACTTACATATATCTTTATATTTACATATATCTTTAAATTATTAGTTTATAAGTCACACAAGAGCAAGAATTTTGTCTTATTCATTTTTATACCCCAACACTTGGAAGAGGGCAAGTCATAAGACAAATTTAGTATCAGTGTTTGTGGGATGCACAAGTGGCAGTTAAGAGGTATGTGGAATTTATCCCTCTTTTCTAGTGCAACAGAAATTTCATAAAAATGATAGAAATTAAAGATTACCTGACATCACCCAGAATTGAAATCAGACGGTACTGGGGTAACTCAGAAGATGCGACATGTGCTAAGATTCCAAAGAGCCTTTCAGCCATTATCATATCATTCTGTGTCACCTGAAGAGATACAATGGAGAGGGGTCAAAATGACACTGCCTCTAGCTTGATACAATTCACACAATTCCAAAGAATTTCTAAGTATTTTCTTGTAGCCCGGGGAAGTACCTTCTCCTGGGCTGCAAGAGAGAGTTCTCATTGATATTTCTTTCTTCCCGAACTTAATTGAAATGAAGATGTACAAATGTGGCTTGTAGTGATGGAGGATGACCGAGGTGACGAGTTCACTCTGACTCAAAGCAATGTTCCCTGAGAATTATACTTGAGGCAACTTAAATTCTTAATGAATTTTTTTCAGAAATCCTACAGCTTCTTGGAGTAGAATGATTTAGGGGGAAAATTCTCAAGTGTCAATGGAATAGATTCACTGTAATAATGTGTCAAAGGTAAGCCAAGATCTTGTTCATACCTTGCTTCTGTAAGAATAACATGTCCCTTTCTGAGAGATGGAATATGAGATAAGCAAGGATACTCCTGTTCATTCTAAAATTATGTCTACCTTGCTCTCCACAAGGAACAACGGTCAGAGGTATTCTTTTTAAGGGCTTATCCCCATGTTAATCAAGAAGGTATTAAAAGCTAAAAGTGGGGCCTAGATTAATATCTGGGGCTATTTTCTTTAATATAAGATGTGGTTGCTTGTCCTTGCATTTTAAATACTATTCATTTGTCTACATAATCAATAGTTCCCAAACAGGGGCAATTTTGGCCCCTAGGGAACATTTGACGATGTCTGGAGACATTTTTGGTTATGACAGCTGGCAGAGGGGAGCTACTAGAGACTAGAGGGTTGAAGCCAGGGGTGCTGCTAAACATCCTCATTGCACAGGACAGCCCCCACAACAAAGGACTACCTGGCCCCAAATGTCAACAGAGCTGAGGTGGAGAAACCCTGGTATAGTCAAATGTTGGAACTTAAAAACATTCACTAATACTAGCTGTAATACATTTCACAGGCCTGCTCCAAAAAATAAACCCACAATTCCCAAGCATCTTACACACATGACTCAGTGCAGTCTCACACTTTGCCCAAGACCTTCAGAGTTAAGGAGGCTGCTGTTGCTCAGATCTTTCCTTCCGCTGACAATGAAGTTACTTGGTCTAACATAGTCACCTAGTGGCCAGTGCAGGCCACTACTCTATCTTTTCTTCTTGATGCACACAATTCAAATTTAGTTCTTCCGCAAGCAATATTATTCTCTCTCATATACGAAGAGATGTAGATATATAGGATAATATTACTACATATTGTCAAGGTTGAGATAAGCAGCTTTATTTTAGACTGTTAATAAAGGGTCAAATATCCTGGGCATTGACATTTTAGGAAATTTTAAATCAGAAGAAGTTATATTGATATTTGATATTTGATATATTGATATTTTAAATTAGAAGAAGTTATATTGGTTCTTTATAATTCTTCTTTATTTATGTAATTATACTGCACCATTCCTCCTATTTCAAGGTTCTATCATACTTAGTACATCTCTAGTAGTGATCCATGTCTGGGTAAATATACTACTGAGGTTAATGGGGTCAACAGTTTGGCCATTAATGAAGGAAACACTCACCCATAGTCAAAATCACTATTCTACTTCCAGACCAAGGTAGCTTTGGAAAACTTTGGGACTAATTATTAGGTCTGATCAATGACTCACAACCTCTCTGGGAAGTACCAAGAGGATACACAAGAGTACACAAGACTGAAACAAAATCTCTTGGGAACTAGCTGGAGAAATTAGTAGTCTGAAGGTTCCAGATTTGTCCCACATTTTACTCATGAGCCTACCATGGTTGATGCTAATTTCACTTGTACACTGACTCGGAGATCTCCAGTCTCTTAACATTCTACTAGATTTTTAGAATGCTAGGCCAGAGGTACTTATAGAGCATCAGCTACAGGGAAATACAGTTGCTATTATCATCATGCTGGCAAATTTGATTATAGCTCATTTTACAATAAGGAGGTCTTCTGACTTTAAGAGATAATTGTAATAATATTAACAGTCATATTAGAGAACTTCTTTCTTTGGAGGATTATTTAAATTCAGTGCAGGAGTTCCATAGGAGAGGAAGAGGTAGTTTCTCTCCTTTCTTCCAAAATAGTATTTAGAGAACATGGTCTTGGATAGCAGGAAAATTATTCCTGAGACAAGCTTAGCAAAATCAATCTGAAAATTAACCTCTCACTAATAATATTCCAGCCCTGAGTTATACAGAGCAGGTAATCCAGAGGCCGCTGTTACAAGCTATTAACAAAATAGTGCAGACACTTCCATACGCTTGTTTTACTTCCTTTTTTCCCCTAATTTTTACTTTCTCTTCTTTTGCCTTTCTTCCTTATTTCTCCTTCTCATCTTTTCTTTTAAAATTATTCTTCTTTCCCTGCATACATTCTTTTTTTTTCTTTTCTCACTTTATTCCTCCCTCTACCATGACTTTATCAGCTGACCTTTGCATACTACTTCCCCATCCTTCTCATGTGTCTGGCAGTTTGCAAAACACTTTGAAGAATACTAAGATCATACTACCTACATAGGTGTTCTTTTTTTATTTTCCCTGAACTGTCATCCTACCAATATTTTACTTTTCTGAATGTTTACAAGGAACAGTAAAAGCATTTGCTATTCACCATGATTTGGCTGTTATTTTTAAAGTCTGTTTAGTGCTTTAGAAGTTTTTTGATTGATCTTTAGCTTTTTAACATTGTAAATGTCAAGATTTGGGGAAAATCCATAATATCTCTCAAAAGTTCTTTCATGATTACTGAATTTCCTGACCATTATTATGGCTACTTCTCCTAAAAAGGAATATTTTGATTCTACAGCTAGCTTATATTTGGCTTACCTCTGTTCCATTTATTTTCTGCATACTAAAATGGCTCAGCCTAAACAGTACGTAGTATTTCCAGAGTGTGAAATTGACAACTGGATTTCCTTGCGGATCAATTGTCAACTGGTCGACACGGCGCAGTTGAGCTAGGGCATTAAACTGCTGCAGCATGACAAGATTTGTTTCCTTGAATTTAAGGTGCTGCAACAATAAAACACAAGAAAGAGCTGAACATTGAATTTAACCATCTTAAAATATTAACATTAAAGCTTCAGTGACCATTCCTCAAGAAGTCTGTAAACTTTAGGTTTAACTAGTATGTTTTCAATTATATTAAACCAACTGCATCTACCAAATTTACTTAATTTTAGTCCATCTGATACATCACTGATGAAATCCATTAATCCACCCAGTATTGAATTCAAAGTGATTCCCCATCTGCAAAGGATGTCCCCCATTTACTAGCAAACTAAGCTCCTCAAAATTAAATAAATATACAATAATTCAGACTTTCAGGCATTACGATGATTTTACATGATTTATACTGAAATTGAATCTACAAAGGAAAGATTAGAAACAAAACTTTGAACTTTATGAATACAGGACTCACGATGGTTCTGAGAAGAACTGATTAGTTGTTATTACCTGTATCTTGCCAATTACTATTCAGGCTAGTTAAACTGGCCATGGGACAAGAAAATCACTAAAACTGAAATGCTACTGTAAGTGTTCTTTTGTAACTGGATGCTCTTTTCTGAACATATTGTCTCCATTTCCATCTGTCCTCTTTAGTGAGGATAAGGTGGCAAAAGAAAAATAACTAAAAGAGGGCAGGTGAAGGAAATCACTTGGCTAACAGAGAAAAACACAACAATAATAAAAACTCAAGGGAGAACTCACAGTCTGCAAATAACGTACTAATAAGTAATGTATTAGTACCAAAAACAGCTAATTGGAAAAACTCAAAAAAGCTAATTTCTCAACTTTATTTTTTTAAAAATTCAATTCTAGTATAGCTAACATACAGTATTATATTAGATTGAGGTGTACAATACAGTGATTCAACAATTCTGTACATTACTCAGTGCCCATCACAGTAAGAGCACTCACAATCCCTTTCACCTCTCTGGTAGCCATGTTTGTTCTCTATAGTTAAGAGTCTTTTTTTGCCTTTATATATATCACATAAATCCTTATATATGTGATATATATAATAATATATATACTATATTATGTGATATATATATATTATATAATGTGATATATATAATAATACTCCACACAGTAGAGTATTATTCAGTCATAAAAAGAAAGAAATCTTGCCATTTTTAACACACACACACACACATCCATTCTTCTGTGGACTGACATCTTCTTTATCCATTCATCTGTGGATGGACACTTGGACTGTTTCCATAGTATGGCTATTATAAATAATGCTGCAATAAATATAGCAATGCATATATCTTTTCAAATTAGTCTCTTCATATTCTTTGAGTAAATACCTAGTAGTGCAATTCTAGATAGTAGAATGGTTCTATTTTTAACTTTTGGAGAATTCTCCATACTTCCTCGCACAGTGGCTCCAAATTTGCATTCCCACCAGCCCTGCACAAGCCTTCATTCCTTTTTCCTCACATCCTAGCCAACACCTTTGTTTCTTGTCTTTTTGATTTTAGCCATTCTGACAGGTGTGAGGTGATATCTCATTGTGTTTTTGATTGCATTTCCCTGCTGATGAGTAATGTTGAGCATCTTTTCATGTGTCTATTGGCCATCTGCTTGTCTTTGGAGAAATGTCTGTTCATGTCTTCTGCCCATTTTTTAATTAGATTATTTGTGTATCTGGTGTTGGGTTGTATAAATTCTTTATACATTTTGGATACTGACCCTTTCCTGGATGTCATTTGCAAATATCTTCTCCCATTCAGTAGGTTGCCTTTTAGTTTTGTTGATTGTTTCCTTTTTTGTGCAGAAGCTTTTTATTTTTATGTATTCCCAGCAGTTTACTCCCAATAAATATAAATAGCATATTTGTGTATTCCCAGTAGTTTATTTTTGCCTTGCCTCAAGAGACCTATCTAGAAAGAAGTTGCTTCAGCCAATGTAAATTAAGTTACTGCCTTTGTTCTCTTCTAGGATTTTTATGGTTTCAGGTCTCACATTTAGGTCCTGAATCCATTTTTGAGTTTATTCTTGTTTATAGCATTAAGAAAGTGGTCCAGTTTCATTCTTTTGCATGTAGCTATCTAGTTTTCCCAACAACATTTGTTGAAAAGACTGTCTTTTTCACATTGCATATTCTTGCCTCCTTTGTCAAAGACCAACTATTTCTATGTTCTCTATTCTGTTCCATTGATTTATGTGCCAATACCACACTGTTTTGATTACTACAACTTTGTAGTATATCTTGAAATCTGGGATTGTGATACCTCCAGTTTTTCAATTGTGAGACCTCTTCTTTTTCAAGACTACTCTAGCTATTTGGTTTTTTTAATGGTTTCATGCAAATTTTAGGATTGTTTGTTCTAGCTCTATGAAAAATGCTGATAGTATGTTGATAGGGATTGCATTAAATCTGTAGATTGCTTTGGGTAGTAGGGACATTTTAACAATATTTTTTCTTCCAGTCCATGAGCACAGAATACCTTTCCATTTCTTTGTGTCATCTTCAACTTCTTTCATGAATGTTTTAATTTTCAGAGTACAGGTCTTTCACCTCCTTGGTTAAATTTATTCCTAAATATTCTATCATTTTTATGCCATTGTAAATAGGATTGTTTTCTTAATTTCTTTGCTACTTCCTTATTAGTGTATAGAAATGCAATGGATTTCTGTATATTGATTTTGTATCCTCAACATTACTGAATTCATTTATCAGTTCTAGTAGTTTCTGGTGGACTCCGTTGGTTTCTTTCTTTTTTTTTTAAGATTTTATTTATTTATTTGACAGAGAGATAGAGAGCACAAGTAGGCAGAGCAGCATACAGAAGGAAAGGGAGAAGTAGGCTCCCTGCTGAGCAGGGAGACCGATGTGGGGCTCAAGCTCAGGACCCTGGAATCATGACCTGAGCTAAAGGCAGCTTCTTAACCAACTGAGTCATCCAGGCACCCCTCTGTTGGGTTTTTTATGTATAGTATTATATCTTCTGCAAACAATTAAAATTTTACTTCTTCCTTACCAATATGGATGCCTTTTATTTTCTTGTCTAATTGTGGTAGCTAGGCCTTCCAATATTTGTGAATAAAAGTGGCAAGAGTGGACATCCTGGTCTCATTTCTGACCTCAGGGGAAAAGCTCTCAGTCTTTCACCACTGAGTATGATGTTAGCTGTGGGTTTTCATATATGGCTTTTATTATGTTGAGGTATGTTCCCTCTAAAACTACTTTGTTGAGGATTTTTATCATGAGTGGATGTTGTACTTTGTCAAATGTTTTATTTGCATCTATTGAAATGACCTTATGATTTTTATCTTCTCTCTTGTTGAGGTGGTGTATCACGTTGATTGATCTATGAATACTGAATCATCTTTGCAATCCTGAGATTAAATCCCACTTGATCATGGTGAATGATTTTTTTTTCTTAATGTATTGTTGGATTTGGTTTGCTAGTCTTTTGTTGTTGATGAGTTTTGCATTTATGTTCATCAAAGATATTGGTCTGTAGCTCTCTTTTTTGGTATATCTTTATCTGATTTTGGTATCAGGGTAATGCTCACTTCATATGATGAATTTGGAAACTTTCCTTCCTCTTCTACTTTTTTGGAATAGTTTGAGAAGAATAGATATTAACTTATCTTTAAATGTTTGGTAGAATTCACCTGTGAAACTGTCTGATCCCGGACTTTTGTTTGTTGGGAGGTTTTGATTATCGACTGTTTTGCTGCGGGTAATCAGTCTTTTTAAATTTTCTATTTCTTCTTGATTCAGTTTTGGTAGTTTATATGTTTCTAGGAATTTATAAATTACTCCTAGGTTATCCAGTTTGCTGGCATATAATTTTTTTATAATATTCTCTTATAATCCTTTGTTCTTTCTGTGGTTTCGGCTGTTATTTTTCCTCTTCCATTTCTGATTTTATTTGAGTCCTCTCTCTCTCTCTCTCCCTCTCATGAATCTGGCTAACATTTATTAATTTTGTTGTTTTCTTCAAAGAACCAGTTCCTGGTTTCATTCATCTGTTCTATTGTTTTTTATTTCTTTTTCACTTAATTTTTCTCTAATCTTTATTATTTCCTTCCTTCTATTCATTTTGGGTTTTTGTTCTTTTTCTAGCTCAGGTTGTTGGAGATTTTTCTTGCTTCCTGAGGTAGGCCTGTACTGCTTTAAACTTCTCTCTTAGAACAGCCTTTACTGCCTCCTAAAGATTTTGGACCACTGTGTTTCATTTTCATTTGTCTCTGTGTATTTTTTTATTTCCTCTTGGAAATAAAAAAAAAATAAAACCATTTCTTGGTTGACCCATTCATTTTTTAGTAGCATGTTATATAACCTCCATGTATTTGTGTTCTTTCCTGCTTTTTTCTTGTGGTTGATTTCTAGTTACAGAGTGTTGTGGCCAGAAAAGATGCATGAAAAAAAAAAAAAAAGACTACAGTCTTTCTGAATTTGTTGAGACATGTTTTGTGGCTTAATATGTGACCTATTCCAGAGAATGTTCTATCTGCACTTGAAAAGAATGTGTATTCTGCTGTTTAGAATGAAATGTTCCGAATATACTGTTAGATCCATCTGGTCCAATGTGTCCTTCAAAGCCTCTTTTTCCTTGACGATTATCCATTTGGATGATCTATCCATTGATGCAAATGGGGTTTTAAAGTCCCCTACTATTATTGTACTACTATTGATTTCTTCCTTTATGTTTGTTTTTAGTTGCTTTATGTATTTGGGTGCTCCCATGTTGGGTGATAAATATTTACAACTGTTACATCTTGTTGGATTTTTCCCTTTATTATTATATAGTATCTCTGACTTTTGTTACAGTCGTTGTTCTAATGTCTATTTTGTCTGATATGAGTATTGCTTCCCTAGCTTTCTTTTCATTTTCATTCACATGATAAATGCTTTTCCATCCCTTCACTTTCAATCTGCAGCTGTCTTTAGGTCTGAAAAGAGTCTGTTGTAGGCAGTATATAGACAGGTCTTGCTTTTTTATCCATTCAATCACCATGTATCTTCTGTTTGGAGCACAGTCCATTTTCATTCAAAACAATTATTGATGGGTAGTACTAATTGGCATTTTGTTGCATGTTTCATGTTTGTTTTAGCAGTTCCTCCTGTTCCTTTCTTCTCTTGCTCTTTTTGCTCATGATTTGCTGACTTTCTTTAGTGAAATACTTGGATTTCTTTCTATTTTTTTTTTTTTTTTGGCATATCCATCACTGGTTTTTGATTTGTGATTACCATTAGATTTACACATAACATCTTATGCATATTGCAGTCTCTATTAAGTAGATGGTTGCTTAAGTTTGAACCCACTATAAAAGCACTGAAATTTTACTCCTCTCCCCTCCACGTTTTAGGTACATTGTGTCATACTTTACATCCTTTTTTGGAGTCTTTGACAGATTTTTATGGATATACTTAATTTTACTGCTTTTGTGCTTCCTGCTTTTCTTACTTCTGCTTATAGTCTTTCCTTTCCAGTCAGAGTCCCCTTTAACATTTCTTGTAAGGCTATTTTAGTGGCCATGAATTCTTTTAAATTTTTGTTTGTCTGGGAATTTCTTTATCTCTCCTATTCTGAATGATAGCCTTGCTGAATAGATCATTCTTGGTTGCAGGTCTTTTTCTTTCAGCACTTTGAATATATCATGGTTTCTGCCCTGCAAAGTTTCTTCTGAAAAAATCAGCCAGTATCCCTTGTATGTAACTGTTTTCTCTTCTGCTGCTTGCAAAATTCTCTCTTTACCATGACTTAGCCATTATAATCACATGTGTCTTGGTGTGGACCTCCTTGGGTTGATTTTGTTGTGGGGTCTCTATGACTCCCGAATCTGGATTTCTGTTTCTTTCCCAGATTTGGTAAGTTTTCAGCTATTATGTCTTGAAATAAATTTTCTGGCCCCCTTTCTCTGTCTTCCTCTTCTGGGGTTTCTACTGTATGAATTTTATTATGATTGATGGTGTTGCTAAATTCTCTTAGTCCATTTTCATTTATTATTATTATTTTTCCCTCCTCTGTTCAGGTTGATTGCTTTCCCCTACTCTCTCCTCCAGATTGCTGATCTGTTTTTCTGCTTCTTCTAGTCTACTATTTATTCCATTTAGTGTATTTTTAATTTCAATTACTGAATTCTTCATCTCTGATTGGTTCCTTTCTTATGTTTTTTAATCTCTTTGTTGAGGGTCTCACTGAGGTCCTCCACTCTTTTCTCAAGTCCAGTGAGTATCTTTATGACAATTACTATAAATTCTCTATCAGATACATTACTTATCTCCATTTCACTTAGCTCTCTTGTGATTTTGTCCTGTTCTTTCATTTGGGACATATTTCTCTATCTCCTATTTTGTCTAACTTTCTGTGTCTGGGGTTTTTTGTGTCTTGAAAAAGTCAGCCCATCCCCTGCTCTTGAAAGTAGTCACCTTACGAAGAGGTCCTGTAGTGCCCTTGCAGAGCAATGTCCTCTGTTCACCAGAAACAAGTGGACTTCAGTGGTCTCTCTTATGTGTGTTGCACATGCCCTACTATTGTGGCTGAGCTGTGTTTGCCTTCATTCCAGTTATCTGCAATGGCTCTCTTTGCCTGTTGTGGGCAGAGTTTAGTCCCTGTGCTGTTAGTGGGCCAGTCTGAGGCCACCATGGGCTTGAGTTGAGTCAAACCAGGTGTTTGTCAGAGACAAAGTAGCACTGAACTGCCGGGCACTTTCCCTGTGTTGTCCCCTAAACAGTTTTCATTGGTAGGCAAGGCCTTCAGTCAGACCCAGTATCTGCGCCCACCCATTGCTCGTGCAACACATTGATTTTATGTTTATGCTCCCCCTGCCCAGGGCAGGAGTCACTTTGGAGTGGTGTTGGCCCCTTCTGGGACTGCTTGCACAGTGCCAGGCTTGTGGCACTGCTTTGAATGGGCTATATGAGAGGGGCAGGTCCTATGGGAGAGTGCAGTTGCAGGGCTCATGGTACCAGCAAGGTCTGCATCCATCCACTGCAGGAGGGGACCTGCAGCAACTCAGGAAACCTCCTGCCCAGGCTAGGATGGAGGGGGCATGCTCACAGAAGTATGCAGGGATGGAGCATGCTGTTCACAAAGTAGGTGGAGAATGTTGGTGTTGTACTAGTTTCTGCAGGTGTCTGTATGTAGGCTGTGGAGTGGGAGAGAGAAATGTCACCCACCAGCTCTTTTGTTTTTGGAACAGTCTCCAAAAGATCCCTGCCCCTCTGGCACATATTCTTCTGAGACCAGTAAATAAATCTCCTTCCCATATATCCCAGATATTTTTCAAACTGCTGCTTCTATACTGTATATCAGTGGAGAGGTTTGCTGTGCTATCCTTTTAAGGGTGGGAACTCAGTTTTCTCTTGTGCGCCGGCTCTCCCAGAGCTGAGTTCCCTTATTTTTAAATTTCCAAGTGTTAAGCCCTACTGGTTGGAAGAATTCATGGAGTTAGGCCACTCTGGGTTTCAGAGCCGAATGTTATAGGGATTCATCTTCCCAGTGCACATCCCCATGCCTGGTTGTCTGCCATGCGGGTCTGTTTCTCTCCTCTCCCATGGACAGTTCCACAGGTCTATTTATCTTCCAACCCGTCTCTGCCTTCCCTACCCTCTTCAATGTGGCCTCCTTTTTACATTTAGCCACAGTCTGTTCTGCCAGTCTTCAGGTCATATTCTGGGTTATTACACTGATGTGGGTGTTTTCTAGCTATATCCACAGGACAAGGTGAACTTAGGATCTTCCTATTCAACCACTTTCCCCTTCTCGAACTAATTTTAAGTGAGCTACCAAAATTATTTTAAGTGTTGTTAGGGAATGACTGTAAAAATTATCTATAAATGTACATGTCTCATTAATACCAGGTAGAATAAATGAATACATAATATAGGATTAGGTGAGGTCCTAATGAATGCTTTGTAAAGTGGCAACACAGAATTCAAATAAAATTATATTAGTCCTTTATACTCCATAAAGAATCATTTGATAGAGAGATAATTTCTAATATTAACAGAAAACTGCAAGGCCACTTATGAATACTAATTTAAATCCTAGATCCAGAAAAATCAACACAAAACCTTGGTCTCCCTGCCAGACAGAAACTGCTTAAATAAAAGTTAAAACAGGTCTTTGGCCTGAACACACAAGTCATGACTGAGAATTATTCAAATATACTACTAAAGGAAATGTTTACCAGAGAATTAGGAAATTTAATCTTCAATTTGGGAAGCACTTGGACGATTTCATCAAATTCTATGAAAGTGAAGGACACTGTTGTCACCATTCCTGCTGTTTGAACACTCCAGTTCCGATCTAGAGATTCCAGGGCTCCTGAGCCATACAGTGAAAGTGTGTCCCCATCCACTTCAACAAGGTGTGTATCTGTGACAGATAAACCTTGTAAAGTACTGTTGAGTCCTGAGTCCAGAGACCTGGAAAATGCAACATATAATTTTAATGAAAGTCTTATCATGAAAAGTAAACAATAGATAATAAAACCCCGTTTTGGCAAAGGTATTTGAAATTTTATATTCCTTCTTTTTTTTTTTTTTTGATTCAATAACTAAACCCAGAACACCAAAGATTAAATTTCAATAGGATATTGGGAAGTTTTGTATTCTTCTAGTTACACATTTTAATTAAAAAAGAGGCACATGTGAACAAAAAAAGACCAATTTAAACCCAAATTATTTATATCAATTAAAGGTAATGGATATCCTATTTAGTTTTAAAACAATCAATTTAGTATATCATGGATACCTTTTTTGGGGGGATATCTTTTCATGTTAGTACAAATATGTTTTTTTAATCTATAAAGTATTCCACTCTCTAGTAGAAAAAACCCTGCATTTTACCAAAGACTATTTCTATATTAAGAACCATATAATATAAAAATATATTTATAAACACTTGGGAAGACACATAATTACTGTTAACAATAGTATACCTCTCAGAAGATAGATTAAGGGGTAACTTCAACTTCCTATTTTTTAAAACCTCAATGTTGTCTGACATTTTCAATTGTATACTACAATTACAAGAAGTAAAATTAATAAAAATTTCTTCTCCATTTTGAAATTAAAAATGATGAGAAATAATTCACTAATCTCTCTCTCTACATAAGTATACACACACACACACATATACACAAAATCACTTCACATACTCTGCTGAAAATGATAACTGTTGCTATTTCCAAAGCAGGGGCCACATTTTCTGCAAAAGGTACCCAAATGATAGCCAGAGAAGAAAAGAAATAGCTCAATCCAACTCAATTTTTCTGATTTGTGAACAGAGACATAACTATTTATTTTCCAATCTTAAAATTCAAACAGTGCTTGCTTTTGTTCTTCACGTTTTCATTCTGCTATTTTTGCTTCCTAGTGGTATTTATTTGCCCTTACTAATGTTAGTACTTTGCCTTCCTTTGTGCTCCTGTGAACTTTTATATATTCCTCCAATACATTACTTCTCTTACTACATCATAATTATATGTTTACAATTTGTCTTCTCTATCAGTGAATTCCTTGAGGCTAAAGACTATTATTTCCTCATCTCTGGGGCCTAGTAATGGGCTTTCCACAATGTGTGTTAAATAAATGAATTACTAAAGATCTTCAAATTTTTTATATTGTTGATATTGGAGGAGAAGACTGACAAACGATTACCTTGTTGTTTTACTACGTTTTACTGGACAATGTGCACTTCTGTCGGAGGCACCAGTTAACCTGTAACACATCTGTGTATACAATGACAAGCTGGGTAATAATAGTCAATTTGAAGTGACTATGCTAACCAAGAAAATACAGAGAGTCTTTATTTTTGCCAGACTAGTGCTTAAGAAAATGATTATGTGACAGTAGTTAGACATTCAACGAGCGGTAGTATTTGAATAACCTATAATCCTATATAGGTAAAAGCTGATAACAGAAGGAAAATAAGACAGAATTAAGAGTTCCTTATATTGTACTTTGTATGATAGCTTTGTGTTGAGCTACGTAAAGCACACAGTCATTTCTGGAATAAGATAAAGGATCAGAGTTCTATTTCACTGCCACTGAAATAGAGAAAGCTTGCTGAAGAGTGCATACCCCTGTTATAGCACTTAGCATGCTGTATGGTGATTACCTGTTTGTCTATTTCTCACCAAACACTGTGATCCTCGAGCACTCCAACTTTGTCGCATTAGTAGATCCAGCATCTAGCACAGCTCCTAGCACATGTTATGTTCAGTAAATATTTCTTGAAAGAATTAAGGAAGTGAGATAATTATGAAGTTTTTCATGACCACCTATTGAATCTTAAGAAGGGTGTTCTGAGTATAAGCTGTGGTTTGGGCAAAGGGACAGAATCAGTGATACAGATACAGTTTATAATGGTTAGCCAGGTTTTCTCAGGTGAGGCAAAGGCAAATAATGAAGAAATAAGGTCAAGAATCAAACACACGAAAACCCTAGCTAGTTGATACAGTGATGCCTACTGACCATGATACCCACCAAACCAACTTCATTTTAATGTAAAAATGATAGGGAATCAGAGCTATGAATAAATCCTTTGGAAGTGTCTTGTCTTTCTTTTTCTTCTCCATATGATATATAAACTCCAAGATAAAAGTCTTTCATCAAAAAGGGATTATTTATTTTGCATAAAGTTTTCTCAAGCAAACTATTGGGAAAATAAGTGAAATAATAAATAAGCCTAAACTCAGCAAAATAGTAATACGTTTACAAAAGAAAGCAGAAATCATCTCTAACCTTTAAAGATTTCACATGGGCATTCTGTAAAAAACAAATGGTGGGTTTTCTGGGCTACAGAAAGATTCATCTTTCCAAACAGGAAATGTAGCACCTGTTAAACAGGTCACATAATAGCTAACCCATTTCAGTTATTTTCTGAATGAGGCTTGAGTTTTGCCTCAAACTCTGGCCAATATAGAGTAGAGGAACCTGTTCTTCGGGGAAGGTATGCTCTGATTTGCATAAAAAATTACTTGGAAAGTTTACTAAAAATGTTTGTATGTTGGGGATTGTCTCTCTAGTTTTCCCTGTGTGTGCAGCCATACATACATACATACATATTATTTCATTTGTTCATTTATTCAGCAAACATTTCCTGAAAGTCCATTATACACAGGGCACTGCTAAGGATTCTGGCATAGGAAACTAATTCATCTGTATTGATAAGGACATTCCATACAACAATCACATACAACTGAGTGTATCAAAACTTTTCCTCACTTTTATAGGGCTATAGTCCTAGAAATACAATTGCTCTAATCATGCTCTGCAATTAATTTAAGAAACACATGAAATATAATTAAACTGAAATGACCTCAACCTCTCTTAAACAAATAGGTTTATCTGTAGAACTTACTATGTGTCAGGTATTATGACAGGCACTGGGGATATAAAGATAAATAAATCAAGATTTCCTGGCCCTTAAAGAGGACCCAATATGAATGAAGGGTAGAGAACAAGACAAATATATATATTAATTGTAATACAATATGCTCAGTTACATATAATGAGTATTTAAATAATATACTATGAGAATACAGAGGAAGGAACTTTTCTAGTGGGGAGAAGTCAGTTTTCAAAAGGAGGTAGTATTTGAACTGGGCCTTCAAAGAGGAACAGTAGAATATCACCAGAAGTAGAAGGAAGCAAGCAAGCTTCAGGTAAGAAAAACTAAATGAAGAAAGCAATAGAAGCCTAATTACATAAAACATATTTCAGGTACGAACAATTTCAATATGGCTAAAACACTGAAACACATGGAAGAGTCATAGCTGAAGATGAAGCTGAAAAATCAGATTTTATGCTATAAAGTTGAGAAGCAGAAAAAGCAATAAAAGAGCAAAATAAAAAGGTAATGGGGCCATATTTGATGCACATTTTTAAGCACCTTCAATGTGCCATGCATGAAGCGAAGTGTTGATGCTGGTTACAAAGATGAACAAGACATTTCTTGATCCTCAAGGATCCACCTCGGAGAGATAAGTTGGCCAGCTTTGTGGAAGATGTAGCAGGGAGAGGCGGGCTGGAGAGAGATTAGTAGGAAAAGCTGTGCTATAATGTGGACTAGAGAGAGGAGGTCATGGTGGTGGAAATGGAATGGGCAAGAACATGAGACAGACCTTAGTTCAGATCCCAGATCTGCCAGTGATAAATAGAGCACTTGGGGAGCCAGCTATCTAGTTTCTTTGTAGTTTCAGTTTCTTGTACTTAAATGGTGATTAAAATACATATTTTTTCAAGGTTGTTATAGACTAGAAATATTCAAAACCGTATCTCATGCTCAGCTCAATATATTAGTAGTAAAAGAAGAGAACATAGATATAACATGTTTAAGAAAAAATAAAAGCAGAGCTTAGTGACTGATATTGGGGAATAAAGGAGAGCAAAGAACCGAATGTGGCTCAAGTTTTTAGAGGAGGCGACTGGACCAAGTTGTTTTCAACCCCTGTCTACTCTAAATTAACATTCTGAGAAATGTGGCATTCTTCTATGGCGGATCTGTGTTTTAAAATTTCTTTTCCCATGAAGCCCAATACATTTCCATTATATTTCCCACCTCAAATATTTTTAGAACAGTAGGCAGTCTGCCATCAAATGGGAATTCTCTTCAAGACCTTCACAATCAAGTGGTCCATTACAAGTACATATATTCATTTAATCAACTTGATCTTTATATAGAATGAGTCAGAAAAATATTCTATGCCTTCTTGATTAATATAGGACTCTATGAAAAGGCAGGTAATTAATTTAATGCAATAAAGTAATGAGTTCCTGAAAGCCAGGGTAAAAAAAAAGAATATACTCTTAAATGCCTAGATGGAAGAAAAAGACAGTATTTCAGAGGATTACAGGGTTTTTTGGTGTGTTGTTAAAAATCTTTAGGCTTTCTATAACAAGCTAGAACAGAAGGACTTAAAATATTTCGGAAGATTCTTTTCCCAATGAATAAGTGGTGCTGATTCCTATAATAAGGTATTTTATGAATTTCTATTACAACATTCATAGGTGTGGAAATTCATTTTAAGCATTATATTTTATTATGGTAGTGTTGGCTAAAGTACCACAGTCTTCATAGACAGGAAATGACCAAAAATAAACCAGCTTCACTGCATGCATCCAATGTAAGCAAAGAAAACATTACACCAAGTACTTTCCCATTTCTGGCAGGGGAAAGAAATCTGCAATATGTCGTTTTACTGTAGAGCTGTCCCAAGTACAGTGAAAAGTGAAATCATTAATGGGATATACCAAAGTTTTACAGAATTTCCTCTCTTTATGTGCCCATAATTTTTTCACGGATACTTGTTTCCAGGCATTTAGTTACACACCCATAAGCCAAAGGTCACAGACACTCTAACACAAGAATTAGCCACTTTTTTTGCATTATGAAAAACTAAAGACTATAAATGGGATTGTTGAAAATGGAAAAACTTATGTAGTATTAAAAAACAAACTGAAACCCTCAGGAAGGGACTTTGTGACCCTTTAGCTTTCTACCTTCAGAAAAAGTAAGGCTTATATCATTTTAGAAAGATGAAATTTAATTATATTTTTAAAAAGACAGAGAATATAGTAACACAACTTCTAAAATTTAAAACATTTCACTGTGTACTTTCAGATAACCTAGCACAAAAACTGAACACATGTGTTTGAAATCTCCCTCTAAAACCCCACTGAAGTAATTCTGATGCAAACCCACAAAAGCCAAGTATAACATCTGGGGGTAGGGGATGGACAATCTGCTGTAAGAAGCTTCAGTAAATTTCTGTAAGCTGGAAAGTAAAGAATGCTGAAAGATGAAGAAAAACAAAGGAAGTTATCGCTTGGAATATGCACTAGGGACAAGAATAAAGATGATAGCCAAACTGCCGATTAGGATTTTTGGAAAGGAAAGAACAGATATGATAGAAGACGGGAGTGGAAGTAAGACTAAATACAGGGGCTTTAATTGAAGATCTGTAAAAGGACCCTACCTCCTATTTCTCCCACTGTCAATAACACAGCCGAGTGGCATTGCAGATCAGTGGGAGAAGAAAAGAATACTCAATATGTAGCAGTAGGGCAACTGGTTATTCCTACAGGAGAAAAACTAACAAATTAGACCTCAATCTCAAACTTGAAAATCAATTCCAAGTATAATAAAAACTAAAATATGAAAAGCCAAATTTTAAATCTTTAGGAAGACAAAATGGGAGGATTTTTAATAATCTCAATGTAGTACAGGATTGTTTTTGCTTAAATACAACCCACATGGGTAAACCATAAAAAAGAAGATATATATATACCAATATATATACCATATATATATATGGTATCTTCAAAATACAAATGTTATTTAAGGGCAAAGACATTATGAGATTGCTTGAGGGGAAAGCAGAGAGTGAAAAGAAGGCTCAAGACTAAAATCTGAGTAACTCTACCACCTAGAAGGCTGAGGACAGAAGTACTTGAGGATATTAGAAAGATACAAGGCAAGTACAAGCTATTAGTAATATGATGTAAAATAATAAATAAAATAAAACAAAGTAAAATAATAAACTGTAAACAATGGTCCAAAAGGAAATAATAAGACTACATTAGGTCAGGCTGATAGCAGGCTTCAAGAAGGATAAATTCCATTCAATAGATAAACGAGAAGGTGCACAAATTTCTTTGTTTAATTAATAACAACAACAACAATAATAAAGGCAACTGAGACAGGCAATCTGAAATTCCAGACAAAAACAAAGTCAGACAGACAATCTGAAACTCCAGATAAAAACAAACTATGTAAGAAAAGCATGGCTCAAATGGGAAGCAAACTGAAGTGTAGTATGTTTTGAAGTGTAGTATGTTTTGAAGTGTGGTGAAGAGGGAGCCATTTGAATTTGATGCTAAGAGTATTTCCCTTGAATGGTTTAGGAAGCAGAAAATGAAATATAACTATAGTATACTACTTAATGCTCAAGTAAGACAGTTACATAATCACAGAAACTTAAACACTGTTACTAGTTTTCAATTTTAGAAACTAGCAATTGACAATGTTATGGCTATAGAAAAGAAATAAATAATATTAAAATTGAAATGGGAAAGTATAGCTCATAGAATATAGCAAAATTGGGGTTCCAATCAGGGAAAATGGTAGAATAGGGAACTCTACAGGTCATTTCCTCCACAAAAGCAATAAATATGCTAGCAAAAGCTGTCAGAGTCAACTTTTTCACAACTCTGGAATCTAACAAAAAATTTAAGCCAACCAGAGAAATGTGTAGCAAAGAAAAAAGATGCCAAATTTCAATAAGAAAGTTCTGCACACTGTGACTTACCCTGTTAACATCCCGTATTCCCCAGCTCAGTGGTGGTTTTGAAGAGGGCAGCCATTTTCTTCATGTAGGTTCCAGAAGAGCAATACATATTTTATTCTAAAAAACTTGGGGTTGTATGTTTTGACATGTCTAGTGGTTCCCTAAAGGATCAACTAAAGAGCCTGCCTTTGTTTCAAATGCCTCAGAGCTTGCCGTAGGCAGTGGTGGCTTCTTAGGTGACGTTTGTTGAAAACATTTGAACATGAAAGTGTATTAGGTGCACCACATAAGACAAACAACAGACAGAGCAAAAAGCCTGAGGGGAAAAAAGAGGCTGGGGAAGGAGATGGTTGGGGGAATAAGGGCTTTGTTAAGTTCTTTCGTAAGCAGTCATCTCCAATAGATGAAAGGCAAAGACAAGGAGAATCTTGAAATAGCAAAGGAGAAGTGACAACAACAGCCAATTTCTCATCAGAAACCAGGGAGGGCAGAAGACAGCCGGATGCCATATTTATAGTGCTGAAAGAAAAAACTTGCAACCAAGAATTCTGTATCCAGCAAAGCTGCACTTTTTTGAAATGGAAAAATTAAGACATTCCCAGATAAACAAAAGCTGTGAGAGTTCATTGCTAGTACACCTGCCCTATAAGAAATGCTAACGTAGTCACTTAGATTGGAATAAAAGGACACTAGAGAGTAACTCAAAGCCATATGAAGAATACTAGGAAAGGTAATTACATAGGTAAATATAAAATCCAGTATAACTATTTTTGACTGGTAAATCTTCTTTTTCTCTATATGATTGAATAGATAAATGTATAAAATAATAATTATAAATCTATATTAAGGTATACATAATGTATAAAGATGAAATTTGCAACAATAATAACATAAACATAGTGAAACTATATAGGAGCAAAGTTTTTATATATTATTGCAACTAGGTTGGTTTAATGCAAACCTATTATTATTATTAACTTATATTATTAATTAAGATGTTAACTGTAATCCCCAGGGTAACAACTGAGACAATAGCTAAGAAGTAGATACAGTAAAAGGAATGAGAAGAGAATCACAATGGCACACTAAAAAGTCCTTGAACACAAAAAAAAGTAGTAGAGGAATTGAGGAACAAAAACTTTATATGACAGAAATCAAAGAGCAAAATGACAGAATTAAGTGCTTTCTTATCATTATTTGATAGATAAAATTCTCCAATTAAAAGGCGGTTATTAGCAGTATGGATTCAAAAACAAGACTCAACTATATGCTGTCTACAAGAATAAAAGACACAACCAGATTAAAATTGGAAGGATGAAGAAAGATATTCCATGCAAATGATAACCAAAAGAGCTAGAGTGGCTGTTAATATCAGACGAAAGAGACTTTGTGTCAAATAATGTTATAAGAGACATAGAAGGACATTTTACATTGATAAAAGAGTCAATCCATCAGGAAGGTGTGACAGTTATAGACATACTGCACTTAACGTCTAAAATATATAAAGCAAGAACTGACAGAATTGAAGGGAGCAACAGTTCTGCAATCATAGTTGGAGATTTTAATACCGTACTTGCAATAATAGATAGAATAACTAGACAGAAAAATCAATAAGGAAATAGAGGACTTCAAGAGCACTATAAATCAACTAGATCTAACATATATAGAAGACTCTACTCAATGACATTAGAATTTTCGTTCTTCTCAAGTGTGTGTGGAACATTCTTCAGAATAGACTATATGTTAAGCCACAAAACAAGTCTCACATAAAACATCTCTGAAAACAATGAATAAAACTAGAAATCTATAACAGAGAGAAATCTGGAAAATTCACAAGTGTATGGAAATTAATAAACTCTTCAATAAAGAAATCACTAGGGAAACCAGAAAAATATAGCTCAGAGAAAGTTGCAATGCAAAAATGTGGGAGAAGTAAAGGGTAGACTCATCTTGCACAAGGGAACAAGAAATAGAGATTTAATTATAGTAAATTACAAAAGTTACCAATAAAAGAAAGCATAATATACAGCTAGAGATTTGGTTGAAAAGGAGTTAGCAAGATATTATTTAAAAAAACAAACAAACAAACAAACAAAAAAACAGCAGCCATATAAGTAAAAGGAAAATCAGGTGAATATGCTATCAGAAAAATCAATGCAAAGAGCTTTTCAAGATGAAGAGTGTCATCTATGCCAAATGGTGTGGAGAGTTCAAGTATAAAATAAGAACTTAAAAGTTCAAGAAGTCAGTCTGGACACTCCACTAAGAGTCCCAGGTATATACACGTACAAGGTATAATCAGCTCTTTTAGAAATACTTCTATCTTTCTGATGTAAGAGATTTTACATGAATCAGACTATTGAAACTAAGCTGAAGAAATTATCTATTACCACCAGAAGTTATTAATAATTTTGCATTAACGTTTTACTAATAATTTGCTGTCTTTATAGTTTTACTTTTCTGGCTTCAAATATCATCTTTGTCTCCTTGATGTCATAGTTTTAAGTCATTAAAAGGATCAGACCAAGATAATGTAATGGTGTCTCCATGGCACTTTGAACTTACATCAGTAAAAAATAAATCTTTTGCCAGAAATTGTGGATCCCTTTCCAATGATTCATTACTGTTCTCAACATCCTCTCTACTGAACCCACACATCACTTTTCCCATCTCTCCCAAACTCTTCCTTTGTTCTTCTTGCTTAAAAGGCCTTTGACTTTGTGGAACTTCTAATAAAAATTCTGAAACTCTTGGCAGTAACTACAAGGCATAACAATTTTCACTAACAGATACTTCCTCTTTCTTTTGGAACTGAATGCTTGTTTTGAGACCATAAAAGTGAAGACTCTATAAGTTTAAATTATTTTAGAGGGTCACAGAATTTTTGGCCATAAGCTGCCTAAAAAGTTCAAAGTGTTGAGAAGATCATATTAACTACAATCCATACCTATCAGAGATCGTTTTGCCAATTAATAAACAAAGACACTTCTGCACTCACTGTAGCTGCCAACCCTAGTAAGACATGAACAGTGAACGGCCCTGTAACAAGAGCATAGAATGAATGACTTAGGCTGGAAGGACAGAAGGCCGATGACTGTTGAATACACTGGCTCCTGGTTCTACACCCAGCTCTACCATCACTAACTTCAATCTCTACAATAACAGCTTCAAATGATCTCTCTCTGATGACTCTTAACTTCTACTCTTCTCTAACAACCCAAACCAGCCACAATAATGGCCTCCTAATTGCTCTTAGATATGTTCCACCTTCAAAATCTTTAACTCCCAAAACTTAACTCTGATCATAAGTACCCACTATTTCAACTCACTCCTTCATATGCTTCTCGTCTTCAACTTCATTTAGACTTCCAGTTTCAGAAATACTAAATTTTCTCCTCATTTGTTGGCAGCCTTCTATTTTTTTTAACTTTTTAAATTTTTTATAAACATATATTTTTATCCCCAGGGGTACAGGTCTGTGAAACGCCAGGTTTACACACTTCACAGCACTCACCATAGCACATAACCTCCCCAATGTCCACAACCCACCCCACTTCTGCCAACCCCCCTCCCCCCAGCAACCCTCAGTTTGTTTTGTGAGATTAAGAGTCACTTATGGTTTGTCTCCCTCCCAATCCCATCTTGTTTCATTTATTCTTCTCCTACCCCCTTAAACCCCCATGGTGCATCTCCACTTCCTCATATCAGAGATATCATATGATAGTTGTCTTTTTCCGATTGACTTATTTCGCTAAGCATGATACCCTCTAGTTCCATCCACGTCGTCGCAAATGGCAGATTTCATTTCTTTTGATGGCAGCCTTCTATTTTTTAATACTTTAAAATTCTAGCATAGACCATATGACCCATCATATCTTTCTTTTATCATTTTAGTTGAATTTTTAATTCTTTACCTTTGATCCTTTTCCTCCTTACTCTTTAACAAACATAGAGCTTCTCTACTGTTATACCTACTCTGTGCTCCAGGAATATCATTCAACAATTATGACTATAGTTGCTGCAATTTCATGGTCTCTAACCTCATTTATTTCCTCAGAATTTTCCTTCAATCTTTCAACACTTCCCTAATTAGCTCCCTCTGGATATCAAACAAGACCTGAAAAAATGGAGATATACCATGGTTTTTAAAGTGATGATTTATTATCTTAAGAATGTCAATACTTCTGAAATGAATAACTTAAATGTCATTTAGATATAATTCTTAGCATTTCCATTTAATTAAATAATTGTTCACTGAAGTATAATTAACGTAGAATGTTGTATCAGTAGATGAAATGATTTTAAAGGTCATATGGAAGAACAAGTGTGTGAGAATTAAAACTTTGAATGATGAAAGCAGATTTCCCCTACATAGATATTAAGACTTACTATGAAACCACTACAATCAAGCAGTTTCGGTATTGTCATTAAAATGGATAAATAGATTAGTGAAATGGAATAGAAAGTCCAGAAATGGGGTTGCCTGGGTGACTCAGTTTGTTGAGCATCCAGCTCTTGATTTCAGCTCGGGTCATGATATCAAGGTCCTGAAATTGAGTCCTGCATCCCGCTCTGTGCTTAGAATAAAGTCTGCTTGAGATTCTCCCTCTCCCTCTGCCCCTCCCACTCATGCTCTCTCTCTCTCTCCAATAAATAAATCTTTAAAAAAAACCTCTAGAATCTATCCAAATATTTACAGGAATGTAATTTAAGATGAAAATGACATTCTCATTAAAAAAGAGAATACTTTAATTAAAAATGCTATTACCAAATTGAACTGAAATAAAATCAAGTTAGACTCTTACCTAACACTATGTATAAAAATAAAGTTGATATAGAAAGGATGAACTTTTAAAACCTTATTAAAATTTTAGAATATAATGTATAAAATTATTTGGATAAGATTGGATATAAGAAAACTTCTTAAGGAAGATAGGAAAAATGTTTTTTAGAAAAAGTAGTCAGAAACTGACTTGTATAGTATTTCATAAATCTAAAGCTCAGAGCTTAAAGTTTTAACTTTTTAAAGTGTTATAGTTCTGACCAAGTAAAATGATATTAAATAAAGCTCTAGGGCAATATAAGAATAATATATATATTTGTTATATAAATTATCACTTAATTAAAATTTCTCTTCTTTTAACTTTATTTTGCTAGCTCAAAGAGCTGAGAAGTTTGACATGTGGATACAATACCCAAGTGAGCTGAAGGAAGTACACTGATCAATATAAATTAATCCTATAATGAAAATTTTTGAAGTGTATTTGCCTAAATATATGTCACATTCTTTAACTCCAAGAGAACTTCCAAATTATTAGTGTAATGCCTCATTATTTTCTTCATGACATTCTTCATATATGAAAAGTTTAAAAACTATGATCTGAAAACTTGAAAGAAAAGCTACATTTAGTATGAAGTGTGCTTCAGAATTTGGTTAAGGTCATTAGATAATGGAGTTTCATCAAATGAAACAAAACTGAAATGCATTCTATCTTTGATTTTTAGATTTTGTTTTAAATTATATAAATATATAAATTATGTTTTTAAAATTATAAACTATACATTTTTAAGCTTTATCTCTCTCATTTACTTGATTCCAATATGCTTTCTTAAGAGGAAGAGAAAGTTCTTCATAGTGTACTCAGATTTGCTCAGAAACCAGGGGCTATGGATTATGCGACACATACGTTGTAGAAGAGGCTGTGAGCCACTGGAATAGATAGATAGTATAGAGTCCAGCTAGAGTAATTATTTAAATTTTATGCCAAAATTGCTTAATTACTACGAGTTAGGAATAAGGTTTTGTGCTGGCTGCTGGAGACATGAAAGAGAGCAAGACAATCAAGAAACAGAATCAGGATTCTTTTCCTCTTCAAGCTTACACTCCAGTGGGGAAGACAGATATGAAACTAATTATCCACTAGTTATTTAATTATGGCTATGGTAAGTGCTGAGAAGGGGAAGTCCACAGTACTGAGAGATAAGAGGTATTTGATCTAGCCGATCTAGCCAAGTCTGCAGGAGGTAGTTGGGGAAGGCTTTTCAGAGGATTGTGAGGCTTAACTTCAAGACCTTCGGACTGGCATCGGCTAGGGAGGGGGAGGAAAGTAGTGGCAGGGACAAGATGACTGTTTGCAGGAGAAAGGCTCTGAGGTAGGGAGTAACTGACCTGCAAGCCACTGATGCAGCATGGCAACAGTGGCTGATAGGATGGGATGAAATAGATCCTCCTAGGCTACGTTAAATAATCTAGATATTTTTTTCCTCTGAAAAACAGGAAACCATGGAAGGGTGTTTTAATTAGGGGTCAATTTATATTTCCAGCGTTTCTGTCTTCACTTTTAAATTTAAACTTCTAATCTCAGAAGGTTTTCATAAGAAAACTATTTCTAAATAATTGTATGTGAAATGGTTTCCCATTTCTGCTCCAAATTCGGTTCTCCGAAGACACTAGTACCTGGAAAGAATACCATTGCATACCCTGTTTCCTCTGGAAATGCGGAGACGGTGCTTCCATGGAGCTGAGAGGGGTCCTGAGGAGAGTCAGAAACTTTTCTATCTTGATTTGGAGCAATATTGGGTATTCGATTCTGTTGCAAGTCCCACTTTCGAGCTACGTTGTTAATTGTTAACCTTTTCTTCTCCTATGAAAAAGTTCAGTGTGACAAGAATTATATAATGCAATTTTTGTAGCAGGATGGTATCCCTGAAGCCTGTTGTTTATACCACTTAGATTTTTAAAAGGAGTATATTCCTTAAAAGCAGCTACAAATAGGTACTCTAAAATACAAGTGGCCTTTATTTACCCTGTGCATTCAAACACCTTAACAGTGGTCTATCACACTTAAAGAGAAAAATTCACACACAAACAATGATTATTCTCATTGAAAATATGAACATTCACTATCTAAAAGTTTGACAGAAATTCTCACACCTGTTATCTAAGATTTTAATTTGAAAGAAATTTATATGCCTTTGTGTTTAAACATAGCAAGAAGAAAACTAATAATATTTTAATTTTCCTACCCAATAATTCAGACTAGTACGATGGAATAATCTTGGTTGAGAGGTGGGGAGAAGAAGAGGGATTGATCCATGTTCCACGCTTCACAGCATGAATTACAAGGTCTGAAAACTAAAATTACATATAGACTACTAAAAGAAATTGTACTAGGTTGAAATATTTCTAGGCAACTAGTAGCATCCCAGATGAATACCAAAGAAGTTAATTCATTACATGCAATGGGTGCCTTGGGATAGTGTTTTTCAGACTTTAGTGTGCCTCAAATTACCTGGAGAACTTATGAAAACACCAGTTGCTAGTTCTCACCCCATCCTAATTTATTGTGTTTGAGGTGGAGCTTGAGAATTTGCATTTCTTTTTTTTTTTTTCAATCATCAATTACCAGCTATTTTTTTAATTTTTAAAATTTATCTTCAGCATAATAGTATTCATTGTTTTTGCACCACACCCAGTGCTCCATGCAATCCGTGCCCTCTTCAATACCCACCACCTGGTTCCCCCAACCTCCCACCCACCGCCCCTTCAAAACTCTCAGATTGTTTTTCAGAGTCCATAGTCTCTCATGGATTTCTAAAAGCTCCCTAAGGCTATTGCTCCTTGGACCTCGCTGTGAGAACCACTGACTTAGGTAGGGTATTGGGGCTCCATTCTCTCACAGAAACTTGTTGAGAAAAGCAGATCTAGAGTACTGAAAGAAAATGTACAAGGTTGAAATGTTTCTGCTCAGCTTATATAAATTGATAAGGAAAATAATCAATAATCTGGCAAAGTGTCCATTATTAAGAGTTAACATCTTTAAATGGCATGTCAGTGTGGTTAGAGTGCTGAGGATAAACATCTTCCCTTCCCTCTGTACTGAGAGCACCCATCCAATGACAGATCAGCTGTGTGATACTGACCCTTCCACACCTACTGCCTCGGGAATCAGGGAGGGCTGTTAGGAAAATTCTTTGCCTGTTTCCTCAGTGCCTTTATACATGCAGAATAAATTTTTAATTCCATCTCTCTGCCTATATTTGGATAACCTAAAATTCTAGCAAGGAAAAATGGCATTGGGTAGGAATGAAAAGTGACGACAAAGCTTAATTAAAACTAAAAATTTTTTTAAAGTTCTGTTTCTGTGTTTAAAACTGTTTTTAGCATGGATTCCTTTTCTATTGCTTGCTTGTTATTTCAAATTTCTCTGTATCGTTATATGGGTTATACTTAATATGCATATACTTCTGAAACTTTTGGACATTTTATGTAGGTCTTCCTTATCTAAAGCAAGTAGAATCTGCTATTTTACTGTAAGAAATTTTTCTCCCAAATCTATACTAAAGAGCATCTTACCTTAAGGAACTCTATTTTAGGTATTCATTGATAAATGGTACAACCCAATTCTCAACCCAAGTAGTGTCACTTTTACTCAGCACCAGGCCACTATGAAAGAGCCAGGGGCAGTAAGTTAATGGCAGATGGCTATAAAGTTGACTCCACGCATTTGGTATTCTGGCTGACTGGGAGTTGGCAGAAATATTCTTAATGAGATATAGTTGTGCTTATAAAAAGAGATACACAATATCTTTATACCACTGAGTCTCTTAGCAAATTTATAAGATACTCTGAAAATACAAACACTTTCCAATACTCACCCCAAACTTAAGCTTCCTTTATTTGGTTTATTGAAATTAGATCAACACCAGGTTGATTAAGAGAATGGATATTTTTACTGAGGCCAGGAAGAGGAGACATATTTTAAAATAGGATTACAGCCTGGGGTCAGATGAGGGTTGGTCACTGGCTCACCAGGGGGCCACATAAGGGCTCTAGGTATCTGTGGTGCAAAAAAAAAAAAAAAAAAAAGGCAGCAGCAGCAGCAGCCAGAGAAAGGCTACAGATTCTGCAAGGCAGAAGGGGGTATCAGAAGAAAATCTTCCACTCAAAGATCATGGATGTATCTGGCATATCAGTTATTGTCATGTTTCTAAAGCTAGGTAACAACATATTGTGAAGTCTGTGTTAAGGTGACAATTATTTTAGAAGATTCCAAATTTGCAGCTTTTGCCACTTGAGTCTACTCTTCATAGTCCAAGCAATATCTCACCAGTAGAGCCTGTAACTATCACTTCCATGCATTTCCAAGGTTGCAAGGAAAACAGGAAGACAGAAAAGCAACAGAAGATACGGGTCAATGCACTCTTCTGGTCCCTTCGCAACCACCCACCCACTTTTCTTAATGATCAGGACATGCTGTCGAATCAAACAACAGCCAGCAAATGCTGATGATCTTTGGTATCAGGATTTCGAATCTGGGCTAGGGCTAGAATCCAGGTCTCTGGATTTCCCATGATTCTCCTCTAATTAAAAAATTGTAAAGCTAAATAACCCTCATAATTAAAGAGTCCTATTTAGTGACTTCAAGAGAAGTATTCACTATATTTTGAAGTTTTCAAATTTTCTAAACATGTACAAACCATGTTGGCTAAATGTTCAATGGCATATTTCCAAAAATGCTGAGCATGAACAGCACCTGAATTGGGTATATAAGAAAAAAAATTTCAGTGCAAAAGTGTAGTCAAGAGCAATTTGTTGCCTATACCAGGCTCAACTTATACTGGCAGCTTTAAAGCTAAACCAATGGAATTTGTTTATTCTGCCTTCCATGCTTTAAAATACAATACAAAAGTGTTCTTTTGGTCTGACAGCTTTAGTCTGTTTATTTACTTATATATTTTTATTCATTTGGCCATTCATTCACTTATGCAGCTTATGTACTGGAGCTGTAAGATCAGAAATACAGAGGACTCCTGAATAACATGGGGGTTGGCTCAGGGGGGCTGCAAATCTGTGTAAAATTTTGGACTTGTCAAAAACTTAACTACTGATAGCCTAGCATTGACTAATAAAAGCTTTACCAATGATATAAACAGTTGATTAACACATTTTGTATGTTAGATGCATTATATACTGTATTCATATAATAAAGTAAGCTAGAGAAAACAAAATGTTGAGAAAATTGTAAGGAGGAGAAAATACACTTACAGTACTGTACTGTATTTATTGAAAAAAATCCATGTAACAAGTGGAACTGTGTAGTTCAAACTCATATTGTTCAAGAATCAACTCTATTATTTTTTCCAAATGAACCATTCAGAAAGTTTACCAATAGTATTATTTGTCAATGGTAAATCTTGCTCCTACCTACACATTTTAAAAATTTTACCTACAACTATATTTCCTATAAACCAAAGTGTGTTTTTGACCAACCCTTAGAAATATTCCAATAGAGAAAAGACTAAAATTCTATCAGCTAAATCAATAAAGATAGAGATATCAAGAGGGGGCTTAGGTACGTCTAATTAATGGGATGAGGGGAAAACAGATAAAGTTGGGGAGGAGTCAAGAGGTTAGAAATAATAGCAAATGAGAAAATTGTAGCATAATATCAAGAGTTCTAAATACTTTTGAAGTAGTAGTCTTAAGCTGAGAGGGCCTGGGACCAAGTGTTTTTTTTGTTCTGTTTTGTTAATTTAGGAGTAGTTTTCATAGAATAAAGCACACAGATTCAAGTAGTCTTTGATTAGTTGTGAGGAAGGCATACACCGGTGTAACCCATACACCTATCAAGATATACATTTCCATTGCCCCAACAAGTTCCCTTGTTTCCTAAGTTTATTTTGTACAACTTCATATCCCTACCAGTCATCTTTTGAATTCTAAATGGCATTTTCATTTTAGAAAGAAAAGCATCTACGTAAGACAAGAATGAGTAAGGATAATCAGTCTGATATCCTTAGTTTTAGAACACAGTAGGAGCATAATACAAGCTATAAACTTTAAGCTGTCTTTATTTTAGTTGTGATGCAAGTATAAAATATTTTAATAGAAAATATTCTAAGGAAAACAATCATGATATGATAAATCATTTGAAACTAGTTTGAAACAAATTTTACTTCCTAAATCCTCAAAAATCTTTACCACCTCTATTTAAGAGAAGTTAATAGTTTTTTTTAATTTAAAAAGCAATTATTAAAAAAGAAACCCGTGTATCAGAGCTCATTAAAATATCTCAGTAAATTATGGTCGATTATAGGGGTCTCCAAAATGAAGTGACATGGCACAAGGATACACAAGGTGATGCACTGGTGTAGGAAAAAAACCCTGTAACTTGTGTTCTATTTAGTTTTTATCTCTTCCCCTTAAAATCTGTAGCTTTTGCATGTGTTTTATAATGCACATTATGTTGCATTTCTCAAGTACAGGTTATTTATAGGTAACTTATAAACATTATAAGGGTATTTATTTACAAAAAAATTCTACCGATAGGAATGAAAACTTGACAAAGTTGGGAAACTGCTTTTCCAGTTGACAAGCAAGCCGGTTTCAGGGCAGTGAGGGTTAGGACGCACACGCATGTAGACCTTAGGAAAAGTACCTTAAGTAAGGACTGTTTATGACTTTCCCGCTTCTTCTCTTCCTCCTTTTTGGCTACAACAGATGCGATACGCCTTTCTTCTTCCTAAAAGCAAAAAATGTTTACAAGCATTATTAAGTATATAACCTCTTCTATATGATTTCTTTGGTTCTACCGGTCTGGTTTTCTTTGTGAGAAGCATACTACTTGCTAACAGAAAATATGCCCTCATAGAAATTTTCCTCTTTATTCTTTTTCCTTCCCAACTCTAAAGAACTGTATATTCTTAACTCTACTCCCAACTTTTGATGTGTGATGGACGTAGCTAATACAAGACAGAAAACAGAATGAGAAGGGCAAGAAGAAGGGGGGAGCAGGTTTACATAGTTTTTCTTTGTACACCATGTACTTACATTTCAACATATAAAGACTTAAAAACTTTCTACTATGATGATAAAAGCAACAAGAATTATACTTCTCACAACTTTTATTTGACCTATGGATGTAAATCCGAGCTTTTTAAATACTAAAACAAGTATGAAAGCTTTTTAGAACTCTCCATTGATATTAATAAATTATCTCCATTAATATTATTACTTTTACTTTGTTTTTAAGTTGATTTGGCCAGTCTAATTTCTTAGATTCTGAAAACTATAAAATGACATTAAAATTTAGAAAAAATTTTAAAAATCAGCCATGATTCCCACATGCTAACTCACATCTTATCATTTCTGTATCACCTTACAGTATTCACTATAAACATATTTTTTCAAGCAGCAATCTGTATACATAGTATGGATCATGTTTTTTTCCCCTGAAGATAGTAATATTTTAGTAAATTATAAACATGAAATTTTAAGTTTTAATATAAAAGGATTTATAGGTATTCAAAATGATGTTGCAATTTGAGAAAAACAATTCCTTCTTAAAAGATGAGTTTGAAAATATCTTCAGAGATAAGAAACCATAATAAGTAATATAGCACATTTGAAGAACTCTTACAGAAATGAAAAATTATACAAACCGAAATGGAAAATCTAATGGAGGGGAGCTGAAGAGCATATTGTACACAGCTGAAGAGAGAATCAGGCAACTGAAAAACAGGCCAGAAGACTTTCTCCCATTTGCTTTCATAGCACCCTAAATTTCCCACTACAGCACTTAACCTGTTTCATTTAAATCTCTGCTACTCTCTCTCCCCTCTCCTACCCCAGGAGTTCACTGAAGGTATGGACCATGTCAACTCCTGGCACACTGTAGATAGTCAGTAAATATATATTTAAAGAATTGATTATTAAATACACATCTCCATATATCTGTCCAACAATTTCCTAAAACTAGAACCACTAAATTAAATGGAAGACATATTTCAAGATATGTAAACATATCTTAGTATGTTTACAAATTGCCCTCCATAAGTGTGGTACTGATTTCCATCCCTATCAGAAGGCAGCATTTGATTTAAAACATAATATATAGTCATGACAGCTGTTCATCAAATATTCCTTTGTCTTCCCACATCCAGGCCATATTGTAAGATAGCAATTCTTATCCCTTATCAGTTAGGTGCTATCATTTTCTTTAACCAATGTCAGATGAACAAAATCACATGTGTTTATTTCTGGGGGAAGTTTACTCGGAAGGAAGCTTTTAAAGACAACGTATGGGATAGCTGTTCTCTCTCTCACCTCTGCTACAGAATCTGCAAAGCTCCACATGGTGGGTACTTTGAAGGCCTTGGTTCTAGAATGAAGACAACACAGAGCAAAGTTTCCAGACCACATAATACATACATACATACTGCAAACAGGCAGTACGAACATGAAATAAACTTAATTGCTTTAATTCACTGAGGTCAGGGAAGTTGTTTCTACTGCATAATCTAGCTAGCCTGACCAGTATATTTATCATGCTAGAATTAAGGAAGGTCAAAGAGGCCATGAAAATGTATTCTAGGGGGTTAGCTATTATAAATACTTCTGATAACAAAGAAAAGGCCTAAATGAAAGAAGGACATAAAAAATACACAAAGAGAAATTATCAAAAAGTTAGAAAACTAGAAATGCACCCACTGGAAGACTCTAATTTTAGAAATGAGGTACTGAATACTCTGAGAAGGTTAATTAATTTATACAAGATCACAGAGCTAGTGACAAAGCCAGGATCGGGACCAGAAGCCATAGCTTCTGAGAAATGGAATTTGAATTTTTTATAATAAGGACAAATTTAAATGTATTTTAACTGATTTTAGAAAGATATAAAAGGAAAGGTAAAAAGTCAATAGCAATCTGCTGTATGATTTAATTGTTTTAAAGGGAATGGAAAATGAATGTGACTTGTGGTGAATTTAAAATCTTTTACGAGGGCGCCTGGGTGGCTCAGTTAGTTAAGTGACTGCCTCCAGCTCAGGTCATGACCCTGAAGTCCCAGGATCGAGTCAGGCATCGGGCTCCCTGCTCATCGGGGAGTCTGCTTCTCCCTCTGACTTCCCCCTCTCATGCTCCCTCTCTCTCTCTCTCATTCTCTCCCTCTCAAATAAATAAATAAAATCTTTTAAAAAAAATCTTTTATGATATGGAAAATAGTTATTCTTGGTGTTTGAAGGCTAGGTAGAGCTTCTGAGGCAAACTCAAGAAAACATTCAGAAGCTTGATTCCTAGCTTCACAATATAGCTAGAATAACAACTATATTAAACTCTTCTGTTCAGTAAGTACTGATTTGGTACCTATTAAGTATAACCTATTTCAGAACAAATTTTTTTAAAAGGCAAAATATATCGATGTTTGATTGTTGACTCATCTATAAAATGTGAACTAGAAACACACTGGTTATTCAAAGAGTCAATTTCAAACAGTACTGGAAACTGTATGGATCACGTCCTACACATATTTGAGAGATGATTTCATCAGATTTCCAAAAAGAATTTGAGCTTCTATTAAAGGCAGTAGGACTTTAAAAGGAAGGCTAAACCTAAGAAAACTGGATACATGCCAAATCAACTCAAATATTGTTTTAAGGAGTTTATACATCTAATGACTATATTTCAGCCCAAATAATTATAGAGTAACTGAACTTGGAAACAAAAATAAACCTCCAATTGTAAAGATGAGCTATAAATCTGTTGGTAAGAAGGAAAAAAACTGTAAACTTCTGGCATCTTCATGATAATAGTTCAATTTCTGGGATAAAAGCCATATTCTTTATATAGCAATGCAAAAGGATCTATCTAGGATAAAATCTTTTTTTCTTACTTTAGTCTGTTCATGAAGATAAAATGTAGAAATGATTTCAAAATAATTAATAAGTACAGTGATTTAATAGGTGTTTGATAACTTAGATTATACTCTTAGCAGACTATTAAGGCTCTACAAAATGCATATTTTATATGAGAAAAAGTTTTTCTCCAAATAAATTATAGTAGTCCTAATGTATGCAGTAATTTATGAAGTGAAATTAAAGAAAATAAATGGCAATGTGGGTTTTTAACCATACACTGTAGGATGGTTAGTTATAAAAGACATTATTTTCCCTGACTATAGCAAATATTAAAATAGACTTTAAAAGCAGAGTTTTTGTCTAGAAGAGGCAGTCCATATTTTTTATTCAAACAGTCTTTTTTTTAACAGATAAAACTGATCTGTCTAGGTCCTAGTTAATGTCAGAGCAAAGGCTGGAAGCCATATTACCTAACTTCTCTTGGCCTGGGGATATTAGCTGTTAAATACTAGGGGGGTAAAAAGCCAGAACAAGCTAGGTTATGCTGACATAACTTCAAAATTTACACTGGCTTACGACAAAAGTTTACATCTTGATCATGCAAAGAACCCTGCAACTGTTCTCCTTGCAGTGCCTAAGTATTCCTGGATGCCGTGATCCGGTGGCATCTTCAACTCAATCCATGCTCCCATGAGGGCCACCACAACAGGAGAAAAGCAGTGAAAATCACACTTTGGCTTTTAAAAGCTGCTGCCTGAAAACTACATACATTACTTCTGCTCACATTTCATTGGTCAAAGCACGTTGCATGGCTACACTTAAGTTCAAAGGGGAGGGGAAAAGAATCCTCCCACCTGACAAAAAGAGGATGATCAAAAGGTAACAGGGAACGTCAGTAACAGCTCCCACCATAGAAAACTCATGTCTGTCTCAGACAGTTCCAATTTTTGGAGGGCAAATGGTAAACAAGGTCATATTAAGCCAGCTAATTTTGTGTCTCAAGTGAAAACATTAGAAATTGTGAAATTGTGCCTGTTTCAGAATTCTGAGAATAGTGCCTGTTTAGCAAAATACTGCCTCAGAAATTAAAAGGAAAAAATTCTGCCTACCCTAGAATTGTCTATACAATGTATATTCTCTATCCTACAATTGTCTATACAGTGTCTGTTCTCTTTTTTTACGGACAGTTGTGAATATATTTGAAGACCACTGCAGTATCTTCCTTATGTCTTCTCTGTCAACGAACTGTGCCAGCTTCTCTGGAAATACATCAGTTTGTTATCACTCCTCTAAAACTAATAGTTCAGGTGTAATCTGATCATCGAAGAAAAAAATGGGGACTACCATCTCAACTTTTCTGAATTCTCTATTTTGATCAGATTGTTTTAAATTATTTAATTTCTAACAATCCCATCTCACAATTAAATCAATCTGAACTTAATTTGTTAAATCTCATCTCGCATAAATTTGCATTTGTGCTGAGAATTGTTTGTTATGGAGTAAAGTCCAGGATTTTCAATGTATCTATTTTTATCTTGCTAAATTCTGCTTTTTTTTTTCTACACTAGAGGTCAGCAAATTTTTTTCTAGAAAGGGCCAAATAGTAAATACTTGAGGCTCTGTGAACCACAAAAGATCTGTCACATGTTGTTTTTCTGTTCTTTACTTTCTTAATACAATGCTTTAAAAACAAATAAACCATTCTTCTCTTGTTCCAAAACAGTCTGCAGGATGGATCTAGCCCACTGGCTATAGTTTGCCAAACCCTGCTGTAGATCACTGAGCTACTTTGGGATTCTGTTTTGATTAAACAGTTTATCAGGATCCCCAAGTTCTCGAGTTGCTGTCAATCACATATTGTATCAGAGTAACAGAAATATTCTCATTCCGTCATTAACAAAAACTTTGAATCAAAGAGGCTCAAAGAAAAAGCCTCAAGGCATGCCAGTACAGATTTTTCTAGAAGCTGGTGATTATGAATCCATTACTTCTATGCTATAAGAAGGCTCCAATCACAAATTCACTTAACGATGTTATCATACAACTTACTCAAAGCAGTATCGTGAAAGACCTTGTCAAAAGCTCTGCTTAAATACCAAAACACTATCCCTGACACTCCTCCGAAAGAGCCTACTTACAATAGCTAAAATAGAAAATTAATTTTGTCTGGCATGAATCGTTTTTAGTGAACTCGTGCTGCCTCCTAGTGACAAATTCCCTTAGTATTCACAACTCCTTTAATAATCCAATTTCGATTTCTTTCATACTCAGCATCAAGTTTACTGTCAGAATTTGTGAAATTTATATTCTTTCCTTCTATGATAAAAAGACAGATTAGTTGATATTAACTTGCAGCTACTCTACTATTGTACACTGCTTCTCTGATAAAACTTTCAAAGGTCTAGCAATTTATTCACTATGTTTACTCAGTGCTGTAGATCAAGGACTGGCAAACTCCAGTCTAAAAGCCAATCCAGTCCGTCACCTAATTTTGTAAATAAAGTGTTATTGGAATAGAGCCACGCTTATTCATTTATATAGTGTCTATGCCTTCTTTCACGCTACAGTGAGGTCAGTAGTTTTCAACAGAGTCTGTATAGACCCCACAGCCTAAAATATTTACTATCAGACCCTTTACAGATCAAGTTTGCCAGTCCCTACTCTAGATTCAACTTACCTATTCACCTATCCTAGGCTTCACCTTCTTTATCTTAATATTTATTTCTATACTTTCTTAACAGAGATAACAAAAGCAAAATGGGAATAGAGGCCATAAACTTATATTCTCTCTCTTGGCCTCATATTATCCTTTGTCATTCCTCTGGATCAGGCCGTCCCCTCCCCCCAAAGCTCTCATTCTAACTAATCCCCCTGCTTCTCATCTTACCCATCCTATCCTCCCCAATTCATCCCCTGGGCTCCTCTCTAGATAGACAATCTCCTTAATAGGTGAATATAATTTAACCACCTTAAACTCTTCAAGGGCTTCCCATTATGTCCAAGACAAAAAGCCAAACTCCTCGTTATGACAGAAAAAGCCCTTCATGGTCTAGGCCTTGCCTGTCAGATGCCCTTTGCTCCTGCTACTTTCCTCCATGTTTACTCAGTGCTCAGCCATGTTGAATTGCTACATTTGCTATATCCCCTCACATCTCTCTGCATTGCGCATGCCTTCATTCTCCCTGGAACACTTCCCACAGATATATCCTCCTTCATAAGCACTCTTCAAGCCCAAGTCAAGTATTTTCTCCTTTGGAACTTTTCCTATTTTTCTGGTGGACACAGGGGTGCTTTACCTTTCAATGTTACTGTGCTGTGTATGTGTGCACGTGCACATGTGTGTAAGTGTGTGTGAGTGTGTGTACACACATATAACAACTGATCTTCTCTAGCTTGGCATTTTGCATTATAACCTGTCTGCACTAGACAGGGAGTAACTTGAGGGCATGAATTATGATTCTGATCTTGTCTAATCTAGTTCTAGTTCTGATCTAGTGTCTAATACAGATCCCAGTATAGGAACTTTTCAGTTCAATGTAACTAAGAATGGCCAGGAATTTTTTCAGGTGTTTCTAAGTCAAAAGAAATGTGTTAATAGCTCTGTTTACTCAGTAGTTAGTGAACAACTTATTAAGTCGTTCATGTTCCAGCAACTTAGCAGCCATTTGAAAAAATGATACACATAATTTGAAAGAAAAAGTACACCATTCTTAAAGAACCACACTGCTTACCAATGAAATCTGTATATCTGTAGGACATTACACAACTTCTCAAATGTTGTATTTAGACTGCACATTGGCACACCTCATTTCCTGTTCCATACTGATTTGGGCATAGTATTTTGTTTAGCAAAACCACCACTTTGCAAAGATACGATGCCACAGAGGTAAATACAGTGTGACCTCGTGTTGAAATGGCAAATAACATTGAGCTCATAGTCTTCTCAGTGTCTCAAAGATCTCAAATATCACTGCGTTTCCCTGGAAAGCTGTAAATATTCCACAGTGCCCGAGTTCACAGAGTCCTCAGCACATAGCTCTAGTGCACAGAGGTTCATTCAGTATTTGTATAATCCACCCCAGCTAGAATATTTATATGGTAAATTACATAAAAATTAATCAAGATGTCTTTTTTAAAGAGAAAAAAAATGGTACAGAACTGGTGTCAGAAAATTTTTCTAGCCAGATGGTAAATATTTTAGACTTAGAGGCCATATAGTTTCTTCTAGCAACTACTGAATTCCGCCACTGTAGAATCAAAGCATATGGAGATAAAATATTAATGAACGGACACAGCTGCGTTCCAATAAACTTTGTTCACGAAAACACATGGCCAGAATATGTGCCATTTGTTTGTCAACTCTGTTAACAGAAAGTCTTTTTTTTTTAATTTTTTTGAAGATTTTATTTATTTATTTGACAGGCAGAGATTACAAGTAGGCAGAGAGGTAGGCAGGGAGGGGGGGGAAGCAGGTTCCCTGATGAGCAGAGCCCTGATGTGCTGAGCAGAGCCCTGCTGATCAGAGCCCTGATCCCAGGACGCTGGGATCAAGACCTGAGCTGAAGGCAGAGGCTTTAACCCACTGAGCCACCCAGGCGCCCCAACAGAAAGTCTTTTAAAAGGTATACTGTTTTAGGGCATCTGAGTGGCTCAGTCAGTTAAGCATTCAACTCTTGATTTCAGCTCAGGTCATGATCTCAGGTCGTGGAATCAAGCCCCATGTCAGGCTCCATGCTTACCAGAGTCTCCTTGTCTCTCTCCCTCTTTCCTCTTTCATGCACACTCTCTCTCAATGTCTCTCCCTCTCTCAAATAAATAAATAAAATATTTTTTTAAAAAGCTACTGAGAAAAAAGGTATGCTGTTTCTACACTAAAGTCACTAAAAAGTAACAAATAAAAGGTAAGACTAAATACTATGAGCCCATACTAATATGAATAAATGAAAAAACTGAAATTTTTATGAGGAATGGGATTACAAAGGGAAAGAGAATAACTTTACATAGAGAAGGCTGGCAAACACCATTGTAATTAAAGTGGCCAACATCAATAAAAGGATAAAGAGAAATTGTATACCACTTGGTACGACGCAACGAGAAAAATAAAAATCATTTCTGTGTTATTTATGCAAAAATCTATAAAAGTTGATTGCGAGGAAACATCAAAAAGCCTGAATTGAGTGCCATTCTACAAACTGACCTGTAATCTTCATAAATGTTAGAGTCATGAAAGGCAAAAAAAAAGAAACCGTTCCTGAAAAACAGTGATGAGGGAAATCTGATTACCAAATGCACCATATGTAATATATAATTCCAAACTGGATCGTTTCACTACACAGAAATTATTGACACCACCAGTAAAATTTGAGAGTGGTGTGAGAATTAGACACTAATAATTATTCAGTGTTTACTTCCTAATTTCATTGGTTATATTGCATTTATACAGGAGAATGTCTTTGCTTGCCAAAAACACACACTAAAGTGTTCAGGATGGTTGGGTTATCTAATCAGCAGCTTATTCTCAAATAGTTCAAGAAAAAAGTTTTTGTTTTTTTTTTTTTTAAGATTTTACTTTTTTTTTTTTTTGACAGACAGAGATCACAAGCAGGCAGAGAGGCAGGCAGAGAGAGAGAGAGGGGGAAGCAGGCTCCCCTCTGAGCAGAGAGCCCGATGTGGGGCTCAATCCCAGGACCCTGAGATCATGACCTGAGCCCAAGGCAGAGGCTTTAACCCACTGAGCCACCCAGGCGCCCCAAGAAAAGTTTTTGCTACTGTACTTACAACTTTCCTATGACTTTGAAATTGTTTCCATTAATTCTAGAAAACGGAAACTAACCTATAATGACAAAAAAGTAAATCAGTGGTTGCTTGGCAATGGGGGTTGGGTGGGGAGGGATGGAAAGGAGGGATAACAAAGTAGCATGAGGAAACTTTGGGTAGTAGATTATGAAAAAGCTTGATTGTGGTGATGTTTCACAGGTGATCACATATTGAAATTTATCAACCTGTACAGTTAATAAGTGCAATTAATTTTATGCCCATTATATCTCAAGTAAAGCTTTTAGTAAGACATTAATTTTTTTTAATTTCTCAAATTAAGCTGTGAAGGAGCAGATGTACAGGGATTTTTAGCAGAACAGCTGGCCCTGCTCCCATCCCAGGTGATTTTCTCTCATTTCCTTACCAGGCAAACACAACTCATGGAATGTACAAAGACAATGATTACATATAGCACCACTCTCCTTTATTTCAGGCATGAAAGTATATAAATTTCATTCAGTTAAGACTTTAATGAACATTACTACATTCTCAGCACTGTGTGAGATAGGGAAGGAAAGGAAATAAACATATTTAGGACATCGGTATAGATCAGGAAAGGGAGAAGAATGGTTTCTGCCTGTAAGGATTGTATACATCAGTTGGGTGGGCAAGACTGACATATAAGTTCACTATGGGAAACACAATATATAATTAAGTACTAACTTATATAAATGAGTCAGCTTCATTTCTTACCCCACCCACCTCAACCTCACCAGGAAGAGTAATTGTTAAGTACCAAAGATGCTCAATTAAGAGACACATGGAGGGATGCGTGTGTGGCTCAGTTAAGTGTCTGCCTTTGGCTCAGGGTGTGATCCCAGAGTCCTGGGCCTAAGCCCCACATTGGGCTCCTTGCTCAGCGGGGAATCTATTTCTCCTTCTGCCTTCTGCTCCCCCAGCTCATGTTCTCTCTCTTTCTGACAAATAATAAAATCATTGAAAAAAAAAAAGAAGAAGAAGAAGAAGAAACACATGGAGATAAGGGTGAAAGTATGAAACAGAGTTTACAGGATAGATCTGAACAAGCTGAAGACAAAGAACTGTTTCTCCATGCTAGAACAAAAAGAGGCAGAGCCCCCAGAAGACCCCTGGCATTAACGAATTCATCAATACTTGTAACTACCTCCCTGTCACCTGAGATGTCCATGATATTCCTGAGACAGAAATGTAAATGCAAACATTGTGAAAATGGCTATAGGCAAGGAGTCAATTAATTGGCAATTAAATAAACTTAACTGACCACTCAGAATCCACATCAACATTAGTAGGATCTAGAAGTCAGAAGGCAAGTGGAGGCTTAGGATATATTTCTAGCTCTGAGATTATCCAACTGAGATCATTAATGAGTAATATCTGAGATAGCAAAATATTGAAATAAATCTGATATATGCAATGAAAATTAAGGCAAATTTCTTTCTTACAGAACTTCTTGAAGCCTATAAAATGCAAATGCGCACTGTACAACTAAAAGGTGCATATATAGCATTTTGCTTAGATCAGGAATCATTAAAACATCGAAGTATACAAAACATCTAACATGCAGATCGAATGAATAAACAAGCACTCTTCTGAGAGGTATGGCGTCAATAACAACACAACAGCTCCACGTGACACTTCCTCTGAGCCTCACATTGTTCTAAGGTTTAATGCTTTATGTTATCTTGACAACAACTCTGTGATGTAATTATGACTGTCTACCCCTCATTTTACTTTAAGGAAAATGAGATACAGAAAGGTCAAGTGAATTCCTGAAGGTCATTTGGCCAGAAACTGGTCAAACCAGGATAGAGACTCAAGCAGTCTGGCTTTGGCACCCATGTGCAGAAACATTACATTATGTAACTTAATGAATGTCATTTTTACTCATCCGTTCTAAAATAAATTTTTAGTTGGGTATTAGCCAGAATGAAAAACAACTGTGATGGTTACTTTAAACAATCATGATGACTAATTAATTTAAATTAATTTTTTTAATAAAACCTGTTAAAAAGGAAACCACAGACCCAAAATGGCATCACTTAGGTTAAGGTCACAAGCCAGTAAACCAAGAGTTGCTACCTAACTTAACTACAGTTTAGACCCCCCAGAAATGTAATCTGTAACCAGTCAACCTGTGAATTTCCTGGTCAGGACTAGGAAATTTACCGATAGGCCCCTTCCCTTCCCTTTAGAAGGGTGACCTTGCCTAAAACCATGGATCCTTTGCTAATAATTTCCTTTTTTCCACTCCCTCTCTACCTTTAAAAACCTTTCTTTTTCTGTAGTCACTGGGAGCTCCCCTCCACTTGTTAGAAAGAATGCTGTCAAATTCATGAATTGATTAATAACACCAATTAGATCTTTTAAATTTCCTCTGTTGAATTTTTTTGTTATTTAACAGCCCTATTCAATGAAATTGGGAATGAGGGACAGGTGGTAAAAGATTTGTAATTATAGTTATGAATTATATAGTCACGATAATCCACAGTTTATTAAAACTAAGAAGCATTTCAAGCAAAGAATGTGCACCCCAGTCTCTTAATCCACAGTAAGGAAGACACTATGGAAAGTACTTCCAAAGAGTTCTCACCGTGACTCTCTTCATATCTAGCTGGCGCAGCTGCATCATATTCTGAAGGATTGTATGTTTGTACCATGACTCTTGAGCTATTGGATTGCCATCAAAAGTGATGTCTGAGAGAGAAGAAGAGTCAGCAAGGCAGCACACACTTTCAAAGCTGCAGAAGAGACAGAAACCACCAGGTTATTGTGAGATCTTCCAATAGTACTTTCATTTATTTGATATACATTATCATTTTAGAATAGTTTTAGATTTACAGAAAAATTAAGAGAGCATAGTTCCCACATACTCTGCGCCCAGTTTTCCCTATTATTAACACCGTGTAGCAATATTGTACATTTTTTACAATTAAGTTATAATTATTTACAAATAATTTACAGGTAATTCATTCATTCCTTACTTTCTGGCACTATAAGATTCTCTAGACTCATATATTTCCTATCCCAGTCCTAAAATCAGACATTTCTCCAAGGAGGTATGGTTCCTTTAATTGGAGAATGGTCTAGAACCAAAGATCTGGTGGCTTGGTATACTTTTCAACACTGGGTCATCGTATTTTTTTTTCATACCTTCTGCAAACAACGCAAGAAAATGCATGTGTGTATAACTGACCTGTGTGTATATATATTTTCTATAATATGTAATAACCATCTATGTCTCCATTAAGCTGAACATGAGTTCACACTGATATTGCCCAACTCTAATCTATCATCAAAAGGATCCTTCCAGCCTCTTTCCCTTGCTTATCTGTAAATTCCTAATCCAATAAGGAGAAATCTGACTTATACCAGCTTTCGTCCATTTACTTAACTATTCAATTCTAGAATATATGCATAGTGGTATCAAAATATTCAACCTGAATCCCCATTGAAAACAACTTTATTAAATACAACCATAATGTGTAATTTCTTTAGTATTTAGTCTTACACATTCATTTCAAAGTTACTTGGGTCAGCACCTTCCCTCCTGCTACCCCTCCAGCGGGGTTGTTTCATACAGGTGAAATAATAGTTAGCTTTTTTGTCATAGTCTTTATTCATTCCTTCCTGGGATCCTCTAACTGCCTAAATATTTTAATTTGCATACATTAAGATTTATACTGTGCTGCAAAGTTCTGCAGGTTTTAACTAATGCATAAGTATCATACACAATAACTCCATGACCCTAGTAATATATTAATAATAATATATTATATAATTATAAATATGGAATAATAATCCTATTCAACCCTCCTTTTCTCTCCCTCAATCTCTTTTTACTGTCTTCATAGTTTTGCCTTCTCCAGAATGTCATATAGCTGGAATCATACAGAAGGTAGCCTTTTCACACTGACTTCTGTTACATAGCAATATGCATTTAAAGTTTTCCCATGTCTTTTTGTTGTCTTCAGAGTGCACACGCTCTCTTTTTATCACTGAGTGATATTGCATTGTCTGCATGTACCACAGTTGGTTTACCCATTCACCTACTGAAGACATCTTGGTTGCTTCCAGATTTTAGTGATTATGAATAATGCTGCTATAAATATTTATCTGCATCTTTTTTGTGTGAACATAAGTTTTCAGCTCAATTGGGTAAATACTTAAGATTGCAATTGCTGGATTATATTGTAAGACTATGTTTAGCTTTGTGAGAAACTACCAAACTTCCAATGTGGCTGTAACATCTTGCATTCCTACTAGCTCCACATTCCTTTGAGCATTTGGTATTTGACAGGTTGTTTTTTTTTTCCACATTGTCATTCTGATAGTTGTACAGTGGTGTCTCGTTGTTTTAATATACAATTCCCTAATGTCAAAGGATGTTGAACATATTTTTCATATGCATATTTGCCATCTGTATATCTTCTTTGCATTTTCAGCTCTTGTGCCCATTTTTTAATGGAGTTGTTTCCTTATTTTTGAGTTGTAAGAGTTTTTGGGGGAGGTTAAATTTTTATTTTAATTCCAATTAGTTTACATACAGTGTTATATTAGTTCCAGGTATACAATATAGAGATTCAACACTTTTATACATCAGCTTGTGCTCATCATGACGAGGGCACTCCTTAACCAACCCTCCCCATCCCCTTCCCCTCTGGAAACCATCAGTTTGTTCTCTCCAGTTAAATTCTATTTTTGGTTTGCCTCTCTCTCTTTTTTTCCCTTCACACATTTGTTTTGTTTCTTAAATTCCACATAAGACTGAAGTCATATGGTATTTGTCTTTCCCTGACTGACTTATTTCGTTTAGCATAATACTCTCTACCTCCAACCATGTCACTGCAAATGGCAAGATTTCCTTCTTTTTTATGGCTAATATTCCATATACATATGGAATGGTATGGGGTGTGTGTGCGTGTGTGTGTGTATTTCCATATCTTGGCTATTATAAATAATGCTGCTATAAATACAGGGGTGCATGTATCCCTTTGAATTAGTATCTTGGTATCCTTTGGATTAATACATAGTAGTGTAAGGGTGCCTAGGTGGCTCAGTGGGTTAAAGCCTCTGCCTTCGGCTCAAGTCATGATCCCAGGGTTCTGGGATCGAGCCCCACATCGGGCTCTCTGCTCAATGGGGAATCTGCTTCCTCCTCTCTCTCCCTCTCTCTGCCTGCCTCTCTGCCTACTTGTCATCTCTGTCTGTCAAATAAATAAATAAAAATCTTTAAAAAAAATATATAGTAGTGCAATTGCCGAATCCTAAGGTAGTTCTATTTTTAACTTTTTGAAGAATCTTCATACTGTTTTCCACAGTGGCTGCACCAATTTGTATTCCCACCAATAGTGTACACGGGCTCTCTTTTCTCCACATCCCTGCTAACACCTGTTGTTTTTGTGTTGTTGAATTTTTGTACATCATGGATATATATAAAAATATACTTATATACATAAAATTTAACAAATATAAGATTTGTGAATATTTCTCCTAAGCTGTAACTTGTCTTTTCAGTTTCTTAATAGTGCCTTTCACACGGTGGAAGTTCTTAATTTTAATGATGCCCAGCTAATCAATTTTCTCTTTCATGTATCATGGTCTTGGTGTTATATTTAAAAATTCATCACCAAACCCAAGAATGCCTAGATTTTATCCTAAATTTCTTCTAAAAGTTCTATAGCTTTGTGTCTTATATTTAATCTACAATCCATTTTGAGTACAATTAGTAAAAGGTATAGGTCTATGTCTAGATTCTTAATATGAATATCCAATTTTTCCAGTATCATCTTGAAAAGACTACCCTTTCTCTATTGAATTGTCTTTGCTCCTTTGTCAAAGATTACTTGACTATATCTGTGTGAATCTATTTCTAGGCCCTCTATTCTTTTCCATTGATATATATGTCTACTCTTTCACCAATACCACACTGTCTTGATTACTGTACCTTAACAGTTAAGTCTTGAAATGGGTTAGTGTGAGTCCTCCAATTATGTTCTTCAGTACTGTATTGCAATTCTAGGTCTTAGCTTTCACATACAAACCTTAGAATCCATTCGCTGATACCAACTTTCTGGGATTTTGATTAGGACTTTATAAAAACTGAGGTATAACTGATATAACAATATTAATTTCAGGTATATAGCATAACAATTCAATATTTGTACAGATTGTGAAATGACCACTACAATATGTCTAGTATAACATCCATCTCCTCACAGTTGCAGAATTTTTTTATAGAATTTTTTTCTTGTGGTAAGAACTTTTAAGATCTACTCTCTTAGCAACTTTTCAATATGCAATACAGTATTATTAATAATATATTCCCATGACTAAGTTATTTTGTAACTGTAAGTTTGTACCTTTTGAGTTCCTTCACCCTGCCAGCAACTTGCCTCTAGCAACCACCAATCTGTTAACTGTATCTATTAGCTTGTTTTGCTTTTATTTTGTTGCTGGTTTTTATTTTTGTCTTTAGATTCTACATATAAGTAAAATCATATGGTAGTTTTTTTTCTCTGACTTATTTCACTTAGCATAATGCCCCAAGGTCTATCCATATAGTTGCAAATGGCAAGATTTCATTCCTTTTTATGGCTGAATGATATATATCCATTATCTATCTAGCTAGCTAGCTAGCTAGCTGTCCATCCTACATTTTCTTTATCCATTCATCTGTCCATTGCCTTTTTTTTTTTTTTTTTTTTTTGAGAGCGAGAAAGTGCACAAGTGGTGAGGAGGGGCAGAGGGAGAGGGAGAGAAAGAATCTTACGTAGGCTCTATGGCCTGACACAGGGCTCGATTTTACAACCCTGAGATCATGACCTGAGCTGAAATCAAGAGTGAGATGTTTAACTGACTGAGCCACCCAAGTGCCCTGGTCCATGGACACTGACATTGTTTCCAAATCTTGGCTACTACAAATAATGCTGCAATGAATATGCAGATATCTTTTCAAGTTAGTGTTTTCATTATCTTTGGATAAATACCAATTAGTGGAATTACTCAATCATATGGTAGCTCTATTTTTAATTTTTTGAGGATTTTAAATTTTCAAAGTGACTACTCACTTTTCTAAATAACACTCCAGAGCAGGTTAATAAAAATAATTTATATTAGAATCATCCTCATTCCATTACTATTCAAATAACTAATGTAAACATTTAGACCCCAAAATACTTCCTTTACTCAGGTACTATATTGAATATCTCTTCTTTCTGTGTTAAGAAAAATAAGAGGATATAGAATATTTATGGTATAGAAAATAAAAAATATGTTGACAATTAAGGTCAAGGCAAGGTCTATAGCAAAAATGAAGTTTATTATGTTTTTATTGTCACATTTAAATATTCCTTCCATGTTTTGCTCCCACTCAAGGTAAGAAGATCCTCTCCTATCAATTATTTTACCTTAGAGATTATTTTTACCATCTAATAGGCAAATCTCACAATTCATAAATTCATTATGGTTTTTGAGACATGTTTAGATAATTATGAGAAGGCATTTCCCCCTAGTTTTACTGAGAAATAATTGACATACATCATTATATAAGTCTAAAGCATACAGCATAATGCTTAGATTTACATATATTGTGAAATGATGACCACAGTTGGTTCAGCTAACATCCATTTTCTCATATAGATAGAATACAAAGAAAAGAAAGAACAAAAGAGGGAAGAAAAAATTTCCTCCTGGTAATAAGAATACATAGCATTCACTGTTATTTTTTTCTTAAGAAGGTCCCATGCCCAGGATGGAGCCCAACGTGGGGCCTGAACTCACAACCCTGAGATCAAGAGTCAGATGCTTAACCAACTGAACCATCCAGGTACCCCCATAGTGTTTACTTTCTTAACAACTTTCCAATATATCATACAGCAGTGTTAGCTGTGTTCATTATACAGTATTTTACATTCCTAGTGCCTATTTATCTTTTATTTTTTAATATTGATTGATTGATTTTAGAGAGAGAGAGGACAGAGAATCCATGAGTGGGGGGATGAGCAGAGAGAGAGAGAATCCAAGCAGATTCCGTGCTAAATGTGGAGCCTAACATGGGGCTTAGTCCCACAACTCATGAGATCATGACCTGAACAGAACCAAAAGTCAGACACTTAACCAACTGATGCCCCACTACCGATTAATCTTATAACAGGAAGTTTGCACCTTTTAACCACCTTCCTCCAATTCCCTCTCCCCCCATTCTCCACCTCTGGTAACCCCAAGTCCAATTTCTTTTTCTGTGAGTCTGGTTTTTCTTTTTGCTTTTAGATTCCACATATAAGTGAGCTCATACAGTATCTATCTTTCTCTGTCTGACTTATTTCACTTAGCATAATGTCTCAGGGTCTATCTATGTTGTCACAAATGATAGGATTTCCTTACCTCTCATGACTAAATAATATTCAGGTATATATATTCATGTATATATTCATGTATGTACATAAACCATAACTCCTGTATCCATTTATCCATCAATGGACACTTGTTTCCATGGCTTGGTTATTGTGAAAATGTTGCTGTGAACATACCTGCAGTGCAGATATCTTCTCAAGTTAGAGTTTTCATTTCCTCTGGGTATCTTCCAAGAGATGAAATTGCTGGATCATATGATAGCTCTGTTTTTAATTTTCTGAAGATCCTCCATGCTATTTTCCATAGTGGTTATATGAACTTACAATCCCAACAACAGTGCAAGGGTTATCTTCTCTCCACATTGATACCAGCATTTGTCATCTCTGTCTTTTTCATGATGGTCATTCTAACAGGTATGATGTGATAATTCATTATGGTTTTAATTTGCATTTCCCTAATGACTAGTGATATTGAGCATCTTTTCATGTACCTGTTAGCCTTTTGTATATCTTCTTCTTAGAAATGTCTATTCAGATCCTTTGCCCATTTAAAAATTGGGTTATTTCTTCTTTTGCTATTGAGTTGTATGAGTTCTTTATATATTTGTGATATTAACCCCTCATCAGATAAGTGGTTTACTAATATGTTTCCTATTGCATAGGTTGTTGTCTTTTCACTTTGTGGATGGTTTCTTTTCCTGTATAGAAGCTTTTTAGTTTGATGCAGTACTACATGTTTATTTTTTATTTTGTTTCTTGTGCTCTAGGTGTCATATTTTGATGCAGGGCTTGAACTCACACTCCTGAGTTAGAGTTAGAGTTTAACCAACTGAGCCAACCAGGTACCACCCCCAAACCCCAGATCTTACATATAAGTCTTTAATCCATTTTGAGTTCATTTTTGTGAGTGGTGTAAGATAGGAGTCCAGTTTCATTCTTTTACATGTGAGTATCCAGTTTTCCCAGCACCATTTATTGAAGAGGCTGTCTTTTCTCCATTGAGTAGTCTTGGCTCCCTTGTCAAATATAAGCTGACCTGTTATACTTAGGTTTATTTCTGAGCTGTTAATTCTATTCCATTGGTCTAATTGTTTGTTTTTATTCTAGTACCATACTGTTTTTATGACTACAGCTTTATAGTATAGCCTGAAATCAGGAAATGTGATGCCTCCTGTTTTGTTATTCTTTCTCAGGAGTTCTTGGGCTATTTCAGGGTTTTTATGGTTCTACATAAATTTTAGGACCTTTTTTTTAACTTCTGTAAAAACGCTAGTGGAATATTTGATAAGAAATGCATTGAATCTATATATGGCTTTTGGTAGTATTGATATTTGAACAGTATCAATTGGGAAGACATTTTTTAAAAGCCCAGCGTATATAGGTAAAAATGAGAGTTCATTAACTTAAGCTTAACTATCAATACAAGCATAAATAAACATGAACAAACATTGTAATTTTTCCCACCTATCATTAGCGAAATGATTTTTCCACATCAATATAAAATCTCAAAATAGTTTATGGTGTTTAAAGGATGTTTTAAAAATGCTTCTCTTCTTCCCTCACAGTTGATTCCCTAAATCTAAAATCAAATGAAGATGTTTCTGATAATTTCAAAACTGAAATATAAGGCAAATTTGTTTTTCTCCTAGAGTGCTAAGTGAGTGAAATCATCATCTTCCATCCACAAATCTACTTCTCAATGTATATTTCCTATCTGACAAATAATGTCACCACCAAGTCAATTGCTAAGAAACAATCTCCTACTCAGAAACTGATGCCTAAGAATAAAATGACTGGGAAGAGACAGCAAGGTATTTTTCTTTTTTTTTTTTTTAAAGATTTTTTATTTATTTGTCAGAGAGAGAGAGAGAAAGAGAGAGACAGAGTGTGGGAGAACACAAGCAGGCAGAGTGGTAGGCAGAGGCAGAGAGAGAAATAGGCTCCCCACTGAGCAAGGAGCCCGATGCGGGACTTGATCCCAGGACTCCGGGATCATGACCTGAGCCGAAGGCAGCGGCTTAACCAACTGAGCCACCCAGGCATCCCTGAAATAAATAAATAAAATCTTAAAAAAAAAAAAATAAAAGAAAAAAGAAAGAAAGAAACTAGTACTTCTTTGGATGTGAGGAAGAGAGGAAACTAGAATAACACCCAGGTTTCTCTCTTGGGTTAATGACTGGATGGTGATTATAAGGACCTATGCTTTGCAAACTTCTTTGAAGTCTACACTTAAAATAGATTTTTTTTCTTGGAACACTTCATCAAAAACTAATTATGTATTTTATGGTGACTAACATAAAATTAATTAATTAGTTAAAAATAGGTGTTTTAAAATTACATGCAGTTTATATATCAATATACCAATTTATAAATAAAAAAATACAAAAATTTCAGTATATAAAAAAATACATATTTGACAGATCACTTTTTTCATGAATCAGGTATCCTTTATCTAGAACAGCATGTCATAATGGTGACCCATGACTATTAGGACATGTTTCAAAAAGGCTTTCTTTAAGTTTTCCTCCAGCTACCACAGGATGGGATACCAAGTTCAACCTTTAAGAAATTAAGTAATGTGAAAAGCAGAGGCAACAGAGCCAGTAGAGGCAACACAACTCTTCTATGCTGAAGAGCATTTTTCTTCAATGGCCCAGCATATCTAAACAGAATGAAACTTCAAGGTTCTTGATGGATACAAATATGCTGCGAACACTAACCCAAAACCTAATATAGTGCCTAGCACCTAGGAACTGTGTGATAAAGTTCTGGTGAATGAATGAAAGAATATAATGAATGGACGTGATTTCAAAAGGCTTATCCTTGATATAAAAATTAATAAATCATTTTTCTTACATTAGTCTTAGAAGTATTTAAAAGATATGCTATCAGGAATCACCATGATCCGATATCAGCCACTAATAAGGTAAGTGTACTGAAAAGTGGAAATAGTATGTCCAGAAGCATAGATAAGCTGGAAATTTTCATTTTATTGTAGGTAAATCCTGATTTTGTTATTATTTATTTTTTAAGATTTTATTTATTGATTTGAGAAAGAGAGCACAAACAGGGTGAGTGGCAGACAGAGGGAGAGGGGGAAGCAGCCCCTCACCTTGCTGAGCAGGGAGCGCACCATGGGTCTTGATCCTAGGACTCTGAGATCATGACCTGAGCCAAAGGCAGATGCTTAAGTGACTGAGCCACCCAGGCGCCCCTACTGTTATTTAATATTTATTTACAAGTTGGACTGCAGAGAGTCCAGATTTATTTATTTAGACAGAGGGAATGTGAGTGGGGGTAGGGGCAGAGGGAAAAGGAAAGACAGAATCCTGAGCAGACTCTGAGCTGAATGCAGAGCTTAATGTGCGGGTCAGTCCCACCACCCTTGGGTCAAGAGCAGAGACCAAGAATCGGAGCTCAACTGACTGAGCCACCTAGGTGCCTAGGAATCTATTATTTATTTCTTACAGCAAGTATAATTTTAAACTAAAATGGTGTAACCTTTCCTAGCCCTAACACTCAAGTATTCCTTTGGGGAATGTAATTATTCCAATAATTACCAAACGGGTGGTGTTAAACACAAAACAACATGTTGAATTTCATTGAATTTAAATATAAAGCACATTAGTAAATATAGAAGAAAATACTATGTCCAGTGAATGTAGTCATTGTGAAGCACTTCAGAGATCTAGAAGATCTGCTAACGCCCACCTGGTCTATGTCTATAATTCAAGCACAACCAAAAAAGCACCAGGAGTATGAAAATCATTGCAATCTTTAGCAGGTACTGTCCTGGCAGCTCTTTCCAGATTGGTTGCTAGCACTGAAATTCAGACTAGAGTCTTTATACTTTGAATACTTTTTTTTTTTTAAGATTTTTTAAATTTATTTGACACAGAGAGAGAGAGACAGTGAGAGAGGGAACACAAGCAGGGGAAGTCGGAGAGGGAGAAGCAGGCTTCTCCTAAAGAAGGGAGACTGGGAGGAGGAGTCAAGATGGCGGAGAAGTAGCAGGCTGAGACTACTTCAGCTAGCAGGAGATCAGCCAGATAGCTTATCTAAAGATTGCAAACACCTGCAAATCCATCGGCAGACTGAAGAGAAGAAGAACAGCAATTCTAGAAACAGAAAAACAACCACTTTCTGAAAGGTAGGACTGGCGGAGAAGTGAATCCAAAGCGACGGGAAGATAGACCGCAGGGGGAGGGGCCGGCTCCCCGCAAGCAGGGGAGCAATGGAGCACAAAATCAGGACTTTTAAAAGTCTGTTCCACTGAGGGACATCGCTCCAGAGGCTAAACCGGGGCGAAGCCCACGTGGGGTCAGCGTGGCCTCAGGTCCCGCAGGGTCACAAAAGGATAGGGGGTATCTAAGTGTCGCAGAGCTTGCGGGTATTGGAACGGGAAAACCGGCTACAGACACAGAGCCGACAGTAAGCTCACAGCTTGGTGTTACCTTGAACTGGCCACAGGCTCGGTGAGCTCGGAGCACGTCCGGAGGTCAGGCAGACGGGAGTTACTGGCTGCTGTTCTCTGAGGGCGCACTGAGGAGTGGGGCCCCGGGCTCTCGGCTCCTCTGGGCCGAGTCCAGGAGGCTGCCATTTGTATTCCCGTCCTCCGGAACTCTACGGAAAGCGCTCAGGGAACAAAAGCTCCTGAAAGCAAACCCGAGCGGATTACTCACCCAGCCGCTGGTAAGGGAGGATCAATTCCGCCTGGGGCAAAGACACTTGAGAATCACTACACCAGGCCCCTCCCCGAGAAGATCAACAAGAAATCCAGCCAAGACCAAGTTCACCTACCAAGGAGTGCGGTTTCAATACCAAGGAGAGCAGCAGAATTCCAGAGGAGGAGAAAGCAAAGCACGGAACTCATAGCTTTCTCTCTGTGATTTTTTAGTCTTGAAGTTAATTTAAATTTTTTCTTTTTCATTTTTTTTCACTTCTTCTGCTAAAATTTTTTTTTAACTTTTACCCTTTTCTTTTTTAACGTTTTTAACTAGTTTATCTAATATATATATATATTTTTCTTTTTTATACTTTTCTTTATTTGTTTTCTTTTTTTAATTCTTTTTCTTTTCTTTTTATTTCTTTCTTTTTGAACCTCTTTTTATCCCCTTTCTCCCCCCTCACGATTTGGGATCTCTTCTGATTTGGTTAAAGCATATTTTCCTGGGGCTGTTGCCACCCTTTTAGTATTTTACTTGCTCCTTCATATACTCTTAGCTGGACAAAATGACAAGGCGGAAAAATTCACCACAAAAAAAAGAACAAGAGGCAGTACCGAAGGCTAGGGACCTAATCAATACAGACATTGGTAATATGTCAGATCTAGAGTTCAGAATGACAATTCTCAAGGTTCTAGCCAGGCTCGAAAAAGGCATGGAAGATATTAGAGAAACCCTCTCCAGAGATATAAAAGCCCTTTCTGGAGAAATAAAAGAATTAAAATCTAACCAAGTTGAAATCAAAAAAGCTATTAATGAGGTGCAATAAAAAATGGAGACTCTCACTACTAGGATAAATGAGGCAGAAGAAAGAATTAGCAATATAGAAGACCAAATGACAGAGAAAAAAGAAGCTGAGCAAAAGAAGGACAAACAGCTACTGGAACACAAGGGGAGAATTCGAGAGATAACTGACACCATAAGACGAAACAACATTAGAATAATTGGGATTCCAGAAGAAGAAAGAGAGAGGGGAGCAGAAGGTATACTGGAGAGAATTATTGGGGAGAATTTCCCCAATATGGCAAAGGGAACGAGCATCAAAAATCAGGAGGTCCAGAGAATGCCCCTCAAAATCAATAAGAATAGGAACACACCCCGTTACCTAATAGTAAAATTTACAAGCCTTAGTGCCAAAGAGAAAATCCTGAAAGCAGCCCGGGAAAAGAAGTCTGTAACATACAATGGTAAAAATATTAGATTGGCAGCAGACTTATCCACAGAGACCTGGCAGGCCAGAGAGCTGGCATGATATATTCAGAGCACTAAACGAGAATAACATGCAGCCAAGAATACTATATCCGGCTAGGCTATCATTGAAAATAGAAGGAGAGATTAAAAGCTTCCAGGACAAACAAAAACTGAAAGAATTTGCAAACACCAAACCAGCTCTACAGGAAATATTGAAAGGGGTCCTCTAAGCAAAGAGAGAGCCTACAAGTGGTAGATCAGAAAGGAACAGAGACAATATACAGTAAAAGTCACCTTACAGGCAATACAATGGCACTAAATTCATATCTCTCAATAGTTACCCTGAATGTTAATGGGCTAAATGCCCCAATCAAAAGACACAGGGTATCAGAATGGATAAAAAAACAAAACCCATCTATACGTTGCCTCCAAGAAACTCATTTTAAGCCCGAAGACACCTCCAGATTTAAAGTGAGGGGGTGGAAAAGAATTTACCATGCTAATGGACATCAGAAGAAAGCAGGAGTGACAATCCTTATATCAGATCAATTATATTTTAAGCCAAAGACTATAATAAGAGATGAGGAAGGACATTATACCATACTCAAAGGGTCTGTCCAACAAGAAGATCTAACAATTTTAAATATCTATACCTCCAACGTGGGAGCAGCCAACTATATAAACCAATTAATAACAAAATCAAAGAAACACATCAACAATAATACAATAATAGTAGGGGACTTTAACACTCCCCTCACGGAAATGGACAGATCATCCAAGCAAAAGATCAACAAGGAAATAAAGGCCTTAAATGACACACTGGACCAGATGGACATCACAGATATATTCAGAACATTTCATCCCAAAGCAACAAAATACACATTCTTCTCTAGTGCACATGGAACATTCTCCAGAATAGATCACATCCTCGGTCCTAAATCAGGACTCAACCGGTATCAAAGACTGGGATCATTCCCTGCATATTTTCAGACCACAATTCTCTGAAGCTAGAACTCAACCACAAGAGGAAGTTTGGAAAGAACCCAAATACATGGAGACTAAACAGCATCCTTCTAAATGAATGGGTCAACCGGGAAATTAAAGAAGAATTGAAAAAAATCATGGAAACAAATGATAATGAAAATACAACAGTTCAAAATCTGTGGGACACAACAAAGGCAGTCCTGAGAGGAAAATATATAGCGGTACAAGCCTTTCTCAAGAAACAAGAAAGGTCTCAGGTACACAACCTAACCCTACACCTAAAGGAGCTGGAGAAAGAACAAGAAAGAAACCCTAAACCCAGCAGGAGAAGAGAAATCATAAAGATCAGAGCAGAAATCAATGAAATAGAAACCAAAAAAACAATAGAACAAATCAACGAAACTAGGAGCTGGTTCTTTGAAAGAATTAATAAAATTGATAAACCCCTGGCCAGACTTATCAAAAAGAAAAGAGAAAGGACCCAAATAAATAAAATCATGAATGAAAGAGGAGAGATCACAACTAACACCAAAGAAATACAAACTATTATAAGAACATACTATGAGCAACTCTACGCCAACAAATTTGACAATCTGGAAGAAATGGATGCATTCCTAGAAACATATAAACTACCACAACTGAACCAGGAAGAAATAGAAAGCCTGAACAGACCCATAACCAGTAAGGAGATTGAAACAGTCATTAAAAATCTCCAAACAAACAAAAGCCCAGGGCCAGACAACTTCCCGGGGGAATTCTACCAAACATTTAATGAAGAACTAATTCCTATTCTCCTGAAACTGTTCCAAAAAATAGAAATGGAAGGAAAACTTCCAAACTCATTTTATGAGGCCAGCATCACCTTGATCCCAAAACCAGACAAGGATCCCATCAAAAAAGAGAGCTATAGACCAATATCCTTGATGAACACAGATGCGAAAATTCTCACCAAAATACTAGCCAATAGGATTCAACAGTACATTAAAAGGATTATTCACCATGACCAAGTGGGGTTTATTCCAGGGCTGCAAGGTTGGTGCAACATCCGCAAATCAGTCAATGTGATACAACACATCAATAAAAGAAAGAACAAGAACCATATGATACTCTCAATAGATGCTGAAAAAGCATTTGACAAAGTACAGCATCCCTTCCTGATCAAAACTCTTCAAAGTGTAGGGATAGAGGGCACATACCTCAATATCATCAAAGCCATCTATGAAAAACCCACCGCAAATATCATTCTCAATGGAGAAAAACTGAAAGCTTTTCCGCTAAGGTCAGGAACACGGCAGGGATGTCCATTATCACCACTGCTATTCAAAATAGTACTAGAAGTCCTAGCCTCAGCAATCAGACAACAAAAGGAAATTAAAGGCATCCAAATCGGCAAAGAAGAAGTCAAATTATTACTCTTCGCAGATGATATGATACTATATATGGAAAACCCAAAAGACTCCACTCCAAAACTGCTAGAACTTGTACAGGAATTCAGTAAAGTGGCAGGATATAAAATCAATGCACAGAAATCAGTTGCATTTCTCTACACCAACAACAAGACAGAAGAAAGAGAAATTAAGGAGTCAATCCCATTTACAATTGCACCCAAAACCATAAGATACCTAGGAATAAACCTAACCAAAGAGGCACAGAATCTACACTCAGAAAACTATAAAGTACTCATGAAAGAAATTGAGGAAGACACAAAGAAATGGAAAAATGTTCCATGTTCCTGGATTGGAAGAATAAATATTGTGAAAATGTCTATGCTACCTAAAGCAATCTACACATTTAATGCAATTCCTATCAAAGTACCATCCATCTTTTTCAAAGAAATGGAACAAATAATTCTAAAATTTATATGGAACCAGAAAAGACCTCGAGTAGCCAAAGGGATAGTGAAAAAGAAAGCCAAAGTCAGTGGCATCACAATTCCGGACTTCAAGCTCTATTACAAAGCTGTCATCATCAAGACAGCATGGTACTGGCACAAAAACAGACATATAGATCAATGGAATAGAATAGAAATCCCAGAAATAGACCCTCAACTCTATGGTCAACTAATCTTCGACAAAGCAGGAAAGAATGTCCAATGGAAAAAAGACAGCCTCTTCAATAAATGGTGCTGGGAAAATTGGACAGCCACATGCAGAAAAATGAAATTGGACCATTACCTTACACCAAACACAAAAATAGACTCAAAATGGATGAAGGACCTCAATGTGAGAAAGGAATCCATCAAAATCCTTGAGGAGAACACAGGCAGCAACCTCTTCGACCTCAGCCACAGCAACATCTTCCTAGGAACATCGCCAAAGGCAAGGGAAACCAAGGGCAAAAATGAACTATTGGGATTTCATCAAGATCAAAATCTTTTGCACAGCAAAGGAAACAGTTAACAGAATCAAAAGACAACTGACAGAAGGGGAGAAGATATTTGTAAACGACATATCAGATAAAGGACTAGTGTCCAAAATCTATAAAGAACTTAGCAAACTCAACACCCAAAGAACAACTAATCCAATCAAGAAATGGGCAGAGGACATGAACAGACATTTCTGTAAAGAAGACATCCAGATGGCCTACAGACACATGAAAAAGTGCTCCATATCACTCAGCATCAGGGAAATACAAATCAAAACCACAATGAGATATCACCTCACACCAGTCAGAATGGCTAAAATTAACAAGTCAGGAAATGACAGATGCTGGCGAGGATGCGGAGAAAGGGGAACCCTCCTACACTGTTGGTGGGAATGCAAGCTGCTGCAACCGCTCTGGAAAACAGCATGGAGGTTCCTCAAAATGTTGAAAATAGAACTGCCCTATGACCCAGCAATTGCACTACTGGGTATTTACCCTAAAGATACAAACGTAGTGATCCGAAGGGGCACGTGCACCCGAATGTTTATAGCAGCAATGTCCACAATAGCCAAACTATGGAAAGAACCTAGATGTCCATCAACAGATGAATGGATCAAGAAGATGTGGTATATATACACAATGGAATACTATGCAGCCATCAAAAGAAATGAAATCTTGCCATTTGCGACAACATGGATGGAACTAGAGCGTATCATGCTTAGCGAAATAAGTCAAGCAGAGAAAGACAACTATCATATGATCTCCCTGATATGAGGAAGTGGTGATGCAACATGGGGGCTTAAGTGGGTAGGAGAAGAATCAATGAAACAAGATGGGATTGGGAGGGAGACAAGCCATAAGTGACTCTTAATCTCACAAAACAAACTGAGGGCTGCTGGGGGGAGGGGGGTTGGGAGAAGGGGGGTGGGGTTATGGACATTGGGGAGGGTATGTGCTTTGGTGAGTGCTGTGAAGTGTGTAAACCTGGCGATTCACAGACCTGTACCCCTGGCGATAAAAATACATGTTTATAAAAAATAAAAAATTTAAAAAAAAAGTAATATAAAACAAACACACCTAAAGCCTAAAAAAAAAAGAAGGGAGACTGATGAGGGGCTTCATCCCAGAACCCTGGGATCATGACCTGAGCTGAAGGCAGCTGCTTAACGGCTGAGCCAACCAGACACCCCTTGAATAGTTTTAATAAAGTAAAAATAAATCCATATCTGATCCAGAAGATTCCTCACAAAATTTCATTTCCATCTGCAAGGCATTTGACCAATAAACATGCCATACATTCCTAGATATGAACTGACAAAGCACATATGATTTTAAAGACCTTGTCTAATCCAATGAAAGAAGACTCACTCCGTAAGTACAAATCCAGGCTAATCAAAGCACATTGTACCTAACCGAAGAAAATAAAAACCGGATTGTAAAACAAAAACAAGAACACCTGGAAACAGGACAGTAAGTATAGTGAAGTAGTGCTGGCGACTAAGAACAGTCTCTCTCTTTTTAAGAACACTCAGTTGCTTGAGTTTTCTTAGTACCAAGAAAGGAAAAGCTTGGGTCCAAAGGCTGACATTTAATTCATAAATTGATTCTAATCTTTTTCCAGATTACTCATATATTTGTTCTTCCCCTAGTGGTCTCCTCCCAATGACACATCTGCTTCCTATCTGCTAAAGAACCTACAGAGGAACAATGTGTCCCTACTGACCAAAACTCACATTTCAAAAGGAACAAAACATATTTCAATCCATTTTATGCTTACTTAATAAAATACAGAGAAAATAAAATTGTCATACATGCGTGTATACCACAAAGATGTTTATCTAACAACCCCCAAATAGCAGTCAAATTTCTCCAATTAGAAAGTTCTCCAAAAAGTAAGTCAGATACTTTAGAAAAGGGTTTTCCTCTTTCATACCATTAAAGTACCATATACTCTCAAATAATCTTTTTTTTTTTTAAAGATTTTATTTGACAGAGATCACAAGTAGGCAGAGAGGCAGGCAGAGAGAAAGAGGGGGAAACAGGATCCCAGCTGAGCAGAGAGCCCAATGTGGGGCTCGATCCCAGGATCCTGGGATCATGACCTGAGCCGAAGGCAGAGGCTTTAACCCACTGAGCCACCCGGTGCCCCTACTCTCAAATAATCTTAACAAAAACTTTAGTTATTTTATAGTGATCAGTGTGAAATTTTTACGTGATAGTTACTGTATATCTGGCAGGCTGAAATGAAAGAGAACAGTAGAATAAGTCAAGTGTTCTCATAAGAACTAAAATATACACAACTGACAAATATAAAATACCTAAAAAAATCTGTACAATAATATATAATTAAGGATTAAAGAATGAAATACTATAAGGAAAAGAGCACATAATAAAGTTTTTAGTATGTCTGAGAATGAAGTTAGTGGACTGAGGAGGCTCTTGCTAAACACACTAAAAATGCTCCATGAGATATATTTTAAAAATCTTCAAAAGGGCATCCATGACCTGCTTAAAAACAAAATGAGAAATACACAGGTTTAAAAAAGAAAAAAAAAGGAAAGGTGGGAACCCTAAGAGGTAGCCAGAATGTTGAAACTAACTTTTTTTCTTTTTTAAGATTGTATTTATTTTTGACACAGAGAGAAAGGGAGAGCAAGCACAAGCAGGGGGAGCAGCAGGCAGGGGAGAAGTAGGCTCCTGGCTGAGCATGGAACCTGACATGGGTTCCCAGGACTGTCCAACCATGACCTGAGCTGAAGCCAGACACTCAAATGACTGAGCCACCCAGGTGCCCTGAAATTAACCTTTTTGCTGTGAGAGCATTTACTGAACCCAGTGAAGTTTAACTTTGGTTCATACAATCTTCAATGCTGGGGGACAGAAAACAAATTCCAGGGGCTACCCAAGTTGGAGAATCTAACTAGAGACTTCTCCATAAGTCTGAGACCCAAGGCCTAGACTTTCAATATAGAGTTAACTGGTTATAAACTTTCCTACCCACTACCCAAGATATAGCCCATCTCATAACCTGGGGATAGGAAAGGGAGGAAAATTCTCCCCTGACTACTTGAAACCACAAACCACAATTTGCAGCCTGAATCCACACTAAATGGGTGGTCTAAAATATTTTAAGAGAACTGATATTTTGAAAACATCTAAGGCTGGTTATGCCTATAGGTATCTGACAGAAACAAATGAAACTCCTTCATGGAGAAACCTACGTTCATACAAGACTCCAAAGAATTTCTAAAAATAAGGTACCAAAAAATATATAGCTCATAGTCCAAAAGGAACACTTTGATTGACAGCCAGCAGAAACAACAGGGGACATAGACTGGCTATAAATTTTTCATATAATGAATTATGAAACATAGGATATAAAAACATCATATTTCAAGAAATAAAAACAGGTTGGGACATCTGGGTGTCTCAGTGGGTAGAGCTTCTGACTCGATTTCAGCTCAGATCATAAACTCAGGGTTGTGAGATAAGCCCTGAATGGGGCTCTGCGCTCAGCAGAGTCCACTTAAGATTCTCTCCCTCCCTCGCCTTCTGCCCCTCCCCCAAGTAGCACCCTTTCCCTCTCTAAATAATAAATAAAATCTTTAAAAAAGACAGAAAGAAAAACAGGTTTGAAAATACGAGTAAACTCTGAGAAGATTTGAAAAGACACAGAACTTCTACAGACTAGAAAAATATTTTAAAAATTAGAGTAAAAGGGTGCCTGGGTGGCTCAGTGGGTTAAAGCCTCTGCCTTCGGCTCAGGTCATGATCCCAGGGTCCTGGGATCGAGCCCCACATCAGACTCTGCTCAGCAGGGAGCCTGCTTCCTCCTCTCTCTTTCTCTCTTCCAGCCTCTCTGCCTACTTGTGATCTCTTTCTATCAAATAAATAAATAAATATCTTTTAAAAATTTAAAGTAAAAGTCAAAGGCAGTTGATGGAAATAAAGGAAATCAAGCATTTACATGCCTTTCCTGCATAAACTATTCTTCAGGGTAATCAAAAAGTCAATCAAAGTTTTCTTTAAAGAAGAAATACAGCTTAAAAAGAGGAGGAATGATAGAATATCACCATTTTGTAATCCCTAAAGATATAGTGAATCCAGACAATAACCATCAATAACTGCTAAAATACTGAAAAGATAATGGGAAACTTTATTAAAAATGAAATAGGTGAACAACAGATGAACCCAATAATTAGTTTTGACATTACAGTAAGGTAAACTAGCAGACATTTTTTTCCTCCTTTAACATTTCTCTCACTTTCTTGTTTCTCTCTTTTGGTGCTCCTTAACAAATAATGATCTATTTTGATACTTGTTAAGTAATGTTAGTTACCTAGTCACTAAAATTATTTTTAGTGCATGATGGTAGTAGGGGTTCTTAGAAACAAGATGGTTCTAAACAATCTAAAGCCACTTTCTATTAATAAGTCATTATTTTTTGTCAGGAAGCAAAAATATAGCTGAAACAATTAAAAAAAATTTTTACATACATGAAAAAGATCTCCAAATTTCCCTTGGGGAAACTATTAGAATAGTCAACCCACTTGTCACAGTGTCTAAAAGATTTTAATATTAAAGAAACAAAAGTGATACCACAGAAAGAAATAGAAGATTATGGCTATAAACAGAAACAAAAAGAAAGTGAAAAGGAGGAGGTAGAGACAAAGAATTAAACAGAATAAAGGAAAATGTTAAACTCTCTTTAGGCATCTTTTGCTGCAACAATGCCATTGACAACTATTCAACAAGCAGAGTATCTATTATGTCTGTATGCACCTGGCTAATAAAAGACACCAGCACAGAACTGACTGTCTCAGAATTGTGGGTGACAATTAGCTTTCTCTAATACCTTATTCTTTTTCTAGTAGTAAAAAGAAAAAAGCATTATAGCTTCAGTCTCAGGAGATTCACAATGATTCTAATCACCAAGAGTAGACTTCAAGGCATGGTAATATTCTTGTAATGCTAATTTGTGACACTGAAACCAAATATAAAGTGACAACAAAGTTCTTGATATATTCCCTCTTATAAATTGAAATATGAATGCAAGTAAATCTCTTCAAATTTACAGAAGAAAAAGAGAAGTGTGAAAACAATTCTAAAAAGTATGCTCATCTTAACCACTTTCAACATTTATATTAATCATTTAAAAATTACACTGTCTATAAAGCAAGTCAAATAATATTCCCATGTGCGAAGAGATCTAAGTTCTGTACTATGTAGGTAAGAAGCTCTCTGGGAAAACAACGTACTGATGTAGCATTTGCCAATTGCCATGGTGTAAATATTCCCAACCTGGCCAATTTCAAGCTACCAAGATGATATTGGTGAATTGAAAAGATCCACCTAAGCTGGTCCAGTGAGCTACACAAGCTGGCTCCAGCATACCACTGCAGATCAAATTCCTCTTTTATACTTAATGGGAGGAGAGTTATTATTCTATCATGAAATAATTTTGTTATTAATAGAAGAATAGAGGAACTTCCTTCTATTGATGATTTTACAGTATTTTTTTAAATTTTTGTCAGATGTACTATACATACAAAAAGTCCACAGATCATAAGGACACAACGTGATGACTTTGCACAAACTGAACATACCATGTAAACAGTCTCCAGATTAAGAAACAAAACATCACCCTAATGGGGAGTAGAATACGTGACCCCCAAAATATATAACCTTTGGAATGTAGGATATTTTGAGCAGAAGGCAATCAAGACTCAGCAAATTTAAGAGAAACTTAACTACCTAAAAGAATTTAGATAGGAGGGCTGGACCAGAAAGAGCTTTATCAGAGATATCTCTTTATCTGAAAGACCTGTATGTATGGCAGGACAAATATGTAATTACCAAACATCTGTTCTTCTTATCCTGTGAATCATCCTCCTCCCCTTTGAAGCCCCACACCCCTATCTCATTCCTCAGCTCAGGATGGCATATTAAACCTCAACTTGCTTGACTTGCCCTTGGGCCTCATATTTTCATGGGGCTCCAATACATATGTAATTAAATTTGTTTTTCTCCTGTTAATCTGTCATATGTCAATTTCATTATTAAACCAGCCAAAGTACCTAGGAGGGCAGAAGGGAAATTTTTCCTCCCCTACAGTTGGTGACCATGAATGGACCTTCACTGGCTGGACATTTCTTGTTTCAGGATACTGTAGCTGAGAGATGTTAGGACCTCTGACAAAAGCCAGCATAAGGTAAGAATTCTTACTATGTCAGTCTCCCAGATTTCTGCCTACAGGATCTGATGGAAGCGAGAGTGGTGACAGTCCTTTCCATTTTCTAAGTTAGCATATCAGTGGAAGAAAACACCTGTGGAACTCCTTCCTTGGATACAGCAACTCTAATAAAGATTTGGTAGGAGAACTTCTGATTATGTTATCTTCATAATTTCAGTTATAATCTCAAAATGTTGTGAGCCACAAAAACAAACACATTTCCTTATCATTCCCACTATCATGAATTTCACCAGATCTTTAACAGTGGACATTTTAAAGTTTTTTGTCACTTACAGATAATTACTGCTTTTTTACTCTGATGCTTTGCAAAAGGGTTCCTTCAAAAGTACTTCATTTTCAAAGAGATGCAAGGAAAGGACTTTTGATTTGTACAGGTTTCTGATAACTTTAAGATCATAGAACTGAACTGGGTTACAATTTACAGAACTAATGGAAAAAACTGGATTCAAGTAGAATAAGAATTAATAACATGCAACTGAATGATGGTAACTAATCATTTTTATGATTTTTTTCATTGATTCATTGCTGGTTCTTTTATGTTTTGTTTTTCTAAGTTTAAGGAAACCTTTTTCTCTTTTGTCTTAAGCTATCAACAATTTCAGTAAGATATAACCTTGTGAACAAAAATGAAACAATTACTTTTTCTTCCTACCTGATCACTCCAGAATTTGGAAACTTGGTATTCTTTTTTTTCATGCCAATATAGTTAGCTGCATAAATTCAATAAGAATCTATTCTCCTTTATAATAGGACACAACTGGAAACATGGGTTATATTGCCAAGGCTTTGGCTGCAATGTCATATCTGAAAATGTGCATAGAATCAAATATACCAGATAGCTTTAAGGAACTAAGGTTGACTTTGTGGAGACAATAAAACCCCTTGGAAAAATTGGCCTGGAACCTTGCTTACAGGGTTCCCAGCAGTCTCACTAGGTGAGAAAAGAAGGCCACTTCCTGGCCAGCTCAGAAACCTCAGGTTTAGGGGAACTTACGAGGAAAGGAACTCACCCAAACCTATAGGTAATGCACACTAAGTCTGATGGTGAGACCCTGGTTTGGCTGATGAATTTGAGGGGCGTCTGGGTGGCTCAGTGGATTAAGCCTCTGCCTTCAGCTCAGGTCATGATCTCAGGGTCCTGAGATCGAGCCCCACATCGGTCTCTCTGCTCAGGAGGGAGCCTGCTTCCCCCCACCCCTTCCTTAGGCCTGCCTCTCTGCCTACTTGTGATCTCTGTCAAATAAATAAATTTTTTTTTAAAATTATATTTATTTATTTGACAGAGAGAGATCACAAGTAGGCAGAGAGGCAGGCAGAAAGAGACGAAGGGAAGCAGGCCCCTGCTGAGCAGAGAGCCTGATGTGGGACTCGATCCCAGGACCCTGAGATCATGACCTGAGCCGAAGGCAGTGGCTTAACCCACTGAGCCACCCAGGCGCCCCTAAATAAATAAAATTTTTAAAAAAGACAAATCTGAGATTCCTTTTGAAAAGTTCCAAGAGAACAGATAAAAAGATTCTACATGATCCATCATCATGCTTACTGCACTTATATGTAAAAAATCAGGCCAAGTTTATTGAAACTAGGTTTCGTTTGCCAACAAATTATTCTTATTGAAGTTATCTCTGACCAGGGTGTGACTGTAGAGAAAAAACTTATGTTTCAGTGATACACCTTTCTGGATATTAGTTTCTAATACTGTTAATTGTCTTTGAAGTTTTATTTTCTACTGGTAAACTAGACTAGAAGCTGAATTTTTAGTTTCCTCCAACATTTGGTTGCAACACTCCAAACTAACATTTCCAACTTTTCTCCTACCCTTCTGACTTGGAATCACTGACTAAAACTGCTCTTTTTCTGAAGCCACGTAAACTGAAGCTAGACAGTATGATATTAACTTTAGAGAGGTCACCCCAGCAGTACGTATATGGGCAATCTTCAAACCTGCTGCTATTCCACTCAGAAAGATCACCAGGGACATTCCAACTACAAATCAGGAAAATCTGTCAGACTGCTACCACCTGCCCTTACCAAACATCTAAAGACGTTTGCTTTGAGCCAAATATCTACATATCTTTTTGACAAATTGCCTTCAGAATCCCAGAAACTGGGATTATAATCGGCTCCAATCATTAGTCGTTTTTCTTTTGTTTCCATAGAAATGCCTCTTACTACATACCTGACTGCTTGCATCACAGACCTAATTGTGGGAGCCCACGTGCACAGCTGCCTTCTGAATGGAGACACAACTGTCTAACTGAATTGACCTCCTCTTGGGACTAAGGGACTGGTTCAACGAAATGGACCAATCTACCAACTCAGCTTCTGGACTGTGAAATTTCTTGGGGAAGTTTCAAAGGTGGGACTGATGGGGAGGAGAATACATGACTCCAAAATATGCCACTTTGCTGTGTGCCTTATTCTGAGCTGAAAGGCAATTAAGACCCACAAGATCCAAGGAATACTTTTACCTTTCCCTTAACTACCTAAAAGAACTTAGATAGGGGGCCTGCCTCACAAGGAGAAAAATTTTTATCTGAAACATCTATACCTACATGTATGGCATATATATCTATATGTATGACAGAGCAAACATCTCATTACCAAACACCTGCTCTTCTTATCATCCTGTAAATCATCCTCCTCCCCTTTGAAGCCCCACGCCCTATATCATTCCTCAGCTCAGAATGGCATGTAAGACTCTATTGCTCAATTTGCCCTTGGGTCTCATATTTTCATGGGGCTCCTGTACATATGTAATTACATTTGTTTCTCTCCTGTTAATCTGTCTTATGTCAATGTAATTATTAAACCAGCCAAAGATACTAGAAAAGCAGAAAGAAAATTCCCCCCTCCCCCCATAACCCATACCCTGATGCCCCCAGCCCCCATGTTCCGTTATAGGCCATTACTCCACCCCAAAGTAACCAATCTCCTGATTCTAACCATAGATAAGGTTGGCCAATCTACTAACTTTATGTAAATTAAATCATTCATATGCCCTTATCTGAATCTGGCTTCTTATGCTTCCCATATGTTTTGGGAGTCATCCATATTACATGGAGCTGTAGTTGAAGGACTCTCATTGCTGGACAGTACTCCATTAAACTCACTTTCTCTATTCTACTATGGGAGGACCATTTGGATTGTTTGTAAAATATTTGAGGGTATTGTAAATAGTGCAACTAAGAACACTCAGGTGAACACGTTAAGCATTTCTATGGAGTTTATACCTAGAAGTGGCATTACTTAGTCATAAAGTATGGTATTAAGTTTGACTTAATAGACACTTCCAGAGCTTTATAAAAGAATTTACTGATTTATACCCTCACTAGCAGGTATGGGAGCTCTAGTAGTTTTTATCTAAATGTCACAAATCACTAAATTGTATAATCTTGTCCTATTTTAAAATATTAATTCTTCCACATTTCAGTAGCTTCTAATACTGGCTGGGCCCCAAAATCATTTGTGGACCTTATTATAAAACACAAATACCTAGAACCCACCCACATCTAAACCAAAATTTCTAGGGGCAGGGTCATGGTATATTATTCTAATAGTTCTATAGGTGGTTGTAATGAAGAGTCAGGTTTGAGGCCACCGATGTAAACTTCAGTATACTCTTAAAGTTTAAGATTTCTAATGTGAGCCTTACTAATATTAAGAAATAAATATTAATATTCACAGTTCTAAGGAGAAAGATGTTTTCTCCAAAGTCACTGTGGTAAACCAGCCCATGTTCACAAACAGAATATGTATGAAAATGTGTATTGCCACATTGCTTGTAATAACAAAAAATTACAAACTGTCTAAACAACCATCAATAAGGGCCTCATAAAATAAAAATTAATCCATACAGTGCAATTGTAAGGAGTCATTGAAAAGAATAAGATACACGTATAAGGCCTATAGTCACCTGGTATAACTCACTGTATTAGTTAAAATTCGGAAATACTTCCACGCCAGGTGGTAAAGGCCACTGCCCTCAAGTTGCCTTATATGCTGCTCCTCATCGTCCCAGGCCCAGCTGTGAGGTGTCCTGAACCTCTGTTGTTTTGGCAGCAAGATTAACCCCTGACACAGCAGGGGCCTTGAGACCCAGTTTAGCATTTATTCTGACTGAAGAGTGCCCATGCTATACTGGTTAAAATTTCTGAATCAGTACACTACCCGTGCTGTAGTATATGAGCTATACTTTTTTTACTTTTTTTACATTATCCCCTTGCCTACATGGAAAAATATCTACAGTACACTATGAACTAAAAGAGAAAGGTGAGGAAGAATCATGAAAGCATGATAATATATTTGTAAAAATATTATTCATGTGTCAATGGTATTGGCGCAGGAACAAAAATCTGGTAGAATCCTTCTATTTTAGGATTCTTTTAGGTTCTCACCAAACTCTTAACAGAGCTGGACTTCTACAATTGAGACTGGCGGTTGTGGGATAGCATGTTCACTTTCTATTTTACACGTTTGTCTTTGCTATAAAAAAATATGGAATGAAATAATAATAATAGTGTTTTTCCTTTAAAAAACAAAACCAAAAAGCTTACCTCATCCTGTAATTATGCAACAAAAATCTTAACCGTGGAATGAGATTCCATCAGCAGCCTTCTCCCTAGCTCTTCCTTTCTGCCTTCCCTCCCACCCCCTTTATTATAAAACACATTATCATTAAGAAAATCTGGAAAAGTATAAGACCAAATTAAACAATGTGATACTTCTTCTAAAGATACACTTTATATATTTTTTAACCAAATGTGGATCATGTTATGTAAAATAACTTTGTATACTGCTTCCTTTACATTTTACCAACACTTTTCATGTCACTAATTATTTCCATATTATTATTTATAACAAGTGCATAATATTTCAATATTTGGAGAACATTCTAATTTATTTAACTTGCTGAATTCTAGTCATCTGTAGAAGGAACCTACTATATTGAAATGGAGAGAAATTATAAAAAGCAACATATATAAGAAATAAACTTGACAGATCTTGTTTGTGGTAATGAATTTGGGGGACTATATTATAATATAGTTTTTTGTTTTTATAGTTTTTGTTGCAAAAACAGAATTATTTCTCAGAAATAAATAAGTATGTCTTGGTCTTGGCATGATAATTAAAGAAATAATCGAGAGAAAATTAAGAATACTGAACAGTTTAAATTTTATTTCAAAGGAGGCTCTGAAGTAGAGTGTGGAAGAAATCTGTGTAGAAAAGAGAGAACAAAACCATTTGGAAGAAAAGGGATATATTGAGCCAATGAAGTTTAAAATTTGTGGGCACAATTTTTTTCTCTTTGGCATGTTCATGACCAAGACAAATAAAACTAATGTCTTAATCTGTGGTGCCTTTCTATTCTACCCATTGCATGGAGAAAGCCATGAACTGAAAGACTATGGAGCCTATTCTACTAATAATTTTCATGACTTGGTTCAGGTTACTTATGATGGCAGCAGTCAAAGAGAATGCCAGAGCAGGTGGGATAGGTAGTTTTAGAGATCAATATAACTTATGCCTCCATTGTTGGACACATGTGTTGTTTCCATTTTGGGCTATTATTTCAAAATTCTATGATGCATATCCTAGGGCTGTCAACAAAGCACCACAATGGGTGGCTTCAACAACAGAAATGTATTTTCTCATAGTTCCAGAGGCTAGATGTCCAAGATCAAGGTGTCAGCAGGATTGATTCCTTCTGAGGCCTCTCCTTGGACTGTAAGATGGTCATCTTCTCCCTCGGTCTTTTTTTTTTTTTTTTTTTTTTAAGATTTTATTTATTTATTTGAGAGACAGAGGTTGAGAGCAAGAGAGAGAATATATATGTATAATATATACACATGCATACCTATATATGCATACATATAAGAGGTAAATAAATAGATGAACTGGATTTCCCAACCCCCCCCCCCAAAAAACAATACAGAACTACCAAGAAGAACAAATTACATGAAACCAATGCCCATAACATAACTAAAACACAGAGGAGGACTAAGTATCAAATTACCTGTAGGCAGGTAATATGGAAGGACAATATGGAAAAATTATGTGGAGGAAAGAAAAGGGGAGCTAGCCGTAGGTAGGTAGTAGGTAGGGAGAAAAGCTAACAGTAGGTGTAAAACTAATCTAAATCACCAGCATAAAGCCACAGCAGGAACAATAATATTGGAAGAGTACTAGTAGATCTGAGCATGTACTATAAGGAAAGGACTTTAAGGAGCACATGATTTGGGGTGGCAGTCCTCAAAAAGTCACTGTTTTTCAGAAGACAGGAAAGTAGAAGAGTTCTTTGGAGACTGGATGGTGACAGTGAAAAGAGGCAAAGGGGGAAATTCAGAGATTTGCAAGATAAAAGAAAACCAAAAATTTAAATATTAGAAAGGATATACAACCCCTTTTACAAACACACACACACACACACACACACACACACACACACACACACAATTATGCTTCACTGCACTGACAGAAGACGCCCTCGATGGAAGTTTTTTTTAAGACTGTGTTTATTTATTTGAGAGAAGGAGAGAGAAAATGCAAACTAGTGGGAGGGAGGGGCAGAAGGAAAGGGAGAAGAAGACTCCACGCTGAGCATGATGTGGGAATCAATCTCAGGACCCCTAGATAATGACCTGAGCAAAGGCAGACACTTGACTGACTGAGACACCCAGATGCCCTCAATGGAAGAGTCTTACAAATCACCCAAACCCGCAAATGAATTGGTAAAACCAGAATAAATATACACAAAATATTTTAAGAATAGAAATCAAATCCCCCCCCCCACAGAATGAACATGTAACAACATTCTACACTGAATTAAACATCCTCAAGGAAGCATTTAGAGCTGGGAAAATGCACCTTAAATAAGAATTTCAAAAACAGGAAGAAACAGCAAGAGAGTTGACTGAACTTAGGAAAGAAATAAAAGGAAAAGAAAACCATCACACAAAGGTTAAACTACAAAGTCCCCAACCGAGAATAGATACAAATAAAATCTTACTAAGGAACACTGAAGAAGGCCAGGAAAAAACCCAAAAGAATGAAAATGAAGCAAAGAAATAAAATGGGTCAGAAGTAAAGTGGTTGAACTAGAAGAAAACAAGTATGTGCAATTTGAGATCCTAAATATAAAAATAAAACAACTGAACAGAACAAACTATAACCCAGGAAAACTTTCTGAAAATAAGAAAAGACCAAAATGTATGTATTGAAAAGGTCCAACTGGTACTTGGGAAAACTGAACCAGAATGATCCAGTTGAAAACATGTCCTAATAAATCATTAGACCTTAAAAATAAAAGAAAAAATAAATTAAAAAGGAAGCCATTAGGATGTCTAACACAAAGATCAAAAGTGAAAATCAGAGTGGCATCGAATGCCCTAAACATAACTTAGAAAGAAATAATGAAGCTGCATTTTTTAAAGAAACTCAGACATACTGAGTGAATCAAGAATTCCATGCTCAGACAAGTTACCAAGGTATAGTAATACTTTTAAACAGGCAAGATATGGGAATATTCAGTCCCCGTGAGCCCTTGCTGAGGAATATACTGACTGGGCTTCTCCTGCTGAGAGATGAGTGAGTAAGCCTGAGTGAGACGACTAGCGATGAGCATACAAGAACTGACTGTTGTTCTGGGACTGAAATAAACATGGGAACCTAGATGGAAGAACAACATGTTCTGTATTACATATCATGTGTTTTATGTGTAGGGAAAGTACAAGTAATGCAGCTAAAAAATGGAAGGTTGGGGAACGAAAGAAAAAAGTAAAATAAGCTGATGATTATTGTGTTGACAATATGTAAGAGTTAAAGGACACCATTAAAAATTGGAAGGGGAGGTGAACCATGAGAGACTATGGACTCTGAAAAACAATCTGAGGGTTTTGAAGGGGCGGGGGGTGGGAGGTCGGGGTACCAGGTGGTGGGTATTATAGAGGGCACGGATTGCATGGAGCACTGGGTGTGGTGCAAAAATAATGAATACTGTTATGCTGAAAATAAAAAATAAATTTAAAAAAAAATGACATACTGGGGCGCCTGGGTGGCTCAGTGGGTTAAGCCGCTGCCTTTGGCTCAGGTCATGATCTCAGGGTCCTGGGATCGAGTCCCGCATCGGGTTCTCTGCTCCGCGGGGAGCCTGCTTCCTCCTCTCTCTCTCTCTGCCTGCCTCTCTGCCTACTTGTGATCTCTCTGTGTCAAATGAATAAATAAAATCTTAAAAAAAAATAAAAAAATTAAAAAAAAATGACATACTGGTTTTCTATACGCCAACCGCAAGACAGAAGAAAGAGAAATTAAGGAGTTGTTCCCTCTCACAACTGCACCCAAAACCACAAGATACCTAGGAATAAACCTAAACAAAGAGGCAAAGAATCTGTACCCAGAAAACTATAAAGTACTCATGAAAGAAACTGAGGAAGACACAAAGAAATGGAAAAATGTTCCATGCTCATGGATTGGAAGAACAAATATTGTGAAAATGTCTATGCTACCTAAAGCAATCTGTACATTTAACGCAACCCCTATCAAAATACCATCAATTGTTTTTCAAGGAAATGGAACAAATAATCCTAAAATTTATATGGAACCAGAAAAGACCGCAAATAGCCAGAGGAATGTTGAAAAAGAAAGCCAAAGTTAATGGCATCACAATTCCAGACTTCAAGCTCTATTACAAAGCTGTAATCATCAAGGCAGTATGGTACTGGCACAAAAACAGACACATAGATCAGTGGAACAGAAGAGAGAGCCCCAAAATAGAACTTCAACTAATCTTCAACAAAGCAGGAAAGAAACTCCAATGGACAAAGTCTCTTTAAAAAATGGTGTTGGGTAGGTATATTGGACAGCCACCTGCTTAAGAATGAAACTGGACCATTTCCTTATACCACATACAAAAATAGACTCAAAATGGATGAAAGACCTCAATGATAGGCAGGAATCCATCAAAATCCTTGAGATCACAGACAGCAACCTCTTCAACCTCAGTCACAGCAACCTTTTCCTAGAAAATCGCCAAAGGTAACCAAAACAAGGGCAAAAATGAACTACTGGGTCTTCATCAAGATCAAAAGCTTTTGCACAGCAAAAGAAACAGTCAACAAAACCAAAAGACAACTGACAGAATGGGAGAAGATATTCGCAAATGATATATCAGAAAAAGGGCTAGTATCAAAATCTATAAAGAACTTATCAAACTCAACACCCAAAGAACAAATAATCCAATCAAGAAATGGGCAGAGGACATGAACAGACATTTCTGCAAAGAAGACATCCAAATGGTCAAAAGACACATGAAAAAGTGCTAAGCATCACTTGGCATCAGAGAAATACAAATCAAAACCACAATGAGATAACACCCTACACCAGTCATAATGGGTAAAAATAACAAGTCAGGAAACGACAGATGTTGGTGAGGATGCGGAGAAAGGGGAACACTCCTACACTGTTGGTGGGGATGCAAGTGGGTGCAGCCACTCTGCAAAACAGTATGGAGGTTCCTCAAAAAGTTGAAAATAGAGATACCCTACGACACAGCAATCGCACTACTAGGTATTTACCCTAAAGATATAAATGTAGTGATCTGAATGTTTATAGCAGCAGTGTCCACAATAGCCAAACTATGGAAAGAACCTAGATGTCCATCAACATGAAGGGATAAAGAAGATGTGGGGTGTGTGTGTGTGTGTGTGTGTGTGTGTGTGTGTGTGTGTGTGATGGAATACTATGCAGCCATCAAAAGAAATGAAATCTTGCCATTTGCAATGACATGGATGGAACCAGAGGGTATTATGCTGAGAGAAATAAGTCAATCAGAGAAAGACAATTATCATATAATCTCTCTGATATGAGGAATTTGAGAGGCAGGGCAGGGGGGTCGTGGTGGGTAGGGAAGGAAAAAATGAAACAAGATGGGATCAGAAGGGCGACAAACCATAAGAGACTCTTAATCTCATAAAACAAACTGAGGGTTGCTGGGTGTGAGGTGGTAGGGATAGGGTGGTTGGGTTATGGACAATGGAGAGGGTATGTGCTATGGTGAGTGCTGTGAAATGTGTAAGCCTGATGATTTACAGACCTGTACCCCTGGGGCAAATAAAACATTATATGTTAATAAAAATAAAATTTAAAAAAAAAGACATGCTAGGGATGCCTGTGTGGCTCAGCTGATGGAGTATCTGCCTTAAGCTCAGGTCATGATCCCAGGATCCTGGGATCGAGTCCGGCATTAGGCCCCTACTTACCCAATGTGGAGCCTGCTTCGCCCTCTGCCTGCTGCTACCTCTGCTTGTGTGCTCTCTCTCTCTCTCTGACAAATAAATAAAATCTTTTTAAAAAAATGACACACTAGTAAAGGAGGAAATAAGAAAATGGATGATTGGAGATCTAAGGCATAGCATAGTGAAAATAATCAATGAAAGTGCTAAGAGACTAGATCTTCACTGTTCTCACCACAGAAAAAAGAAATGATAATTATGGGATGTAACAGAGGTTATAGCTAATGCTATGGTGGAAACCATTTTGCAGTAGGTAGGAGCATCAAATCAACATTTTGTACACTTGAAATTTCACACAATGTTACACGTCAATTATATGTCAATTAAAAAAAAACTGGGACTAAGGGCATTTAAATGATATTAAGTAAAAAGTAACCAACAGAACAAAAATACTAAACTTCCCAAATACCAAAAGAAATTTGAAAAGAAAGAAAACACATCATGCAAAGAAACATAGCAAGTATAAACATAACTTACATTAGAATTATAATGTAAGATTATATAACAGAAAGACTCCAGTCCTATCAATTAATATAAATGGGCTTAACTCATTTACTAAAAGAAAAAGATTTCTAATTTGGCCATCAAAACAAGACCCAATTACAGGCTGTATAAAGTGTCTCAGAAAGACCAGTGATCAGCAAAGTATAGCTCATGGACCAAACATGGTCTAGCACTTGTTTCTGTAAATCCCATTAATTAATAAGTCTATATCTTTATATAATTATAAAAAACTCAAAAGAATGACATGTCATAACACGAAAATTATATGAAATCCAAATTTCAGTGTCCATAAATCAAGTTTTTTAAAAAAAGATTTTATTTATTTTAAATATTTTACTTCTTTGACAAAGAGAGGGAGAGAGCACAAGCAGAGAAGCAGCAGAGGGAGACTGAGAAGCACACTCCCCACTGAGGAGGGAGCCCAACGTGGGACTTGATCCCAGGACCCCAAGATCATGCCCTGAACGGAAGGTAGATGCTTAACTGACTGAGCCACCCAAGTGATCTCATAAATCAAGTTTTATTGGAACACAGCCCTCCTCATTCATTTTGTATTGGTTATGTAGCACAAAAACAAAGTTAAGTAGTTGAAACACAGACAACTTGGCCTGCAAAGAATCAGGGATTTTTATCAACCTAAGTTCTCTGAACATACAGAGAGAAATTCTACTAAAACTTTAAGACCAGATAGTACCAATGCTTCACAAATTGTACAACAGCATTGAAAATTAAGAAAAACTTACTCTTTTTATGAAGCAAGTATAACATTGACATCTAAATCTAATAAAAACAGTACTTCTAAACAAGAGGAAATGATAGATCAATGTTACTTGCAGGTATTGTTGCAAAAGTTGTAAATAAAATATTAGGCACATTACAAAAATTACACAATTTGACCAAATGCTATCTATTCTAGAAGTACAGTTTGTTCAATATTGGGACATCCATTAATACAATATACAATATTAATTGATCTCGGGAAAAAATCATATGGCTATCTCCATAGATACTGAAAAAGGTCTTTGAAAAATTTCTGCAACCAACAAATTGTTGAACACTACATCAAAACTCATGATGCACTATATGCTGGATAACTGAACATAATAAAAAAAGAAAAGAAAGGGGCACCTGGGCGGCTCAGTGAATTAAGCCTCTGCCTAGGCCTCAGGTCATGATCTCGGGGTCCTGGGATATAGCCCTGCATCAGGCTCTCTGCTCAGCAGGGAGTCTACTTTCCCCTCCCCCTCTGCCTGCCTATTTGTGATTTCTCTGTCTCTGTTCAATAAAAACAAACAAAATCTTAAAAAAAAAAAAAGAAAAATTGCAACACTTATTTTTTAAAGAAAATACTCAAGAAAATTAGAAGTTGATGGACACTCTTTTTTAACATGATAAAAATATAAATAAATGACAGCTGGCATTTTACTTAACATGGAAACATTTAAGGTATTTCCACTAAATCGTGAATAAGGCCAATATGCCCACTATTCCACTGCTGGTCAATATTTTACTGAAGGTAAAAGCCAATGTAATTAAGTAAAAGAAATAAGTTAGAGGTATAAGAATTGGGAAAGAAGTAAAACTATCTTTATTTGCAGATAACATATAGTATACTTGGAAAACCATAGAACTATGCTGTCTAACCAATATGGTAGCCTCTAGACATATGTGACTACTGAAAACTTAAAATGTGTGACTGATAATTTAAATAATTAATTTTATTAACTTTATTTAATTTTATTTAACTTAATTTTATTTTACATTTAAATAGCTAATGGCCAAAATAATGAACAGAGCAGTTATAGAATATTTCCATTCTATTCAGAAGGTTTTATGGGACAGTGGTGCCCTGGGGAATCAATGGCAAAACTAGCCCAAACAATAAAAGAATTAAGTAAGGTAGCAGAATGTAAAATTAACATAGAGGGATCTGTGTTAATAGCCTTCATATACACAAACGATGACCCAAAAACCTCCTTTATAATATCAACAAAAAAGATAAACGATGATCCCAAAACCTCCTTTATAATATCAACAAAAAAGATAAAATACTTAGGAATAAATGTAACAAGAAATGTGGAAATCCACCTGAGGAAAACTTACAAACACACCTGAAAGATATATAAGTAAACTTAAATAAATGGCAATACATCACTTGTTCTTGATAGAATGATTTAATATAAGAAAGAGAGGGGCGCCTGGGTGGCTTAGTCATTAAGCATGTGCCTTCCTCAAGTCATGATTCCAGGGTCTTGGGATCAAGCCCTGCATCAGGCTCCCTGCTTGGCGGGAAGGCTGCTTCTCTCTCTTCCGCTCCCCCTCCTTGTGTTCCCTTTCTCAGTGTGTCTGTGTCTATCAAATATATAAATAAAATCTGAAAATAATAATAATAATATAAGAAAGAGACCAGTTCCCCTATGTTAACTTATAATTATAAGGCAATCCCAATAAAAATAACAAAGGCTTCTTAATGGAGTTAGACAAGTTGATACTAAAGATAGAGAACCCCAAATCACTGGGGCAAAGACAGGCTTTTTAAGAAATGGCTCTGGCACAACTGAATAGATATATGATAAACAATTAAATTTGCTCCAAACTTCACACTATGCAAGAATAAACTCCAAATGGATCAAAGCTCTAATGCAAATATTGAAAGCATACAAGAACTAAAAAAAAAAAAAAAGTGCAAATTCCTTTCTAGTACTGATATATCTGCTGATTTCTACAAAAAGAGACAATAGAAGGCTACCCCAGAAACTTACAAGATTGGTTTCCTATAGGTGTAGGTGAAAACAGAATGAAAAAGAGGGCAGATGGGTGTGGGGTAGAAAGAGTGGGAAAGTGATGGATCTCTTGAATGATAACTTTCTATATAGTTTTGAGTTTGGGGGACCATGTTATTATTACACATACAGAAAAATAAATAAATTATGGCAAGGTTGAGGGGGAAAAAACAACAAAAATGGAATATAAACAGAAACAAATAACTTTTACTGTTCAAATGAATGATATCCTTTAAGGAGTTGAGGAGAACTAACCCAAGCAACTTCTGAACACAGTTCTTTGATTATATTTTCGGCCAAAGACAAAACAGTGTAACTAAATATTGAAATCTGGTTCATAGTCTTTGTCCTCCCAGAGAAGTATGAGTAAGCAATTCTGAGGCTATTTTCTATACATTCAGATGTTGAGCAAATACAGAAATATATACAGTGGGAGTCAATGTCAGAGAAAGTCATTGTAAACATGGAAAGCGGGTGATGGTGGATGGCTAAAGTAAGCCCACTGGTAGTGGACTGTAATCCAAAGTTTCATGACTGAATTCATGTCAGTGTGAAGCCACAGTTTTTAATACACACAGACAAAAATAAAGATAAATAAAGATAAACTTGCACACATGCACGTACACTTCCTAATATTATTCACCAAGAAAGCTCAGAAGCAAGGACACCGCAATAACCATGAACATGCTTAGCACTCAAACCTTGCTTTCTAAGTACCACTTGCGATAAAAAGGAAATGAAAACTCCTGCTTGATTCCAAAGCCAGGATGGCCAAAGACGAGCCTGGAACAACTTGATGTGCTAGAAAGTAAGGAAGAGTTCTTAAAATGGCTAAGGACATATCAAAAGATGACAAGAGCCAGCTTGACAGTTCTAGGAAAATTTGAGCATCAGAGTGAATAATAATAGAGGCACTTAGGTGACTCAGTTAGTGAAGCATCAGACTCTTGATCTCAGCTCATGATCTCAGGGTCGTGAGATTGAGCCCTTTGTCTGGCCCTGTGCTCACCCGGAAGTCTGCTGGAGATTCTCTCTCTCCCTCTCCCATATCCCTACCACTTGCGCTTGTGCATGTCCTCTCTCTGTCTCCAAAATAAATAAATCTTTTTAAAAATGTGTAATAACAGTAAATGATTACAACTTTGTCTTTCCCTATATATAAAAATTTTCTAAAAAGTGGTCACTTAGGATTTTAGTTCCTTAGGGCTAAAAGTATGATTCCTTCTAGTAAATACAAATGCATTTTAACAGTTTACAACTTGACAAGGCATGACTCCAAGGATTAAAGCCCTAGTAGTAGAACAAAAGGCAGTGAGAGAGACACACATGCTTACTGAGAGTACAAGGAAATGAAGTCAGACTGAGGCACAGGTACATGTGTGCTTATCCTTAAAGTGTTAATATGTTTTTGAGCTGGGGTAGAGGAGCCATGCTGTGGAAGAATGAAAGATCTCTGATATCTAGGTCAAGCAGACAGATGGCATTGGGAGGTGAGGCTGAAAGGAGAATGCCCAAGAGCACACACATGCACAAAATGGGATGAAACAGCCCGACGTGAAGGCACTAATGAACAGCTAGTCCTAACATTAATGTGAGCACAGGCATAAAACAGGAAATAAGTTTACTGGCTACCTATTATTTTCTTGCTCCGCTTCCCTTCCCCTAACAAAAGAACACCTCTGTTCCATAGTAAATCCAATCCACATACTGATCCTCCCCCCCAACATTGTCCTAGGGGATAGGGACCATATGTTCCAGGCTTGAGCGTTCAGTGTGCACTATATGTCCCTGGCCAGAGTGATGACTTCTGACTGGGCACCTGACCTAAATAAGCACTATCAGAAACCTCTGCAATAATGCTTCCCAGGCTATAGTGCTTATCTGAATCTTTTCAAAATGATAATTCTGATCCAGTAGGCCTAGGGCAGGGGTGGAGAGTCTGGATTTCTAATAAGCTCCCCAGCAATGCTTATGCGGCTAGTCCAGGGTCACAATTATGAACATAAAAGCCCTTCAGAAGGGCGCCTGGGTGGCTCAGTGGGTTAAGCCGCTGCCTTCGGCTCAGGTCATGATCTCAGGGTCCTGGGATCGAGTCCCACATCGGGTTCTCTGCTCCGCGGGGAGCCTGCTTCCTCCTCTCTCTGCCTGCCTCTCTGCCTACTTGTGATCTCTCTGTGTCAAATGAATAAATAAAATCTTAAAAAAAAAAAAAAAAAAAAAAAAAAAGCCCTTCAGAAACTTTCTGCCAGAGTTATCAGGGAAGGACTGCTCTTTATACCAAAACTGCAAAGTGGAAAGACTGTGATTCTGGACCTGCTGGCTTGTCTACAAGATGCAGGGTTCATTTGTTTTACATTTCTATCATTCAGTTCTTCATGTGTTCTGTCACTAGATTATATATACACTCATAAAAACAGAAGCCGTAAATGTGCCTTCTGTCACTCCACACAATGCCTTATTTAGTGTTTTACATATAGAACTGTATAATCAATGTTCAACAACCAACTGTGAAACAATTTTAAATTCTTAGATAAAGGAAATGAAGAAGACATTTTAATGAAATTATAAAGGAGAACCAGTTTTTAGCTACCATCGTCTGGATATCTCTAAGATAGTCCTAGATCCTGAACCCATGAAGTTATGAAAAACTGGCATCATTCTCATAATCCCTCAAGTGAGTCATTTTGGAGAATTAAAAGGTGAAAAAAGCAAGTCTCAAAGACAAGATCAAAGGAACTAGCAAAAAATATCATTAATTTTACTTATATATTTGCTCAGGGCTTTCTAGGAGATACCTAACCTGAAAACCATGGTCCTTAACATGAAGTCTGCAAGGGACACTGTCAATTTCTTTTTAAACTATAAGAAGGAGGTTTTACCAGAAAAAACTCTCAGAGATCATTTGACAGTTTTGAACTATAAGTCACTGTGATACTTTTTTATGTGCCCAGGACAAACCAACCTAACTGACTGACTTCCCTTCAAGGCAAGAGTTCAGAAGTATTCTCCTTATTTAGAGGGAATCCCAACTCCCAACTCCCTTCTCCCTTATTTGGCTGTAAATAAGATTTCTTAAAGGGTTAAATAGCCTCCATCTTTAACCAAAGCTTGATTAGAAATCCAGACTTTGAAGATCAAGCAATACTTTTCCTTCCTAACCAAGTTACATTTCAGCCCTTCATAAAAGTCATCTTTAATACTAAAAACTAATATGGAGAAAGCAACGAATTCAACCCATTTGATAATAAATTCTCTCTCTCTCTCTCTCTCTCACACACACACACACACACACACACACACACATTTTCTAAAAGGTAGACTCCAAGGAGTGCATTTCGTAATAATTGTGGATTCTCTTTCAGGCCACCCAGTCTCCAGGATGGGGGTGTTCTCTTCAGCTCCACCACTACTAGAAGGGTTGCTCTCAATTTTCCAATTCCTCTGCCAGTGGCAGAGTGAGTCAAACCACCAACTCAGGACAGGTGTATTAGGAAGCCTTATCGTAGATATATATCTAAACCACATTCCACTAACTTGTACTCCATTTGTCTGACTCCTACCTCTTTCAATTGATTCAAAACTTAGAGCAAAAGAGAAAGAGTATGATTACCAATCACCTTCAAACAATGAAAGTCAGCAGTTTCCCTAGAAATACACATTCCTGGGGCGCCTGGGTGGCTCAGTGGGTTAAGCTGCTGCCTTCGGCTCAGGTCATGATCTCAGGGTCCTGGGATCGAGTCCCGCATCGGGCTCTCTGCTCGGCAGGGAGCCTGCTTTCTCCTCTCTCTCTCTGCCTGCCTCTCTGCCTACTTGTGATCTCTCTCTGTCAAATAAATAAATAAAATCTTTAAAAAAAAAAAAAAAGAAATACACATTCCTTATAAATTTATTCTTAATTTAATGCAGCTTTTAAATCACCTGTATGTTTCCATCACAAATAGGGAAAATATTTTTCTTTTGAAAATGACATTGAGGGACGCCTGGGTGGCTCAGTGGGTTAAGCCGCTGCCTTCGGCTCAGGTCATGATCTCAGGGTCCTGGGATCGAGTCCCGCATCGGGCTCTCTGCTCAGCAGGGAGCCTGCTTCCTTCTCTCTCTCTCTGCCTGCCTCTCAGTGTACTTGTAATTTCTCTCTGTCAAATAAATAAATAAAATCTTTAAAAAAAAAAAAAGGAAATGACATTGATCTTGCAATCTCAGACATGGAATCAAGAATGACTAAATGTAGACATAATTATTGTGTGTACACATGAGAAACTATCCTAATAATTTAATCATACATCTGTAGTATTTCCTTTTCACTCTGACCCATGATAAAATCTATGCTTAACTCTGTCTTTCACCAGCCAGTTTTCTGGTTTAATTAGTTCCTTCCTCAGTCTTTTCAGTAAAGATTAGAGTCAGCTAAACCATAGTTTTTGAAACTATTTCTACAGGAAGATAAAGTAATAAAGAGAGAGCATTAAGTTTTCTGATCAAATAACATGACACTAGAGTGCAGTTTAAAGAAGTTAAAGAAATCTATTTTTTGCCCATTTCTAAACTGTTCATTTTAAATATCAGGAAAGAAGTCCTTTCCGAGAAATTGTATACCTGTCAACTCAGGATGAGATTATGTAATTGGTTCCCAGCTACAGGGACATAGTATTGTTAATTTAAAGGGAATTCATATCCTTTAGGTACCAGACAGACTGCAAAGATGATGCAGAGCATGATAATTTGAAAAACTGATAGAAAGAATTTGCAATTTGGCAATGACGGTATGAGACTCACTCTCCCAATATAAACAACTACGAAACTGGACAAAATACATGAAGCAAACACTGAACATCAGACAGGAAGGGCTATGATCCTTGGAGAAGAGAAAAACAAGAAAGCCACATTTATCTTGGCTTTCTGCCTGGAGGCACTTTCCAGATCATAGCACAGGGAAGTGGAGTCAAAAAGAGAACAGAGGTTTCACCGATGGATGATACAGAGGTCAGAGTTTGGGTCTGTTGAGGCTGCTGGAATTTTCAGGGAGAAGCAGGAGCTATGTAGAAGAGAAACTCTAGAAATATGCATAGGAGTCTTTTAAGTATTTGGCTGAATATTAGGATGCACCACCACAGGGTGAGGCTCCAGGAAGCCCAGCAAAATATAACTGTTGAGGGGCTGTAAGATTAAAAGAGTACCTATAAGGCCGTGTGGAGTTGGGACACACTGGGGTTTCAACCAGACACAGTGAAAAGACCTCACAGAACACTCAGGTTATACAGCTAAGGCCCCACAAAGGCTATGCTGTGGGTGTAGGACTACTCTAGAAGGAGAAACAATGTGAAGATGCTCATGTTTCTGTAAGGCCAGGATTTTCTGAGAAAAAAATGTTGGTACCTGGGTTCAAGGATGATTATATAGATAAATAACTCTGGAATGATAAAGAAATCTATCTCCCAGAGCTATACATTCACATTTCAAAAAATAATAAAATTTGGAGTCATTTGTTTACATTCCAAGGGTAATTGACGAAGGAGCTTTCTCTTTCTTTCTCTCTCTCCTTCTCTCTCTAGAGAAGAGATATGGCTGTGAAAGCAGCTCCTATACAAGCCCCAAGATTAGTAATAACATATTTCTGTATTTCACTTGCACATATCAATAATTTCATGTATATTTCTATAGATTCCATATATATATTTCACATATATATTTCTATCTATATTTAGTATATGTATTTCTATATATTTCATATTTATATGAAAATCAGGTGGATATTTCTGCTCAAAGAGAACGCTATCTTATTTTTGTACCGGATGATTTGGGAACTTCCTCAAACAAAGTCTCAGTTTTTCTGAAGAAGCAACTTTGAATCAACTCAAATTTTTAAAAAGTATCTCACTGGAATCTTAAATCACCTAAGACAGGCTTTGGGCTGGAATATCTTGTGACAGATGTTACTAATCATCCTATTCTTGTAAAAAATAATCTCAAATTGGCTTTCTTCTCTTATTTACTTTTCAGCCATCTACATCCCAGGGGATAGCCATGATGAAGCAGTTGTGAACTGAGTCCTCATACTGAATGGGGGTGTTAAGAATTATCTATGAATATTGGAAAACATCAGTTTCAGATTTGGGTTCTATTTAGTCATTAAATAAAACAATAATGATTATATGCCTACAATGTGGGAAATATGACCAGTACAAAGATAAGTGAAATGTGGCCTAAGAGGACACATATAAAAACAGTTATTCCAGTATTCAAGAAATGTCATAGAAGTATCAGAAAAAGGAAACAATTCTCCTTGTTTGGGATGTGGATTGGATAATAAAGGATTAACAGAAGTTCCTCCAGGTAGAAGTAGGCATTTGGGGTTCTGGCATAATTAATTTTGCACTTTTTTTCCCCCTAAAGTGAACTGATCAATGTGTTCAGTCCTTTCCATATCTGTTCATTTACTTTTGTTTTAAATGTTGATGTTCACTAAATTTGGGATTTTTATTAGGAAACTACTTCAAACCCCTTTTGGAAGTATTTCTGTAAGACAAGTACAAGGAATAGCACTAGAGGAAGTGACTTACATACCTTAAATTTATTTATAAATGCATTTTGGATTTAATCTACTTATACCTTAAGTTTTTTCTGAATATACTGTGTATTTCCCCACATTTGTAGAATAAAAAGGAAATCGCAAAACACATATTGGTCTCATTTGTCATACTTGTTTATTTCTGAACTTAGAAATAACCACCCAAAATAATACTTAATCATAAGTAATTTTAACACTCAAAATGACTGGAGTGCCTCGGTGGCTCAGTTGTTAACCATTTGCCTTCGGCTCGGGTCATGATCCCAGGGTCCTGGGATCGAGTCCCACATCGGGCTCCCTGCTCTATAGGAAGTCTGCTTCTCCCTTTCCCACTCCCTCTGCTTGTGTTCCCTCTCTCACTATCTCTCTCTCTCAAATAAAAAAATAAAAAAAAAAAATAAGTAAGACTCAAAATGACCTTTAGTAACATGCACCAAAAATTTTCCTGCAACTTCCAGAACTATCATATTAACAACAACAAAACCCAAAAGGCCTTTGATACATCAATCCTTTTAAAAATATTAATTCACTTCCCCAAATAGCTAGCAGCCTCCCAACTGTGTATGTGTGAGCCCAGGCTGAGATGAGGTGTGCAAACAGTCTGCTCACAGGGCCTTAGTTTAATGGGAGTTCAAGAAGTCTTCCTCTGAGAATAACTCTCACACAAATACACAAAAATTACCTCCACACTAACAAAAATTCAAACTATCTGATGACAGTTAGTATGTGGAAACCTCCCAGTGAAGTTTTTTCATAATGTTATAAATAAAATCCATGACAGCATGCATTTTTGCACCTCACAATTAATGCTGTAAGTGATTATGGATGCTGATACAAATAAAATAATAACATAAGGCTCTACTACTAATAAAAAGGAACTGCTATTCACTTGATTTTTTTCCACCTTTGCCTCCTTCAAAGATAATTCAAAAGAAATAATTACCACAAACATATAAAGGGTTTCTCTTTTCTTTCTTTTTTACTATCCACCACCCCGTCCTATGAGCTCAGGCTCTTCGATAAAACACAAGGCTTGCAAAACTAGTCCTCAGAAAACACATCCTGTTAACGGAGTCCTCAAGCAAGAGGCATGAGAAAAAGGGCAACCCCCAAGCACTAGCAGAGAGTGAAGTGGAGAACTGCTGCCTGTGGTAAAACGGCAAGATCCCATAGTCACCTTTCCAATCGTACCCAGTCTCGGATCCTGCTTCAGTTGGAGAGTCACCTGGTGTTCAGGTGCTCCTGACAACACACCTGAATGAAGCCTTTAATCTCTATTTATGTCACTTAAGTAATTTTCCCTTGGCAATAAAATCTACATGCAATGTAGCAGGTGACCAGATATAAAGCAGGGGAACCCAGCTGGCTTAGCTGGAAGAGTGTGTGACTCTTGATCCTCGGATTGTGAGTTCAAGCCCCATGAGTTCATGCCCCATAGTTCAAGCCCTATACTAACGTATAGATTAGTCCAGGCATTTACTTAAACAAGATAGAGATTGGGTGTAGAGAAAGTCCAGGCATTTACTTAAACAAGTAAAAAAGTTACAAGAAAAAAGAAGAACAGCAACAAAGAAGATATAAAGCGAATATTCTCGGTTTACTTAAAAATACTGCTTTTAGCAAAAAAATGATAGAATTTATAACCGTACAAAATACTATAAAGGTATATAAGGCCTATATAAAAAAGATTGGTTTCTAATCCTCCCTTACCTATAGAACACTGATGGGATAATCTTACAATGTCAATGTGTGAACGGCAGTAATGTTAGTTCCCCTAAGTGAAAACAAATCTCCAATATGTTCAATAATACTGCCAGTGACAAGACTACATGGTATCATGATGTTAATCTTCCACCTGTAAGGCACTAATCCGTCTACCATGAGATCAATCAATACTTAGAACCGACATAAAGAAAAAGTCATTTTGACTATAGCAAAAAAATTTTAAATTAGAGAAAATCAACTAACTATAATCCTTTGCTTAGGGTAGAAAAAATTCAAACAGACTTTATATTAGAATGCACAGTATTACAAACAACATGGTCATCTAACAAACTAAATGTCCTAAAAACAATGAAGAAAATGCTGTAGATCCATTTTAAACATTTTTATATTCTATGGTATTTTAAAATAATTTCTACTTCTGATATCTAAATGAAAAAGTCACCTATAATAAGGCAATATGGAAATAAGGTATACATGGGAGATTATATAAAATTTCAGTAAAAGTTCCATGCTCTAAATAAATTTAGATCCAATAATTATGTCAACTCAAAACATTATAAAACGAATTTATCTTACAACAAGTCTGTTTTTCTGAAGTGATGGAAGCAGTCTGTCATTAATTGTGGACTTTTGTTCACCCTTTTTTTTCCTGAAAGGACTGAAAAGCTGCAGCAAGGCTTGAGGATCAGACGCTAAGGGACTATGCCTTGGCACAGCCTAGGGATTTTGCTCACTGCAGAGAAGTAAACCAGCAATGAAAGGAAAAGAAAAGAAAAAGGAAGAGAAGGGAGGAGGAGGGAAGGGAAGGGAGGAGAAGGGAGGGTAGAGGAGGGGAGGGAAGAAAAGCGGAAAGAGAAAGGGGAAGGGGAAGGGAAAGAGAAAGGAAAGGAAAGGAGCCTCTATTTTTAGAACTTTTTTGTAGGTCCTCTTTAGATGATGCCTTCACATTTAGAAAAATGCAATTAAATGTTTGTGTGAAGGTGAATCACATGTCAGCCATCAGGCAAACACCCCGAAGAGGAATGAAATAAGAAATCTCCTTTGCACGTATGCAGTCATTTCTTAAATTTAAAACTTTTCCTAGTAGGCTGTCAGAAAAGGTCTGTCAATAATTGGTTTCCATGGTATTCCGTTGATTTCTATTTTATTCAGTCAGTAAGAAGATTGGCCTATCGTTGGTTATCTGCTAATTTGAGCCAGAAAGGGGAAAAAAATGTGAAGCCATTTTAACAGTTTGCTGGATACTAGAACAAAGAAAAATTAATTTCCTTCAAGCCAAAATGACATAAGCAACACCTCTAATCCTGGAAGGCACAAGGAGAGTCAAGCCTCAGCTATAGGAACACTTTATGTAACAACCTGACTTCCTAACAACTCCCAATATATTCTGAAGGTCAGTGAAATAATTTCCTCCTTAAAATATCAACTGGCACTAAAAGAGACAACTGCAGGGTAGTCTGAGTTTCTCTCACTTGGTTTCTTCCTGGATATATAATTCATACGCTGTGCCTAGCCAAGTTGAAATAGAGTTTGGAAAAAAATGCAAAGAGAATGATTTCCTAATAAAGGTAAAATTACGAACCATTTTTCACAAATTTTGAAAATCGCCTGGAGGATACCCTTGTTCTAGAGAATCATAATGAAGGAGAAGTCACACCCAAAACTTGTAGTCTGGTGACCTGTAGTCATACAATTATTAAAAGAGATCATTAGAGAACTTGTAACAGTATTCTCACCCCCCAAAAGAAAATGGAATCCTACCTTAAAATTTTCAGTGACATCATAAAGAGATGCAGAGTCCAAACAGCATCGTCTTAATAAGAGAAAGGAGGAGGTACAAGAGGCTCACACAAGCAGTTTTTTATTATTCAGTTTTTGTTGTTCAGTTTTATTATTGTTTTCAAATACCCTACAGATACTGCAACTCCTTCTCGCCCATACCCTCGGGGCAATGATGGGTGTCACTGACTCATGACCCGACCCTGATATAATCCATCTACCAAGAAGGTTCTACAGATTTTCCTCTAATCTAGAAATTCTGGGCAAGCTCTTTATCGACAAATCAACAGATTGACCTAGAAGCCAGAAACAACTGTGAAGAGAACTTTAATCACATAAGCTTTTAAACCTCACCTGTCCAGGCATTAATCATAATCCAAATGACTTGGTAACGGCATGAAAGAGGACCCACCAAGGGGCGCCTGGGTGGCTCAGTGGGTTAAGCCGCTGCCTTCGGCTCAGGTCATGATCTCAGGCCCTGGGATCCAGTCCCGCATCGGGCTCTCTGCTCAGCAGGGAGCCTGCTTCCTCCTTCTCTCTGCCTGCCTCTCTGCCTACTTGTGATCTCTCTCTGTCAAATAAATAAATAAAATCTTAAAAAAAAAAAAAAAAAGAAAGAAAGAGGACCCACCAAAACAAGTTCTGAGGGGCGCCTGGGTGGCTCAGTGGGTTAAGCCTCTGCCTTCGGCTCAGGTCATGATCTCAAGGTCCCGGGATGGAGCCCCGCATTGGGCTCTCCGCTCAGCAGGGAACCTGCTTCCCCCTCTCTCTCTGCCTGCCTCTCTGCCTACTGTGATCTCCTCTCTCTGTCAAATAAATAAATAAATAAAAACTTAAAAAAAAAAAAGTTCTGAAACCACAGAGAAAAATATTTCTACTTGAGAGATTAAACTAATTCTTCTGGAAATTTTTTTGATAAAATAATAATATTATTGGGACCCCTGGGTGGTTCAGTGGGTTAAGCCTCTCCTGGGATCGAGCCCCGCATCAGACTCTCTGCTCAGCAGGGAGCCTGCTTCCCCCGCCCCCTGCTTGCCTCACTGCCTACTTGTGATCTCTCTCTGTCAAATAAATAAATAAAATCTTTAAAAATAACAATAATAATAATATTTACATAGTAGGTGCTGGAGAGACCGCAGTGAGCACTTTAAATATGTGCCTGCCTTTGTCAAGTTTACAGTCTAGCAGAGAGAACAATTTCAAAAGAAAGTTCAGGGGCACCTGGGTGGTGCAGCTGGTTGAGTATCAGACTCTTGGTCACAGCTCAGGTCGTGATCTCTGGGTCATGATACGGAGCCCCCGGTCGGACTCCGAGCTTAGCCTGGAGTCTGCCTGAGAGTTTCTCTCCCTCTCCCTCTGCCCCTCCCATTCGTGCCCTCTTTCTCTCTTTCTAAAGTAAATAAATTTTTAAAAATAAGTAAATAAAAAGAAAGTTTAATAAACTATGGAACTACAATAATTGTAGAAGTACAGAAAACTAAGGAAATTGTGTAGCAAGACCCCATAGTATTGCTCAAACTTTGTAAACTCAATCCATACTGAGAAATACATTTACACTGTAACCCAGTCCCCATGTACCTATAGTAAAATAATGTACAACACAAACTCATGCATAGACATACCCATAGTCATTAAAACTGGAACATTTTCTTGTCCTGAAAATGCGAGACAAACTGATATTTTCTATCCCATTTTTATTTTCCCAGCCTTAACCACAAGATGGATTTTAGGATCCCTGTAATGGATTTTGACCCAAAGACTGAAAAACACAGACCAATGGTATTTTTAAGTCCGCTACATCATTTGCTAAAATGCAAATTCCTAAGCCTACCTAAAACTACTGAATTAGAATCCATGGAAGATGGGCCCAGATGGACATTTTAGCAGGCTGTCCAGATAATTCTTAGGCATATTACAGTTTGAGAACCCTTGGTATCATTTAATCTCCAGTCTAAGGAAGATCAGGAATTATTCAGACAACAATCAGGTAGAAAAGTGTTATTGCCAGAAGCCACGGTAGATACAAATAGATACGTGTGGGAAAGGGGCAGCATGCTTTTAAGGACGCTCAGTGGAACAGGAGTCTAGAGCACTACGGGAAGGCAGTGAGGATGGAGAGGCAGGCATGGCTCATTCTTCAAGTTCCCTCTTCTGATATGTTCGAAACTACCTCAAGAATAATAAAAAGGAAGGACATTTTGACAAATGCTACAGCAAGGATGAACTTTGAGGACATCATGCAAGTGAAATGAGCCAGACAAAAACAGTCAAATACGGTACGATTTCACTTATATTAGGTATCTAGGGCAATCTCATTCGCAGAAACAGAAAAAGAATGGGGGTTGCCAGCGCTCAGGGAGGGGAGAAAGGAGAAGTGTTGTTTAAATGGGTACAGAGCTTCAGTTTTACAAGATGAAGTTCTGGAGATTGGCTACACAATAATATGAGTGTATACACCGCACTGTATACTTAACCATCATTAAGATGGGACATGTGTATGTATTTTATCACAGTCTTAAAAAAGGATACACAAGACCAAGAGTCCTGATCCTATTTGATCCTCATTAAGTATCTGACTCCTTTCCCACTGATACTGAATTCCCCTCCTAGAAGCAAAAGCAACCATTCCCTTTTTGGCAATCAAGATATTAGAATTGTCAACTTTTCTTCCTTTTTGTTTTTCGTTTGTTTGTTTCAAAAGCTTGTAAAAACTTTCTACATTGGAAAATGAAAGGAGAGGGAGACTGGAGAGAAGAACTGATTTCAACTTAATCTTGTAATGAAGAGCACGGCCCTGCAATAGTCTTAGCAGAAGAGAGGAAGCTGAAGGAACACTACAGTTTTGGACTGAAGCTCGTGAACTATCTCCTGAGGATCACGAATATTGACTTTATCCCTGACAAATATTTTTGTCCATAAAGCTTTTCCTCATGAAGGGAAATTTTGCGTGATGCCTATGTTCACACACATTCTCATTTTGGGGGTGCCATGTCTCACTGGTTCCCAAATCCAGCACTGAGTTGCACATCAGAATACTCTGAGCAGCCTTACAAAATTACAGATCCCTGGCTCCACTCCAAATCTGCCAGAGCAGATCACCCAGTAGTGATCCAGTGACTATGTATTTTTAAAGCTTCCAAAAATATTTTTATGTGTAGTCTATTTGGGGAAAATCACTCAAAGAAAAGACAGTTATGAGAAGCTGCCTGAGCACATGCACTTACCTCTCTCCACCCTCTCAAAAATCTCTTTGAAATGAATGAACATAAAAGTGTGAAAATATCCATAGCAGTACTAGAAAACCAGGAAGAGTTCCATCAGCAGACCAGAACACTAAGGAATTTCTGGAAGATATAAAGCAGATGGAATCAGTAAAACCCCAAATTGCTAAAATCCTGAAATGAACAGGATCATTTACATTGTAAGGGTTGCCAGCAGAACCTTAGAATATTCCCTAGATCAGAGGCAGCAAGTGGTGGCAGCAGATGTGGGTCAGTGGTCCGGTAATTAGTGAAGGCTTTGGTAACAGTTTCCCAGCATCTCATTCTCAGAGTAGCTGCCTTGTGAACTGTCCTAAGGTTGAACATGATGAGAGAGGAAAGGCCGTGTTCTGGGTCAATTCTGATGGCCAAAATGAAAGAGAAGCCTCTATTTCCAGAAGGCAAGTTTCTTGTGCAGATCATAAAGGAAAGTCCAACTGGGTTGATAGACTCCCTCCTCCCTACCCTATGACCTCTCCAGAGATCCTAGGCTCAATTTGCATTTGTGGTGGATTTTTTTAACCATTGCTGATAAAACAAATCCATCTAGACTCTCATTTGTAAATATGAACTGCCATCCAAAAACCAAAGAAATAAAGAAAAAAAAAAAAAAGAAAGAGCATTTTTGTTTGTTTGGTTTTGTTTGGAGAACAAATACAGGATTAACTCTTGAGGGGAAAATGTAAATTCTAGAAGTCAAAGAAAACTTTCTATCATCCGTAAACTAAGAATAAGCCATTAAAAAAAAAGATGCAAGCGACTACTTGGAAATTAAGATCATGAGAACAAAGAAAAACAAATCAACCAGACAAAGAGTACCTCAGAAGAAGAGCTGAATAATGGAATGACCATGTCTGAAGAATAAATTAGATATAACAGATCCCCGGGTGATCATCATAAAATATACTTCGGCAGATCCCTCCAGTGTTCTGTGGTCTGGATGAGGGCCCAGGCGGGGAGGGAGGGAAGGAGAGCAAGGACCTCACTGCAGTTTCAGAGAGGGTAGACCGAGTGAGCCCACCTTGAGCCTTCTGCCTCAACTCTGCCCAGCCTGTGTCTGCCACCAGGAATGTCCAAGGACACTTTGCTCTACTCAGGTCTACTCTTCCCTTAGTGCTAGGTCTAGGTATGATTTCCTCCTGGGAAGGCTTCCTTTGCTTCCCTTCCTCAGGCTGATTTATATTTCCTGATATTGTGCTTGTTTTGGCAGCACATATACTATATTTTCTGATATGCCCACAGATCACCACAACTAAGTTTAACTCACTGCATAATAATGGTCTATCTGTGTCTCTGACTTCCTCGACTCTGAGGGCTATTCTAACTTCAGAAGCACTGGTTCTATTCAGACACACAGACATAGATACATGTCATTCATTGTCTTCATCTTGCATGCCTACTGGTGGCAAATGCACTGTTCTAATAGCTGCAGGAGAATGTACAACAGGGTTCTGTACACATGACATTAAATCTAGGTACCTTTTTTAACCCACATTGGAATTCTTTGTATTCAGTAGGGTGCCATTGCATTTTGGAACTTTCTGAATTTTGACCAGGTACCTAGTAGTTTATGCAAATGGCCCTCTAAGATTCCAACCATTTGGTCAAAATCTAGGAAGCCCTACTATATAACAGTCAATACATAATTGTCTCCCCGAAATGGATATACAATTAATTGGATGTTTTCGTTGGCTGAATATTATCTGTGAGTTTCCCAGAGGAAGTCCTAAAAGGTATTTTCAGCTTTATGCTGCTGCTTCTACTCTTCTTGACCTCTGTCACTCCTGAGCCACCAAACTGTAAAACCAGACAGCTCTGTTCCACCAGGACTATAGCAGGACATGGGGGTCCAGAAAAGATACCGTAGTTACCACTTCAAATCATCTGATGCCCAGCGTGTTTGTGTCTTGAGTAAAGCCAACAGAAATGTCTTCGAGGCTTGTACTCTCCAACATTTTTCCCCCAGCAGATCAAATCTAATCTATATACCATCTCTCGGACCACAAACATGACAGAAAATGTACTGAGCCTCAAAAGCAGATGAACTAGAATTACTAGAGTAGGGTAAAGGGCTAAGCCTATGTAGAAACACAGAGAAAGCAATCAGTAAGAAAATGAAACTACTAAAATTGTTGACTCACCACTAGCTCAGTTTCTTGGGAAATCATGCTTTTTAAAGAAAGTTATAAGAGAGGGAGGACAGTGAAGCACGTAGCACTGATTAGCTTTAATTGCCCCTACAAAGCAAATATTCCTTAAGGACCATGTGACAATGATAAAAGGATATATATATATATATTTTTTTAAGATTTTATTTGTTTATTTGACAGAGAGAGACAGAGAGGTCACAAGTAGGCAGAGAGGCAGGCAGAGAGAGAGAGAGAGAAGCAGGCTCCCCGCCAAGGAGAGAGCCCGACGTGGGGCTCGATCCCAGGGCCGAAGGCAGAGGCTTAACCCACTGAGCCACCCAGGTGCCCCATAAAAGGATATATTATATATGTGACAGATACAACTTATCTCTGGTAATTTTTCCCTTTAAGGCACAAAAGATCATTGATTTGGGGTATATGAAAATCAGAGGTCCAACTTACAAAGTAGTATATTGAACCTATAGTTTTATTACCAAGTAGCATGGCTTTTCACAGCTCAAAGAAAAGCTACTATGGCTGAAATAAAACTAAAAATATTTTTTTAAAAAGTAAGTTACCAATATTAATCCCATTAATCATATCTTTACTTTTCTGGATGTGTAAAAGTCCTTCCCAGGTTGGGAAGAAAATTTCCTATATATAAGCAATTCAAACCAACTCCACACAGAGGTAGAGTTCGTAAGTTCAAGTATCCTGGGGATGTGGGAACATCATAGCCCTGATATACCCAAACCTGTATGTCTCTTTAAATATACCCCACAATCAAGGCAAGAAGCAAAAGTAATGCATTCTACCATAAGCTGGGGGAATCTAAGGGTTTCCAGCACCTTAAACAGCAAATATTGTGAGGATGAGAAACATCTTCTCAAAATACTTGCTAATGGTCTTTAGGTAGAACTTCCCTAAAAAAAAAAAAAATTAAATGTCCCTATCACTGTCATTGAAAATAGATCCTACCTCCCCAACAAGATGGAAAGACCACTGGAACAGCACTCACCATAAAAGAATATGAAAAGTCTTTCGGAAAACTTCAATATTTTTTTCCACAGAAGAGAAAAGAAAAACAGAGTGAGGGTATTTTCTTTGAAATAATGCTATATGCAAAGTTCACTTTCTGGATTTAGTCTCTAGCTTTTAGAGATAGCACAGAGATATGGAGTTAGCACTTAGATCTGATAGGGGAGGAAAAATATGTGAACAAAAAAATGCAATGCACAAAAACAAAACTGGTTTTTTTTTTTTTTTTAAGATTTATTTATTTATTTTAAGTAAACTCTATGCCCAGTGTGGGAGACCTGAACTCATGAACCTGAGATTGAGAGTCACATGCTCTACTGACTGAGCCAGCCAGGTGCCCCTAAACTGGTACTTAATTTTCAGAAGCACAGACCTTGAGCTCAGGAAGATACGTGTTCTGAACCCTTTATACTTAAGTTTTTACCTTCTTACAAAAGCTGGTGCAAAGTACAGCCTTGAAGTGAAACTAAAGAACAGAGGGCAATTACAAAGCATAGTTCAAACTGAGTGGCTAGGGGAAAAGAGGAGAAGGAAAGAGTGAGGGAAGGAGTAGAGGTCCTTTTGCTTCGAAAAGCCTGACTGCCTGTCTCTGTGCTCTAGTTCTGAAATCCTCCACATTGACACTGAATGAGACAGCATCACACTGTAAAGGAAGATACGTTTCAGATCTTTGGAAAACAAAATGTATGCATTTATAGACTCTGATATACTGTTTCTTAGCAGCAATAGTTCCAAGTAGGGATAGCAAGTTAGAAGTTATGGCCCAATTAGCAAGAGGCTCAGTGACAAACATAGTCTGCTGTATCAAAATTGCTTAGGAGCTACACAGATTGTAGGTAATTTATGGAAGAAATTCTAATTCAACTGACTGGTGCAGTAAGTGTCAAGCAAAGGACAGCAAAATATATGTTGACATTTCCACAGACTCATTTTGCAAAAGAGCAACCCTAAAGTGTAATTAAATAAAAAGCACATGCTATACTAATTTCATCATTTTAGCCTTAGAGTCTTCATCTGCACCAGAGCTTTGTTTTTCCACGAAGAACTTTGTCCTATGGCCCCATCATTTTCAAATTGAAAAGCTTACAGGACGATAAGATTTTCCAAGGTACTCACAATTCTCCTTTAAAGCACCAGAACCCAAACAGCCAGGTTATTAATAAATGACAAACTGGGAGTTTCCACTTACGTCGAGATATTGTTGAAGCTGAGAAACAGACGTTGGAGGCAGGGCAAATTATCCACATCTCTCTAGAAGGAAACAGAAAGCAAAAATTTATCAGCGGAAAGAAAAAAACTATCATACATGTCTTCTTGTTCAGCTGTTGCAATACATATTCCCTTCTGTTTCCTCCAACCTTGCTAGAGCACTGTTTGCTACCAGACATTGAGCTCCATTCTTCCCCACTGCAGATTAAATGGGAGGGTGGCAGTTCTTCCGCAGAGCGAGCTGCAGCACTCGCAAGGTAAAAAGCACTGAGGAGAACAGGGAGAGATGCTGCTGCTAGCCTCTTTAAGCGTGCTTTTGGGAAAGAAGCCAAAATGCTACTTCAGCATTTCAACTGTAGCACAAATATAGTATGATCAAACATTTGTTAAAAAATCACTTTTAAAAGGATGCTGTTCGAGTGTTTTAAATTTTAAATGTATGCAATTAGCTTTCACAACAGGGCTGAGAATTTCAAAGCAATTTCCCTTGCTATTCTCAAACCCTTGGAAACTCACCATCCCGTTATAAATGAACCAATATGCTAACAATTCCCCCATAAAACAAAAAGCAGTTTTGTCAAAAAACAAAAAGGAGCATCACTGAAGGGCAATTTCTAATCTAAGCAAACATCAGACGTTCTTACAATTGGAAATCACCCCTGTCCTGTTCAGGTACAGCATCCCAGAGTAAACCACGGCTGTTTAAATGTAGTTTTATCCTTAGCAAATATTGAGATGTTTTGGCTCAGGTGATCTTTTTAAAGAAAAACACAAGATAAATACAAGCCACTAACTTCATTAAGTGAAAAAAAAAAGACACAGATTTCTTAAAAGTCTGACACATACCAGGGTAACAGAACCTTAAGAAGCTTACTGATTACCTAGTCAAACCCTCATTACGCACATGAGAAGTAAACAGTGGAGGCTGCTGCCAGGCAGGATGGGAGTGGGGTGGAAAGGTGACCCATGATTACATACTGCCCTAGAGGCTGAGACAGGGCAAGATTTGTTATCCAGATCTCCGTTAAAATTCTACGTACTAGCACGTCTCATATAAAATGTTTTTTTCTCTCTCTCTTTTCATTTAAATTTTTTTTTCAAAACTCATTTTAGTTTGCTGGATGATAGCCCAGCTAAAATATCTGCTGTTAATATGGAGTTTAAATATTCAGGAAACACTGCTTGCTTGCTTGCTTTTTTATTGTTGTTGCTGTTATTGCTTAGGACTGATTCTTTCTTGAAGCAAAATTAACCTACAGTGTTACATTATTTTCAGATGTACAAGAAATGTTTTTCATTTTTAAGGGCAATATCACCATAATTCCTAGTTATAAGAGTTGGAACAATGCTAATGTAAGTACATATATTTTACGTATTATTGTGCCCAATATTTAAACCCAAATCAAAACTTGTTTCACTGTTTTTGTAAGTCATTATCTTTCTTCCTCCCTCTTTTCCTTCCTCCCTTTTAAAACTACCATTTCCAAGAGCTTAGTGAGAATTAAGACAATTGCATTAAAATGACAGCCAAGCCTTGTGCTTCCAAAAATGCCTCACTTATTGATTTTTGAAAGCTTGTTATACAAAGAAAATATAAAAGTGATAGAACTGTAGCACAGTCATATCTCACTGGTTTTTGAGAGGGCATAGGAGAAATGAATCTGGCTTAAGACATTCTCCCATGGAGCTTCCCTGTGCACCATTTTCCAACACTTTCTTAACCCCGCAGACCCTAAACAGTGTCAAACAAATACAACAGCCAGTAATCAGAACACGGGCTGTGTGTACCCTTCAGTTGGCACTACCATTCTCAGGCCACCCTTGAAAAGCCTATTCCATAGATTTGAGTCAGAGGTTTTTAGAGTTTCTTAACCATGGCCAAGGAAGAAGTCTGCAGAAAACAGGAAGGCAGCCAAATTCCCCACAGTGGGTGATAAGCTCTATATGTTGGCCAACTTCTTGAATCATCCCTACAGCTTCCTCTCTCTGATACTGCCAGAAATGGCAGGGAAGTGGGGTGGAGGAGTGATGGACCAGTGGTAGGTCTCACCTTATTCCAGGGCCCTACTTTCCAAAGAAATAGTGGCTTGCTTCTTATCTGGGCTCTAAACATATGGGTCATAAGCAAACTGAAAGCCATCTCTGTACTCTCAGGTTTTTTCCCCCAAATTCTTCCTGAAATCCACCTGTGATATTTGTGGGCACAAGCATTGTTTGTTGACATCTGACTGGGAGAAGGTGAGAAGCAGCAACCAGGATCTCCTTTAAATCAAGGCACCTTAAAAAAAACACATTTGCCTCTCTGAGGTCCAGCCTACCACCTTCAGACACCCTACACTCCTTTCAAGACAGGTTTTTGCTATTGGAGTAAAAACTTCATCAGGCTGTAATTTGTGAGAAACGGTTTTTTAAAGTTTATTTGATTAAATTATAATGTTTTGTATTTATCTTCATTCATGAAATAAAATTTTACCAGAAGTCTTTATCAAATTTTCAAAATCATTAGCTGTCACTATTTGATAGAGCTATAAAAACTATTTACAACAGGGACACCTGGGTGGCTCAGTCAGTTAAGTGTCCAACTCTTGATTTTTGGCTCAGGTCATGATCTCAGGGTCATGAGACAGAGCCTCTTGTCAACTATTTACAACAAAATGAAAAACTAAAACTCAGAATTTAACTACATATATCCCTATAACCAGTTAAGTAGATAGCCCTTCCAGAACTTTAAAAAGCAAAATACTCATGATCATTTTTGTTGTTCCAAATTCCATTTCTATAAGAAAATTACAACTATAATCTTGCTAGTGATTTTGAGACATACACTGTAATGAATTTCTAGCATTACAATAGACAAAAAGAAAACATATTTATCATATCAATTATCTGTGAGTTATTTACTCACAGATAAAAGAGAAAAGACTCTTTGGAAAAAAAAAAAGACTCATTGAAAGCCACTGGAAGATGATTCCTCTAATATGAGAGAGGAAACCAAAGATGGAGATTCGTAAGATCCAGGAAGGGGATCCACCATCGGAGGGAGTCTAGGAGAAATCCTAGGATGACATCTTATGGTTTAATACCATGGTCCAATATTTGCAATATTTGCAGTATTTGCAAAGCTCATGTTGCTGTGCTGGGCAATCCTAATCTTTTATATCATAAATTCATGAACTATTTCACGGACAGAGAAGCTGTTGCAAAGAAACAACAATGTTAACATACTTAAGATGAGAAAAAAGAAGATAAAATAAAATATTTGCATATAAGGGAATATTTATACTTTGTGTTTTATTAATCTGCTCATATTCTCAATTTATATTTAACAAAACACAATTCTAAGATTATATTCAAAACATTTTTGAAGATTCAAAACAATTTTATATTTATATTAAAAATATAATCCTTTAAAATTAGACTTAAATAAAATGACTACAGATTATTGAGAGGATCATAATTCTTTATTTTACAAAAGAACAGTCACTTGCCATTTGAGAAACATTCTTGTCCTACTCTGCTCAGACACGATTTTCCATATTCTTAAACTTCACAAAAGAACTAAATGATTCAGCAATCTGACCATGTGTAGAACATCTATTACTGAAGCTATTTTTGGAGTAGCTTCCTGCAGAGGAATAAGGAAGAAAGGTGAAGAGATGGAGGCTTTGGCATGCATCAAGTAGGACAAAGAGGGCTAAAAAAATCATAGCTACTCTCATTTTGTTACCTATTCTGTCATTAATAAAAATAAATACATAAACATATAGAGTAATTATTTTGAGAATTGAAAAGAGATTTATTAAGCACTGAATAAGTTTGAAAAAAAGCAAAAAAAGTACTCCTTTTTATAAAAAGATTTAATTCCAAAATAACTACTAGCTACAGCCATCACTTTTGACATAGAAACATATTCTTTGAGAAATTATATGTGCAAGCCATCATATCAACAAGTCCAATCATACATTTACATGCCCATTTAAAAATGTCTATTTTCAGGGCACTTGAGTGGCTCAGATGGTTAAGCATCCAACTCTTGATTTTGGCTCATGAACTTTAGGGTCATGAGATCCAGCTCCGCGCTCAGTAGATAGTTTGCTTGAGATTCTCTCTCTCTCTCTCTTTCTCTGCCCCTCCCCCCATGTGCATTCTCTTTCTCATTCTCTCAAATAAATTAAAAAAAAAAACTTTAAAGAAATTAAAAAAATAATTAAAGAAATTAAAAAATAAAAAAGTCTATTTTGTGGCTTTGTTACCAAAGGCATATATATATAAATATATATATATATATATATATATATTTTTTTTTTTTTCAATCTAGTTGCAAGCTATTTCTCCAGTCTGATTTTCTTCTACACATTTTCTTCTAATCCCCCTGAGGAAAGAAAGGGGAAACTAAAAACCAGACTAGTAAGCAGGCACTGATACTCTAGCTATGGAGATTTCCAGTCTTTATAATCTAGGAGAGCTAGACTTAACAGATATGAGGAAAAAGAGAAAAGACCTCAATTCCATAATCATAGGCCTTTCCTCACTTGAATTTTTAGTTCAAATTTCCTTCACATGCATGATCTAACAAGATTCATCATAAAAAATGATTCCTGGCATTCATGCCCCTAACACTCCTGGCAATACTCTCTGGAAAGACACAAAACTCAACTCGGGGTTTACAGCATTCTGACTATCCCAAGCTACTAACCTATGGGGAAAAAATTAGTATGAGCAAGAGTCAGCAGAAACTTCAGGCAGCAAATGTAGAACTGCTCAAAAATTAAGAAAATATAGTAACTGGATAAAGGCTATGGAAATTATTTAGAGAAATTATTAGAGAAATAAATTATTAGAGAAATTATTAGAGAAATAAAATTATTAGAGAAATAAAAGAAATCTAAACATGAAAAAATATAAGATACTATTAATAAGGAGATCTAGGCATTTATGAAAAAAATCATGTACAACTTCTAAAAACAAAAAATTATGGTCATTATTAAAAAGTCAGTAGGTGGACTGAAAAATCATACTAGAAAAAACTGAGGAGACAGCTGGCAGATTGCACTAAAGAAGTCGAAAGAAGCAAAAATATAGCAGAAAGAAAAAAGATAATAGAAATTTTAAGAAAAAAAGGGATAGAACAAGAAGGTCCATACTATATCTAGTAGATGTTTAAGAAGTAGAAAGAGAGAAATGGAAGGAGGCAATATTTGAAAATATAAAGATTCTGTATGTCCCCATAATTAATGAAAGATAGGAATCTACTATTCAGGAAAGATAAATATTAGGTATGCTAATAAACTTACTATATTTGATCAATCTAAGATACCATCTTAAAATTATTTTAAGTAACACCTGGTGATAACAATAATAAAATAATTAACCAATAATAAGATATCACCTAGAATTTTTATTTCATTATTACTGAAAGAGTTCTTTTAGATTTAACCATATTTAAAATCAAATATCATTCTTATGCATATATAAAAATTAAGTAAAATAAATTAATTTAAAAATGAACTCCAAAATATCTCCATTTACCATAAAGTTAGACAGTGTAGCCCTGGCATAATGGTATATACAAAGAGATGGAACAGAAGCGAAGGTCCACAAAAAGACTCATTTGATTATAACTCAATTCCAACAAAAACACCAATTCAATGAGAAAAGAAATATCCACACAAAAGGTATGGAGCAAATAGATATCCCTATATGGGAAAAATTAACCAGGATCCCTACCTCACACCATACATAAAATTTAATTAAAGATGGATCAAAGACCCTAAGTGAAAGGTAAAACTTTAAGCCTTTATGAAGAAAACAGAGGAGAACAGATTTATGATAGTGGGATAGTCAAAGATGCCTTGTTCACAACAAAAAAGGAACTAATTATGAAGGAAAACTAATTGATAAACCATTCTTCACTAAAACGTAAGCTTCTACATATCAAAAACATTATTAAGAAAGCAAAAAAGCATGGGGGTTGGGGGAGTATGGATAGGGTGGTTAGGTTATGGACACTGGGGAGGGTATGTGCTATGGTGAGTGCTGTGAAATGTGTATGCCTGATGATCCACAGACGTGTACCCTTGGAGCAAATAATACATTATATGTTAATAAAAATAATTTTTAAAAAAAGCAAAAAAGCAAGCCATGCAGAAAATATACCAATACATAAACCAGATAAAGAACCAGAAGCTAGAATATAGATCTACTACAATTCAATGATGAAAAGATAAAATAATTTTCTCTTGAATCGGCCAAAGACTTGAACTGATACTTCACATGTTGGAATGGAAGTACTTGAAAAGATGTTCACCATTCTAGGTATTCATCAAGGAACTGCAAATTAAAACCACACTGAGAATCACAGAATCCCTAAAATTATTAAGACTGTCAATATCAAGTGTTGGCAAGGATATGGAGCAATTAGAACTCCCATTTATTGCTGTTGAAATGTAAAATGGTATAGTCGCTTTATAAAACTGTTTGGGAGTTTCTAATAAATTTAGACACCCACCTACCTTATGGCTCAGTAGTGATGTATTTACCTGGGAGAAATGTGGACATGTCCCACATGTCCACCAAAATGAATGTATAAATAAAAGACTACAGGAGTATTCATAACAGCTTTATTTGTTAGGGCTAAATATTGAAATGAAAAAATTCATAGATGCCTATGAACAGAAGAATGAAAACACACATATTATATTTAGAAAATGGATGCAACTCATTTCATTTTAAAAAATTGCTGATACACACCACAAAACAGATGAATCAAAACATGTTTAGTACACAGAGTCCATATTTTTTATATATATACTTCATGAAAAGTTCAAAAATTGGCAAAATTAATCTATGATAATAGAAGTCAGAAACTTCTAGGGTAGGGAAAAGCACTGACTGGAAAGGGGCACAGGAAAACTTTCTGGAGAGAAAGAAATGTTTTCTATCTTGATCTAAGTAGTGGTCAAATAAAAGTACATTTATATAAAAAAAATTACTGAATTGTACAGTTAAGATTTGTGCATTTTATTATATCCAAATTATACTTCAATAAAAAGTATGGAGAAAAATTCTTCACATTTGGAATCCAACTTCTTTTTTCTTTTTAATATTTTATTTATTTAAGAGATAGAGAGGATGAGCAGGGGGAGGGGCAGAAGGAGAGGGAGAAGCAAACTCCCCACTGAGCAGGGACTCTGATGTGGGGCTCAATGCAAGACCCTGAGATCATGACCTGAGCCCAAGGCAGACGCTTAAGCAACTGAGACACAAACACAGGCACACCTAGAGTCCAACTTCTGAATCACTATTCAATGAATAATGTCCATGCTTTTTACCCCATTTTGTCTTTTGTGCCATCAACAACACTGATCATGCTGGACATCCTAAAAGCGTGTTCGACCTTGTCTACAGAATTTTCTTCCAAACTAGTGGCATCTATTTTGTGTATTTTTATATTGTTAAAAGTAAAGAAATACCAGTATTTGTGGTCTGAATGTTTGTTTCTCCCCCAAATTCATATATTGAGATCCTGACCCCAAAGATGAAGGTATTAAGAGGTGGGGCTTTAGTCCTGAGAGGAAAATATATAGCGGTACAAGCCTTTCTCAAGAAACATGAAATGTCTCAGGTACACAACCTAACCCTACACTTAAAGGAGCTGGAGAAAGAACAAGAAAGAAGCCCTAAACCCAGCAGGAGAAGAGAAATCATAAAGATCAGAGCAGAAATCAATGAAATAGAAACCAAAAAAACAATAGAACAAATCAAGGAAACTAGGAGCTGGTTCTTTGAAAGAATTAATAAAATTGATAAACCCCTGGCCAGACTTATCAAAAAGAAAAGAGAAAGGACCCAAATAAATAAAATCATGAATGAAAGAGGAGAGATCACAACTAACACCAAAGAAATACAAACAATTATAAGAACATACTATGAGCAACTCTACGCCAACAAATTTGACAATCTGGAAGAAATGGATGCATTCCTAGAAACATATAAACTACCACAACTGAATCAGGAAGAAATAGAAAGCCTGAACAGACCCATAACCAGTAAGGAGATTGAAACAGTCATTAAAAATCTCCAAACAAACAAAAGCCCAGGGCCAGACGACTTCCCGGGGGAATTCTACCAAACATTTAATGAAGAACTAATTCCTATTCTCCTGAAACTGTTCCAAAAAATAGAAATGGAAGGAAAACTTCCAAACTCATTTTATGAGGCCAGCATCACCTTGATCCCAAAACCAGACAAGGATCCCATCAAAAAAGAGAGCTGTAGACCAATATCCTTGATGAACACAGATGCGAAAATTCTCACCAAAATACTAGCCAATAGGATTCAACAGTACATTAAAAGGATTATTCACCATGACCAAGTGGGGTTTATTCCAGGGCTGCAAGGTTGGTTCAACATCCGCAAATCAAGCAATGTGATACAACACATCAATAAAAGAAAGAACAAGAACCATATGATACTCTCAATAGATGCTGAAAAAGCATTTGACAAAGTACAGCATCCCTTCCTGATCAAAACTCTTCAAAGTGTAGGGATAGAGGGCACATACCTCAATATTATCAAAGCCATTTATGAAAAACCCACCGCAAATATCATCCTCAATGGAGAAAAACTGGAAGCTTTTCCGCTAAGGTCAGGAACACGGCAGGGATGTCCATTATCACCACTGCTATTCAACATAGTACTAGAAGTCCTAGCCTCAGCAATCAGACAACAAAAGGAAATTAAAGGCATCCAAATCGGCAAAAGTCAAACTATCACTCTTTGCAGATGATATGATACTGTATGTGGAAAACCCAAAAGACTCAACTCCAAAACTGCTAGAACTTGTACAGGAATCCAGTAAAGTGGCAGGATATAAAATCAATGCACAGAAATCAGTTGCATTTCTCTACACCAACAACAAGACAGAAGAAAGAGAAATTAAGGAGTCAATCCCATTTACAATTGCACCCAAAACCATAAGATACCTAGGAATAAACCTAACCAAAGAGGCACAGAATCTACACTCAGAAAACTATAAAGTACTCATGAAAGAAATTGAGGAAGACACAAAGAAATGGAAAAATGTTCCATGTTCCTGGATTGGAAGAATAAATATTGTGAAAATGTCTATGCTACCTAAAGCAATCTACACATTTAATGCAATTCCTATCAAAGTACCATCCATCTTTTTCAAAGAAATGGAACAAATAATCCTGAAATTTATATGGAAACAGAAAAGACCTCGAATAGCCAAAGGAATATTGAAAAAGAAAGCCAAAGTTGGTGGCATCACAATTCCGTACTTCAAGCTCTATTACAAAGCTGTCATCATCAAGACAGCATGGTACTGGCACAAAAACAGACATATAGATCAATGGAACAGAATAGAAAGCCCAGAAATAGACCCTCAACTCTATGGTCAACTAATCTTCGACAAAGCAGGGAAGAATTTCCAATGGAAAAAAGACAGCCTCTTCAATAAATGGTGCTGGGAAAATTGGACAGCCACATGCAGAAAAATGAAATTGGACCATTTCCTTACACCACACACGAAAATAGACTCAAAATGGATGAAGGACCTCAATGTGAGAAAGGAATCCATCAAAATCCTTGAGGAGAACACAGGCAGCAACCTCTTCGACCTCAGCTGCAGCAACATCTTCCTAGAAACATCGCCAAAGGCAAGGGAAGCAAGGGCAAAATGAACTATTGGGATTTCATCAAGATCAAAAGCTTTTGCACAGCAAAGGAAACAGTTAACAAAACCAAAAGACAACTGACAGAATGGGAGAAGATATTTGCAAACGACATATCAGATAAAGGACTAGTGTCCAAAATCTATAAAGAACTTAGCAAACTCAACACCCAAAGAACAAATAATCCAATCAAAAAATGGGCAAAGGACATGAACAGACATTTCTGCAAAGAAGACATCCAGATGGCCAACAG